>NW_020799091.1:101274375-101313992 GCF_003259725.1 Athene cunicularia | reverse complement strand
GAAAAGGGAAGAAGCAACATATACTTCTGGGGGTAAATGTTCAAAGACTGCTGTTTCTCATGGAAAATCCTACAAAACTCCTTTGTTCATTTCTGAAAATCTTCCTTTCTCATGGTTTCACATGAAGGCTGACTTTGCTGTCTTGAAGCTTACACACACAAAATGATCCTTGTGTTACAGGAAGGTTATTTTTATAAGCTGAACTGATTGCTTATATTCGGCTGATCACAGGAGATGCTGTGCCGAGTCCCGCCCTGCTCCCTCAGGCGCCTGCCGGCAGCCGGCACCTTCCCGCCCAGCCTACCCGAAGGAACTTTTTAAATTTAACGAGCCTGCACAGATTTTAGCGAAGTCCTGGCGGAGCCAGGGCCGTCAGTGCCGTAATTCGAAACCAACGTCCTTCTCCAGCAGCTCTTTTTTTGGAACATTAAAACGCTGTATATGCACTCCTTCCTCGTTGGTAAAATAACCAAAGTCTTAAGCCGAAACTGTTACTTGAAAGTGTCTTCCGTGCATATAAATGTTGTATTTATTTCTTATGTTTAATTAAATCTGTACTGAATCCCGTCAGTTCTCTGAGTGGATTCGATTTGCTGTAATGCCTAGCAGATTGAAGAAGGCTAAAACGGCAAATGTGTCACCAGTGGAGAGGGGTGCGTGCGTGTGTGTGTGTGAGCGCGTGTATTTCAACGATTTTTTTCCCCCTATAGCTAAATGCACTGCAGCCATTTGCAACCACGCTTGAGGAGACACCAGCTGGGCCCGCCTCGGCAAGCTCTGTGCATTGCATGTAGATGCCTCGGGCTAGAATTTATTACCTGCGGGCTGCCTATCTGTCCTGAGCACTCCTCTGGACTTTTCTACTCTTTGCCATGCGGAGATCGCACTAATGTATTTTACTGGTTCCATGACAAAATGACAGATTGCAGTCGTGAGTGGGTATTTCAAAATACACAACTAGCCAGCAATTTGAGGGGCCTAGATGAAAATTAACCAGGAAGATTGAGATGCCCACCTTGCAAGTAAAAGCGTGTTTTTCACATTTGCTTTAAAAGCCATTCTCCTACCATTAACTTCTCATGCAAGTACCTCAAATAGAGGCTGAAGAGCAACCAGCTCAGCAATTAGATGCCGATGAGCAGAAGTGAATAGAACATCTGTCTTTCTTATAATATGCTTCATATTCATGGCCAGGGTTTGTGCTGTTTGTGCAGTCATTCAAGCAAATAATGAATCAAATTTCAATGCAGAGAAACCTTTTGCTTTATTTACAGTCTTACAAATCATGCAGGAGCTTCTATTTTGGTAAAATAAATATAAATAATGTTTACCAAATATCCTGTATTCAGATTATTTTGCTAAAAATAGCACCGGTAGTGATTAGTCTGACAAACCTCCTACTTGGCTGTAACAGATGATGCTGTCTCAGAAAGCCCAGATGATCCTTTCAGAACCTGCAAACTTCTCCCCAGCAGAACTTACTAACTGCATCCGGGACCAAGGCACTACTGAATTAGGTGCTATGCATAAGCAGCTAATGATGGCCGTGCTGCACCTTGATTGATTAGTTAAGGAGGGATTTGCTGTACTGAAGCAGCTGAGGGGAAACCAACCGACATTTTCAAATTAGTTCAACCTGCTTTTAAGTAATGAGCTCAAGCCACGTACATTCTACTGAAGTTCGTTGTAAGTGATAAATCTCCACTTGGTCTGAAAATTAATCCAAAAAATCACCTGAATCCCTGTGCCTTAATTTTTGAGCAGTTTGTTTAGTCTTTTTCTGAGAAGTACTTTGAAGCCAGAAAGAAAAGTAAAGGCATTCATTCCCTGTCTCACACCTGAACAAAGAGCCACCTATGACTTTAGGGACTTGCAAGCTGCTTATCTAGAATTCACAGATGTTTCAGCAGACTAACCTGGGTGAACAACTCACACCCCAGTTTCCATTAGTTAGTGAATAAATTACTTTATGCCAGCTGGGTTTTTCTGTACTAGAGGTGTTGTTGCCTCCCTTGCTTGCTCACTGCCCAGGAAGGTATCCAACGAATGTCGCTAGGCAGAAGCACTGAGATGACAGGGACTGCCACCATGCCGTGGTATAGCCCTTGTTCTTTTTTTTCCCATTCTCTCTAAAAAAGAGAACAGGGTTGACTTTGGTTTTCTTTGATGTATAAATATCTATATCTACCAAATTAAGACCTCAGAGCATCCACTCAAACAGTTGATTTCTATCCCCAGTAAAAATAACCCCAACAACCAAAACCCCACAAAATATTCAATGCTGTTTCAATGTCCTGTTTTGCTCTTTCAGAGCTCTTGATATTCTTGTCTTCTGCTTCCATTTTTTGTCACAAACAGGCTCATAGTGGTCCTCCTTTTGAAAACTCATCCAGCTTATAGCAAGTGAGACACTAGTCTGTCGCAATTAAAACAAAAGACTGACAGTACGGGACATTCCTTTGAAATCCATGAAAGATATGAGTCCGGGTGCTGTGCTGCTTCCATCACCCTCATATCCTAGTGCCTACTACATGACATGGTTTGGCAGAAGCGAGTCAACCTCTGGCTTTTCTCAGCTAATGCAGAATACATCATTGCTCTCTGTAGATTCCTCAGCTTTGCATAACTAACATGCTTCCCTTCCAAAAGCTTTTTTCTATCATCACATGCGTAATGTTGTCCACCTTACAGAGAATGGAAGTGGAAAATGTTACACCTTTCATGGGATAAAGACTCTGATGATAATTCACAAAAGAAAGAAGAAAAAAAAAAAGTACGAGAAATTGGTAATACAGATCTGTTCCCCCTGTTGTATTCCTGCCTGCAGAATTTGCTGCCCACAGTAGAATGTTTTAACAGTGGGAAGTGGATGGTCCTGCCCTGGCTTGTTAATGATGCAAAGAACAACTCTCACATTAACTTTCTGAAGCGTGTAGAAAACCATAAAATGCATATACATCCCAAAGGAGTGATTTTTCAAGATCCATTTGCTTACCGAGGCTAAGAGATTATGGTAATAAACTGTAATCTATTTATTCCTTAAATCTTAAAAAAAAATACACTGTTCTAAAATGCTGATGCAAACCATGTGATAAACATTTTCAAGTCACATTACAGAAATAAAGGCATGCATAATATTACTTATATGCAGATACAGAACCATGGTGATCTATGATGGTAGGAAGGTCTTGTTGAGAGAGGCCATGTCTTTTGCTAGAACAATAGAGAGCTGGAAAAAACCCACACAGGCTCTTCTTCAGGTTTGAAATGTGTAAAACCCTTTGCAGTCCTGACTAGAGTTGGCAAACTTCTAACAGCAAATAATTTATTTGTTGAGAAATGTAGTTTTTAGAGTAGACAAAACTCTTTGCCAAATCTGAAATATTCACTACGAATAACAGCCAAGAAGAGAAAGAGCTGGAATGTCAAAAGGATTTATCTTACTTCTTCTGAAATGGAAACAGTGACAGAGCTCATAAACAAAAGCCCTGATACAGACACATGCACACAATTCACGTTCCATTCACAAAATAGGAGGCAATCCTCCACAGACAAAAGCAGGGCAGCTGGGAAGTTTGGGATCAAATGTCCTCACATTTGATTTTTCCATATTCTAGAGAGCATCCTAACTGTCTTTTGACCGTTCTGAGGTACAGCTTTCTTGCTTGCACCAATAACCTGTGTTATATTTTAACCTCACTAGATCAGTGGACTGAACCAAAGTTGTATTTTGTGTGATCATATCCAAGAGTGGGAGGAAATAAAAGGAAGAGGAAAAAAAACAGATTCCTTGCATTTACATGCCAGCTTTTAAAAATATAATTTGGCTTTAAAAATATTTTTTTAAAAAGTAAAAGACTTTAGACTTCAACTCTTAACTCCCTTATGTTCAAAATATCTGTTTTGACATGTTCAAATATATGTGCAACGAAACACCCATAAGCATCCATATTTCTTGTTAGACTCAGCAATAAATATCTATTTTTTGAAAAACATCCCATTTTTAAGCCAGTATATGATTTTGAGCATTTTCATATGATTGGAATCAAAAGGGAGCCAAGGTGAACTAAGAAACAGCATAAACAAAATTAGACGCTTAGATGACATGATTTATTAAATGAGACTAAGTGATTTACTGCTTGCAATTTATAAAAAGGGAAACAATCACAACAACGTTACAAATCTTGATTTCTGGTATATTTTTAATCTCAAGAGATAAATGCTGTACAAAATGAACTGAAATAAAAACATGCAGCTCATTCAGTAGTGAAATACTGCTGCCTCTGAGATGGAAGGCAGCAAATGCTGACTGGGACACTAAGAACAAACCTTAGAGGACAACAGGGATGGGGAAACTGTAAATGCTGTATGTGGTAACACCAACTTCCATGGTACAGAACTGAGGGTGACTCTGTTAAGCCCAACACTAAACCGAAACACTGGCATTGTAGGGGCAGAGGCAAACTTCACTCCTCTTGAATTCATCTTCCTTATCTAATGCCTGTCCCAGCTCCAACACTGATGAGGTCTAGAAAGGATTAAATGCTCAGGAACACAGATACAAAACTGCCTCATAGGCTTCTCTGGGAAGAGAGCAAGAGAATCTGCCAGGGATTATTCCCTCCAGCTCAGAGGGTAAAACTATGAGCATCTTCCCTGGCAATGAGATTGCCAAACCCCCTAAGAACAGGGTTTATGACCTGAAAGGTGTTTGTAAGACACACACTAGCTGCGGCTGAGCCCCTATCTCCTTCCCACCATCTCAATCCCCAGATGCCCCTGCTTAACAGACCATTTTTCAGGATGTGCAAGGGGTCAGGTCAAACCTGTCTCTCTGTGGTGTAAGAATTAGCATTACTGAGGAGAGGATCTTACCATGCTGCTGTGTGGTAGTATGAGAGGAAGCAAGGGGACCAGTGAAATGGCACACCAGGAAACCCTACCCACAACTGGTGGATCGGTCACATGCCCAGTGTCTTGCATGTCCCTCTCCCCTCCTGTGTGCTGGTAGGTGCCCCTTTGGATACATGAGTTTGTGATGCGTGTTCTTTTCCTCCAGGTTAAGCACTTAGATGACAATGGAAGCACAGAAAAGTACCAGTTAATAGAGTGGGCTGCTTGCCTTCCCCCGAGTTTTCTTCTTGGCCTCCAGACAGCTCATTATCAGAAGGGAGAGTAACGACTCAGCAGCTGTGCAGCAACATGTTGCTCTCAACACCTCCAACATACATCACATGGGGAAATCAGCTTTCCATAAGCAGAAATATTTCCTGACCCAGATTCAGGCATTTTATAAACTTTGAGCCTCTTTCCAGCTGTAGAGATAAAACTGTGCTGAAGCACGAAACAGTGATAGCTGTCAGAAGCAGACGTCTTCGCCCTCCCTCACTGTGTGTGGCACAACTCTTAAGGAAATTTATATGGAATTTCACAACAGACATGAATGTGTATTTCAGTTCTGAAAGCCTCTCTACTGGATTTGTTTCGCTGTTTCTGCTGAGCAGTGCAGCACTGACTGCAAAGCTGTGCTGCAATGCAAAATGTTACACAAGAAGTCATTTGCGGAGCGCTACAACAAAAAGACACTGAAGGAGAGAAATGCAATCCTCCCAGCTCACACGTCCTTCTGCGGGAACCGGCTGGTGCCTCCAGGCTTACCAAAAGGCTCCCACAGTATCTCAGCCTGTGCAGCGCCCACTGTCACTCTGTGCAGCTGGGAGCTTGCAGGGAGCCAGTCAGGGACTTCATACCCAGTGGCATGAAGCGTTGCAGTAACATCCATTGTGGCTGCCCAGAGCACTAAGTTAGGAAAGACCAAGAAGTGTTTGAAAGACAAATTTAAGCATTTCATTAAAAAAAACCCCCAAAACTGTTAAATAATCCCCATTTAAACCCAGGTAACAGCATTCTGCAGGTAGTAGAAATGTGAATCACACAAGAGTATGTTATACTTTATTTTGAAGATAGGGAATCTATTTAATTCTACTGTGATTGAAAATTTCCCTATGTTTTCTAAGAACAGATGTCCACTTCTCTGAAGAAGGCAACATGGTTCACTATCATCCTCGTTCACTACCATAACGATGTTCTTTATACATGGCTACAACACAAATGCTAATTGACACTTAAGAGTAGCATTGCTAAAGGGTGGAATTTAATGGAAGTGCTTCAGAAGATTTTTTTTTAAATTAATAAAGTATTTTATATTTGTTCTTTTTAAACTGAAACGATTTTTTATGAAATTCTGATGACAGTTCTGATGGCACTTTCTCCCGGATCATGCACCTTGAGCAAGCAGGCATGGCATTTTACAGTCACGCTGTGGAGTCACTGCTTGTGGGACATGCTTCATGGCATCTGTGACACCGTGCCCTTCACTCAGAAATGATGCAAAAGTGATCAAAGGGCAACTTTAACTCTAAATTGCTTTTGCTAATTTAAAAGTTTAGATGGAGGGGTAGTAGCAATGTTATCTGGTGGGCTGAAGTTTCTCCTATTGCTAAACTAAAATGTATTCCATTATCTAAACTAACAGGAATAATAAAGTTTGATTTTGCATTTCCACATCCTCCATCGTTTTCCTTTTTTCTGGTTGCAATTCCCCCCATGTCCACCCTGTCAAGTCCTCCTGGCTGTTATCCCTAAGCAGAGCACAGCCTGGGCTCAGGTGCTGCCAGAGTTGTGGATGGTGAATCCGGCAGTTTGGGGTTGTCCCTGCCTCTCTGCACCCCCGGCAGCAGCCTGGTGGGTTATGCAGCTGTGCACCACGAGGCATGAACCTGGCTCTGCTAGACAGAGGTGGGGGATTTCTTGGGTGCTACCTCTCCCCTCCATCCCTGGGTGGCCTCGGCCTGCCCAGCTTGTTCTTCATCCTAAGTGGACTGAGCCGGACAGCCTTTGGCTGGCTGAGGGGAGCCGGCATTGTGTCCCGGTCCCTGCAGGGATGCCTCTGTCTTGGCCGGCCGCAGTTTCCAAAGGGAGCCCACCAGACTCCAGAAGGTCACTGGAGCAGAACGTCAGCGTGGAGAAAACCCCTTTTTCACCACGGCAGGGACACATTTTTAATAAATTCAGTAAAAAAACCAAAAATGCGGCAGGGGTTGAAAATGACCCAGCTGAAATAGTATAATTGGATTTGGAGAGGGGAAGCCTGTTTCAAAAGAAAATTCCTAGGATGCTTGTTTTTAAAGTGGTAGCAGCAACCTCAAGAAAACAACAAAGCGTCTGCTAGAAAATGGAAGGGTAGTGCAAGATCTGACTTCAGGACTTACCCTAGTATGGCTCTGTTGCCCCGCAAATATTTCACGTCTGTGAAAGCAAAATCATCTTCATCACAACAAAATCAACGTCAATTGCTCAGACGTTTCTGAGCACAATTTGTCAGAGTACAACTCCCACTGAGGTAAAAAGGGCATATGTAAAACTGGACAGGAAGACAGCTTTCAGCCAACTAAGGCGGGGAGTATTTTTTGGGCAACTTTTTAATACGATTTTTGAGATGCTAGTAACTTAACCAAGTTGAAATGCTCCTTAAAGCAGGTTGTTTGTAATTGTGCTATGCAAATGAAGGAGCAGGACTCTGTTTATGCAGCAGTGCTATATGCTGGTTTCAACTGAGCCTGGGGAACTACTGTGCTAAACACACTAGAAAAAAAAAAAACTGGAATAAATTATAAATCTGAACAAACAAGATGGGCAAAAGAAGTATTACTAATAATGCTTTGTTATCAAAGAAAGAGACTGTGACAGAGCATGTCTTGCATCTAAATTGAAAAGCTTCCAGGAGACTGCATAGTTTTGTTCATAGAGAAATGGAGTGAGCAAAATCAGAGACAAATTAAGAGATGGCAAAGTGCTGAATGTCTCTATTACCCAAGCAATTTCCTCAGAGGGCCAAATTATTTCTAATCAAATCCTCTTTACAGTATCCATATTCTGTATGACAAAGCGACAGCTAAAAGGGATTCAGTGAATGCTTCTGCAGATCAGTGACTTTTTTACAAGTTGAAATAGTTGCTTTTGTATCAGTTGATTTGCTCTCAAATCACACACATTAAGTGTAGAGCTTTTTCGCTCTTAAGAATGTACATGAACAACACATAGAGGAAAAATTTTGTTGCTGTTTGACTGGATAAATGTCGAGAAAGACTTTGTTGTCCTCATGATATTTGCTCTTCTGAAGCCATCACGTGCAAGTCGACTGTATCTGACACAAACTGCACAAATTCATAAAGGACATGCAAATGAAAGAACTGCTGCATAACAATTTTCAGTCTGGACATGAATATATCCTGTGTTATATAGTATTTACTATTGCCAAGAGACAGCGATGAAAGAAAAAACAATAGATAGGTATATTGCAAATACAGACGTAATAAAAAAGAAAAGGCTGATAAAATCTCTGGATGCCAGCACTTCCAGTATATGGTTTATGTTCATTTTTTACTACACCCTCTTCCTGTTTGCCTGAGAGCTTATCTTTGATGAAAAACATAAACATTGTTTAAGGTCTGACTAATACCCACAAAAACAAGGACAGGCAGAGAAGGACATGAGAACTCCCATTTCTGTACATTCTCTGTTGTATGAATTGGGTAATATTGCTGAATGAAGCATTACACTTACATCTGAACAAATGATAATCTGCAGTTGCTCGAGATAGACATTTTTGCCTAGAATAGGATCACTTTTTACTTATTTAGGTAAAATTTATCACCGATTATAGATAAGCAAGCACTTCTTACTATGTTACTTGCAATGACTAATAATAAGTGTTTGATATCTCTAACCCTCTTTGGTCTGTATTTAGGCTGACACCTAAAGCAGGCTTTTTCCTTTCATTTAAGACCTGAGTGACATTTAAAATCAGGCATTTCAGCAAGCTCTTGTACTAAGGATTTCAATATTTACTTTCCATAAATGACCTCTTTAAAATTTTCTGTTTCTTTGCACTTCTCTGTAGGAAAAACAATTTGCTAATATCAAGCATTAAGGAAAATTTGCACAAGTGCAGGCAAAACAAATCTCTGTTTTGTTCAAACAAGACACTCCCTTCCTCAGTTTTCAACGTCCTTTCTTTGAAGGCCCATAAGCTATTAAATTTGATTTACGTCTTTCAAGTTGAATAAAGCAGAATTTCTCACTTACCACTTCCAAGTACACAACTCCAGGAGTAACCACATAGACATATACACCCCATCATCTCAAAATTTATACAAAAGCTTAGCTTCATCTATTGCATATTTGTCTTCAATGGATTTTCTTGTGTATAAAGGTAAATGGGTCCCAAAGCACTTAAAAGAACCAGAGGCCTGAGTTGCCACTAAGTTTGCAACAGTACTTCTTTCCTTCTTTGGAATTCTTTCTATCCTCCCCTGGTACACTGAATGTGTCTGAGCACACATTGTTCTCCATCGTCAAACACTGAACTGCAGAATCATACTGCAATGTGACTTTTCTGTTTGCAGCCCCTTTGATAGGTTTGTTATAGGACATTGTGGAAACACCAAGATACTTCACCAAGAATGAAAAAAGGGGTTTAAAATAGTTCTGCAGTCTGGTTAATTGGATCATTTATCACCGAAATCCATCTTTAGAGCATAGTTAGTATTTGCTTCACAGCTGATCATTGGTTATTTTATGGCGATGAATAAATTTATTAAAAAAGATTATTGGTCTATAATTTTACAGATTTCTGCATGCAACCAATTATGTAACTGGTAAGTTATTATTAATAAAACTTCTTTCCATAAATCAACCAGCCTGAAAAAATATTTCAGTCTAGCTTCTGCATTTTAACATTTCTAATGTTTTGTTTGGTGTTTTTTTTTTTTTTTACTCTGCATTTTTGCAACCTCTGTTTTTGATGGGGAAGGAAAAGCAGGACTCTGGCCACCTAAAACACATTTCCAAAGCTGTGGTAGCTAATCCCTTTAGAGAATAACCTAACTGGTCAAGGCACTCCTATAGCAAAGCAAAGACTTAGTATGCCAACTTCATGGTGCATCTAGCCCCATCAGTTCAAGGGGCAAGGGACCAGAGGTCATTGCTGAACCTTAACCTCTCTCACAATGGCATGCAGAACTGCCTGGCCAATTTCCTCTGGGTTTTATTTAGCAGGCATGTGGCCAGCATGGGAAGCAGCCTTTCCCACAGATGTTTAGTATAAAAGAAGCTATTTATCAGTGTGAGTTATACAGTCAGGCTGTGATCAGAATAGATCAGGTCTCTGTAACACAGCAGTTCCCATGTTCCCTGAAACAATAGGAAATTAAAACTAATTTGTGCCTGAAGACTGTTTTCTTGCATTATTCTCTTTTTAGAGGGCACTGATTGACACCCATTTCTCACCAGGATTGATGTTGCCTGGGAGAATGGGAAGGGTCACAGGGCAAGTGGTGGCACTGTCCAAGGTGACCATCTGAATGGACCTCGGGTGAACACCAGGGTTTTCTGACAGCCTCAGTCCTATCTCTGATAACCATTCCAGCAGATCCCTTTAATACAAACATTTTCCTTCCCCAAAAGCCTTCTAACATGGTGGTCTTCTTGCTTTCCTTTTTTAAAAAAACCCAACAAAACAAATATTAAGTCAGTCTAAGTTCCTTTCCCAAAACAGTTGGACTCTATCCTCTTACAGATTTGCCATTTGGTAGGAGAAGTACTAGTACGTTTGTTCCATGTGTAGCTCAGACTTAAGGTTATTCTGGGGCCACAAGGACCATGGGTAAATTTTCAGATCCATGGTAAAAAAAAAATCCATGGTAAATTGTCAGATTGGACACATTCTCCATCAGGCCTATGAATGTCTCTGAATATATGACTTCTCTCTAATGTAATGAAACAGATTGATGAGATACGATTTTGATTTGTATCTTTGCAGCACATTAGAAAACATTTGGATTTGGCCTGCTCTCTCAGTGATTTATATCTACCTTAGACAGACAATTTTCTTCCCTTGCCATACCTGTGTGAAGGCAGTGGTCTTCAACAACCCGCAAGAATTTACTAGCATCTTTGCGAACTGGAACCATCGCCTTGATTATTCTTCTATCCTTCACTCTAAAGCCACATGGGTCTTTTATAACCTCAAAGAGCAAGAGAGTTTCTCTTCTAAGTTTTGCCTAGCAACTGTGATAAATATAATCAAATTTACTTATTTACTGAACTGATTAGACTGAAAACATTGTTTTGAAATTTTTTGAAAACAATCCTTACAGCACTTACAATAGGAAAAAAAATAGGAAAAAATACATAACCTTTCTGGGGCAGGCAGCAGGGAGCTGACAAGAGTTTAAGCAGCACACAATTTTTGGGAATGTAACTGAGCCATCCTAAATCTGGGCACTTTCAGAGCCCAGATTTTAAATCTAGTCCTTGCAGAAGGATTTGAAAAATCGATGGGTTTATCCTTGTTTTTGTAAATTCTAGAGCTTTTCTTAAATTCTAGAGCTTTTCAAAGCCTCCAGTCTTTGGTTTGAGACAGAAAAAGTAAAACTCCCTGGATGAGAGCTACAGAAACCTCATTCTCTTTCCCCAGTCAAACAAGCTCCATCCTTTTTCTTCCCCAGGACTCACTAACCCAGCCCATGCTTGTGTTCCCCATGCTGAGGGTGGATGGTCCCAGGGCTGACATAGGGTTGTGAGACCCAAGAGAACCACTGGCTGCTCCAGCACTGGCTCTGCTGCTGCATCAGCCCTGAAAACTGCTGGATGCAATATTGCACTCAGCTCTGAACCTCCGAGCCCATGGAGATGGAGCATCAGAACATTTGCCAAGAAACCTTAATGAGTTTCAAATTAGCATAGTAGAAGAGAGATGCTTCAAAGGCTTATGCATTTAACCACATTTGGACAAAATCTCATGAGCAAAGCAGTTTTTCCACAGAGATACACATGGCTCTCCCTGTCCAGAAGTCAAGTTGCTGCTACAAAGCATGACGATCTTGTCCTGTCCCAGTAGAACACTTGTAAGAATTCAGGGACATGGGAAAAAGCATCATGCCACAATTATCTTGAGAACAGATGACTTTTTTTTTTGGCAGAAATGTTAAAAAAACACATCAGTAACTGTAAAATAAAACTGCAAGTATTCACCCTGTGAGACAGAGGCCTGGCATAAGAAATTTCAGACATTGAAAAATAATTTACCCCAGCAGAAGCAGGATTTTACAAGGGAAATTTTTGGCCAAATGTAACTATTGGCAGCATTGCCAGCTCTGCTTATAAGAAATAACGCGCCTATGCAAATCAGCCAGTTCTTGAAAATTTTCAAACCCCAAATGCTGTACCTCAGTCATATAGCCAAAAGGAAAGTTTATTACTTGAAGAGATGTTAGCCATATTTTGAGTAATGTCTTTTCAGGAAAGGCTTATAAAAGATTAAGAAAAAAGAGAACTCATTTGTCACAGTGTTACTAGAAGACACTTGGTAATGCCTCCAGCTGCTCTGCTACTACTCTTTTCTGCTCTCCCAGTTTCAACTGGAGGTTACATCTTTCTCAGGCAGGGTGAGGCCCCTTCGGGTCAGGACTGTTACCACATGTTGTCTGTCTCCTCAATTTCAGCACAGCTCTTTCATCAGACCTCTAAAGCAGTCATACAGATTTCCCTTGTGCTCAAGCCTCTCCTCAGCATGTGAGTACTGATGTCACTGCAACGTCACTTCACGAGGGACTGTGAAGAATGAAGGCTAGACTGTGCTTTGAGCCTTGTTGCATGCAGTCCCCTGCCATGCTCATATCCTTCATGGGTGGGGGTTTATGTTTTCCTCAGAGAGAACATGGCGAACATCTTAATGAAATCCCTTTGGCACATTGGGAAGTGAGATTAATAGTAATCTTTTTCTTCTTTGCTCTCCACTCCCTTTGTAGCATGTGTAATATACAGAAAAACACTGAATGTCTAGTTGTCTTTATCAAATGTCAGAGGATGCACAGGAGCTCGCCTTCAAGACACAAATCTGTGCGAAAATGGACTTTGGGGGGTTTGCTGTGCACTGCTATAGCTTGCTTGTTACTTGAGAAATGGGATCAGTGGTGCTGTAGGCTGCGTGCACACAGGACTGTGACCTTTATTTCAATGAAGCCTGGATACCAAAAATTCTGTGTTCAGTTATCACAGACCAAAAAAAAACAGTGGCCCAAGTAATAATTTGCACTGCAAGGCAGAACATTCCCACTTCTTTGGCAGCTTTCATACTGGCCCCTATTTCTCCCCTTTTGTAGTAATGAGGAGTTGCTAAAAACAAATTTCTTGGTCTGACCTGTCTTAAAATAAACTTTTACTGTCTTGCTTCTAGCAGACTCAGTGTAGCAGGCATCCTGTCTGTAATGTCCACAGTCTGGACTCTTCTCCATTTATGAATGTTGGAATAGTAGATCTCTCTTTTGACATTCACCCAAGTGTTTATTGCTCATGTCTGCATCTCTGACCTGATTAAAAAAGTTATCATAGGAAAAAAAGTGAAATAATAGGGGGGAAAAAGTCCATAAAGGGAGAGAGTAAAAAGAAAAAGAGGAATCAGCTAGTTTTTGACAGATAGAAAAATGCAGCAAACCTAAAATTCTCCTCAGATCCTGAAAGCAAAGAGAATAATTTGAGGAGGATATAGCTATATATTGCAAGGATAAAATAGAATGCATTTTAATATTTTTAAGCTATAGCTCATGTTTCACATTTAGTATTCTTACAATAGACAGACAAGTATTCTAGCATTAAATACATTTTCCCCAATATGCTCTTTTATATTTTACACACAATTTGAAACATCTGGTAAATGACTTGTTTTCAGGAAGCACAGCAGAGAGCATGCTTGGATGATCCACTGCTGTTTATGAAATGTTTCTCTCTGTGGAACACTTCCTTTCTTCCACTTCCTCTCCATTTTTGCTATTTGCTTATTCTGAAAATAATAACACTAATCTGAATGTACCATAACAGATTAGAGTATTGATTGTGCTGCAAGAATGAAATAATAATGTACAACAGATGCCATGTTTTACTACTGAAAGATCACAATGTTAATAAGATGGGATCTTTAGAAATAAGTATGGTTCCCTTGAGAGTGATGAATTGAGATGCCACACTGCTGTAGTACAAACCGTTATGCCATAGCTTATTTTAAATTTGTCATTTCTTTTAAGAGTGATTATTTTTTGACAGGCAACTTGGTATAGAGGTGTTGTCTGACTCTTATTATTTGGGAAATGTTGTTGAATGCCATTTATCTTTTAATATATGCCCTAGTCATCTTTCCCACTCACTTCCTAGGTGATACAGGAGATTTTTCAGTTTTCAGCTACATTTATAAGTAGCCCCTAAAATTGGGTTGACTTTCTGTTGCAGTAAAACACATAGCCTGTTATAGTACTGAGTAGCCTTCTAATGGCTACTGCTTTGAGGATACCAGCGTCAGCCTTGCCATAGTTGAGAAAAAACATAATCATAAACAAGATAGGTCTTCTAGCTAGCTCAGATGAAATACATTAGGCAGATGTTATCTTCTCTTTGACTATAGAAACACCATAAGAGATACCAGAATAAACACATCTCTGCAATGTCTTTATATATATAGGAAAGTGTTACGTTGAGACTTCATTCCACTTCCTAAGCCTTACAAGCCCCATACCTGTTTCTTAAACCATTTTAGTCCTGAAATTGGTTGCATTTTTAGCAATAGATTTATAGCAGTCAGTATGCTCAAAGATGCTGCATTCAAGTACAGCAAAATAATACTGACCTTATACAAGCCTGTATTCCACTGAGCCAAATTAATCTGTTTAGTTGTTTTAGTGCCATCTGCATGCTAGCATACACATTTTTTGTCTAGAACAAATTAAGAATGAGGTGAGCAGAAATTATCAGCCACTTCAAGCCCAGTCTTGCGATCCATCCAAGAATGGCACTCTCTTGAGATGAATAATTTGTAGCAGTGGGTTATGAGTCCAGTGAGTGCATGATTTGAACATGTAGATTTCTGGACTGAAAATTATTTCTTTTCCTTGTATCTGTGTGAGATTATTTCCAGGGTTAACTAACAGTGAAGGCTTTTACTCCCCCAGTCATTTAAGAAGATATTTTAATTATTCATTTTGTACATGACATCCTTAGCTGGCTCAAGAACTAGACATGAAATGCAGACCTTTCCCTCTAATGCAGACAAACCTTTCTCCCTAATGCAGGTGGATATTGCATTAAAACCAAAGCACTTTTTCACATGATAATGATTTTAGGAAGTCTGGGATAAGGGAGAGCTTATAAATAGATATGGCCCCTTAGAAAACTTATCTTTTAAAAACAAAAGCCCAAACCATTAATTACCATGAAATTCACCTAGGCTGAGTAATGACCACAACTATTCTCACATTAGATCACAAAATATATGTTCAGAAGTAGAGCTGGACATGAGAAGTGATGAGGTTATGGAAAGGTAATGGGAAAAGGTTCAAGGTATCTCTCCCTCTACAGACCACAAAAATTAAAGAAAAATGTAATCACAGAACTGGAGTATGTTTCCTCTGATAAAAAAGAAATGTAATCTGCGGAAACTCATCAGATTTTCTGACTGGCAACTATTATCTTCAAAAGCATAAAGAAAAGAGCACTTAATATATAATTGCTATGAAATTTATTTTGTAAATGATAAGTTATTCTCTCATTGAAGTCTACAATAGGCCTACCTTCTCAGTGTAAATTTGAGAGTCTAGAGGAGTTTCAATTACTCCAAATCTTATCAGATGTTCTGCAAAAGCAAAGAAGTAATCTAACAGCTCTAGCTGTTAGCAAAATGGGCAAAGGAAGGAAAGGAAGTGAGAACATCCACAAGGACATCTGACCTCCAGAGTCCAACGTCCCCTATCCCTTCTTTACACCAGTCAGCACACTGTGGTCAGTGAGAAATGAAGGTCAGCAATGAACAGAAACAAACAGAAGGAAGCACAAAATAACAATTCCAAGCTGTATAAGAGATGTGAAGGGAGAATGCCATATTCTTCATATTTCTCTTCAATAAATGAAAATGATACTCTTGACTCTCATGCCTAACAGACTGCCCATATACTTTAGGGAAAAGCAGATTACAAATGAACCAACACCCTTATTTTATGTTAACTTGAATAATTATTGAGGTTTTTTTGCTGTTATGACAGCTTTCCGCTTCTAAAAGGTCCTTATTAGTACTCTTATTCCAACAAGTCAAGATTACAGTTTATTGCTGCATTTCTGTTAGAATAATATTTAGCCATGTGTAGTCATCTAAAACTTACAGAAACTGTAGAGATACAAATTAATATTGTGCGGACTACATCATATATAGAAAAGTAAATTGCTGGAATCTTCCACATGAAAAAATACTCCAAACATACAAACCCAGAAGGACTTTGGTGAGGGGAGTAGATAAAGTTAAAAATAAATCTATAAATACTTCAAATGTCAGAGTTAATACTGCAGACTATGAACCTTAATTACACTAAAGCAAGATCAGAATTTATCCCTTTACTGAACACTACCAAAACAACATCTTCACTTGGTTCCAACATAAATGAAAACTGGCTTCTCTGATGTTGAGGGCACCTGACATGAAATGGAACAGCCACAGTTCTTTGAAACTGCTGACATCTACCAGTCCATTATCTCATTTGTTTCATTTTGCTGTGGAGGATAGGATTGAAAGGACTTGCTTTCCAACTGTAACTGGATGAGAACAACTCTCTCTGTCATGTCCAAATGCATTCAAGTGCGAGAGACGAGAGAATTTTCTGTAGTAGCAGTAATATGAAAGCCTAGATGTATATTTGGGAAAGAGTGAAGTCCCTAGGTGGCAACTGAGTTCACTGACTAAAGCAAGATTTGGTCATTGGAAACCTACTGTGATGACTTGTAATCAGAAAGCCTCAGTTCATATGTTCTTCCCATCTTAACACACAGGTGTGGAAATACTGAAAGAAATTTTCATTAAAATATCCAATAATACACTGAAATGGATTCATAACACTTAATGAGCCCCATCAGAGGAGTCATTGGTCACTTCCAAAGTATCCAGAAAGGAAAATGGAAATTGATGTCTGAAACATAGGGTAAACCTAAACCATCTGACATAATCTGTCAGTCATAGTGGAAGCCAGAGGAGCACATATAAGAGGATGCTCCAAAACTGTCAATAACACAGCAGGAGGGAAACCTTAGGGGCTTCACAATATGCAGGACTTTCAGGGGAGCCACCATGGGCAGTGATGGCAGAACCTTGTTTACCTCTTCAACATCTCAACATGGGAGAAAGGATTTAGGCAAGAAATAAGAAGTTACAAGGACTATCTGCTACATGTGCATACAAACCAGACACTGCCCCAGTAGGAAGAGTACTGTGACATAAGTACTCAGTTACCTAAAATTAGAACCAATGACATGGTTAACTTATTTTTATGCAATCTGCTGCCCTAGGACATGCTTGATATTGAGAAGATTCATTTCTATTCATGTATTTTAGCCTACCAAGAAAAATTTTAATAAATAAATGTTGTGGCCCTGAAGTTTCCTATGCTTTTATGCAGATTAAAAATATCATTTTGCCATACTGCATGGATAGAAGCTTATTTGAAACTGAATGCACTGGAAAATCATGCAAGATCAAGTGATGAAGAAAAGGACTAGAATTTCTTATAAGCACTGGTAAGGGTAGAATAATTATGAAACTAAGCTTCCCGCATGCCCTTCACAAACCTTTGCAACAGGAAATGCTGATACCTTTTAAGGAAAAAAACACCATGGAGACTGCAAGCCAAAAGTTTTTATGAGAACCGTTAAAGGGCCTTTCTTCTCGTCACATCTGGCATGGCCTACATTGTAGATTTCACGCTGTTTAGCTAAACCTAAAAATACGGAGACATAGTTGCTTAAAATCAAGCCAATATACTATTAATGGAGTCTAGCACAATAAATGATACGTCTGTAATATTACCTCAGAGGCTGCTTATTCATGCCTATATATCCTTTGCTTTTTACTTATTTTACTTAGCTAAAATAAAAAGTCAAAATTAAGAGTTTTTACAGTTAAAACCATTAGGTATTGGCTTAAGACTATTTAGCGAGCTGATGGGACACAATGTTACAGGTTGCTTCAAATTATACAACCTTTGAAGAATTGTTTTCATTTCCCTTTCCCAGGTCTCATTTCCTTATTTTGTAGATTCCCATGTCATTTAAAGGTTTCTTTTCACAAATATTAATATATTATTGTAGTATTTACTGGAAAAAGAAACAAATGCTCCAAAATCAAAGCCTGTCTAAGCAATACATGTGGTGCAATCCCCACTACTTGGCCACAGTCCTTCCACAGTCTTTTCCATTTTTTAGACAGCTCTGACCCAGAAAGAGAACTGGAGTTAATGATTGAAGGAGCCATAGTGATATTTTGGGACATGAATTAAAGCTTGGCTTTCATGTGTTGATACAAAATAATTCTTTGTGCACTTGTTTCCAAAAGAATCCATTTTGCCAAACTTTTACCTCTTTGAAGGGAAATAGGGAAGGGAAGCTGAAGATACTATGGTCTAATTCTCCTCTCAGGCTTTATACAATGTCATATTTCTCTCTCCCTTGTTTCTGAGACCATACCTTCAGTGTCAGCAGGGTAGGAGAATGGGGTCCAACATCATAGAGACACTGCAATTTGACCCTTCTCTGTGAAAGGAGGCAAGGATTTGTGTGTCTGAACTTGACTGGAGGTAGCTACCTGTCACACAAAGTCCGAGCAGTGTGACCCCAGGAGGAGGAGGCATAAGTGAGGGGAAATAGAAATCTTTATAGTTTGAATTACTATGCCTCCTCAGCCACCTCCACTTCTTCCAACATGTCCATATTTCTCCACTGAGGATACTGGGAACTGCAGTTCTCCAAGATGCACCTAAATACATTGCCGAGAGGTGTTCACAGTGTCTTCCTAACAGGCAGGACCATCCAGAGTATGTTTGGCAAGCCCATGTTTTCTAAGAAGAACTAGATTTTTTTTCTTTCATACAGACTTTAAAGTGCCCCGAAATCACCAGTTTGGACACACTTTTCTTTCCAGAGTAATTAAGCCCCCATAGGTGGGCTGTCAAGTATGATTTGCTCCTTTTGCAATGGGTTTTGAACTCCATTCATGTTAGCTGTACATGGCCTGGGGTAGCCATAATGGGTGCTCAGCACCCACAAACTTTTTACCTTAATTTTCACAAAAATTTAAATTGTTCCTGGGTGACTGCACTGTGCTAAGGCTGGAGTGTCCCAGCTGTGGCATCTCAGTGCTACGTGCCATACTGTCACAGGAAGGGACTTCCCCTGTCCCAAAGACCTGTCCTTGCCCTTTGATCAAAGGGCAATGAGTATGTCAGTGCTGCTCAGCCTGGAGTTGATGAACTGGAGCATTTATTTTATGATGGTCATATAAGTTGTCAGTGTGCTCAGCATGCCGCTCAGAGCCATGGTGGGTATGTCACTAATGCAATGTACAAGTTGACAGAGGGAACCTGAGACGTGGCAATATTGTGTAACAAGTTCAAATGAACTTACTGTACATGCCATGTGGCAGATGAGTGGAGTTGTAAAGATGTATCTGCAAGAGGTCTGAGATGCAATGACCACTAGCCATCTGGATAGTGCAAAATCATACTGAAAATGCAAAATATATTCACTGTCAGCAAGGTTTTTCTCCTCACAGAAGGTTCTGTTAGTAGGAAACAAAAATAACATCAACAGAAATGAACAGAAAAGCAGCACATCAAGGCCTAGTCTGTCCTATAATCCAGAATGTATAGATAGAATCTTCTATTCCGTACTTCCCAAGGAGCCACTTAATTAGATCCTCCCTGCAGTGCCTCTGTGAGGAAAGGGAGCCTCCCCGGCAGTTGGTTTAACTCTTTGTTCACAGGCCTCATATCCTGCTCTGGAGAATTTGTGAAAATTTCTGTCCAACAGATTATTATTTTTTTAAAAAGCCTTGATGTTTTTCTCCAGAAAAAAAAAAAAAGTCCTCCATGCCTATCCATCACACACACTCCCCTCCAAATGAAACTTATCTCTGTTCTCAGTGCTTCTGAGTGATTCTGTTTGCCAAGGAAATTTAGAGGTGGGGAACTGATAGTTACCCATATCTCTGGATTAAAACTTTCATCTGAAAAGCAAACTGACTGCTGGGTTTCATTATTTTGTGTTATTACCTAAACGTTGCTTCTCTTTAGGAACAGAATTGTTAGATGCTCTCTTGTATTTTTTACCCCTTTTGTGAAATACAGTTTACCCCTTGCCTTGTTCCCCACCCAGAAACAGCAGAAAGATAGTTGTTTCAGTGCTTCCTCTATACTAATGGCTTGGATATTGCCTTTTCTATTTCACGTGCACACTTTGCAAAAACTAAATACAAGAGCGGAATGAAAATGTGTCACTGGTCTACAGCCAGGTCTATCTACTCCGCTTCTGAGGCCAAGGCCCCTCTCCCCGAGGAGACATGGCCTCCTGCCTCCTCAGCCAGCCTTGTCCTGCAGCCGCAAGCTACCAAAGACATCACCTGCAGCCAGTAGCCATCAAGTGTTTCTGCACAGGCTTCATTTTATCCTCACTGCTCATACTTTGAGTTGTTGCTCATGTATGAGAAAAAGCGCATCTGCCTGTGCATGCAGAGGGGGATTGAGCCTGGCCTGGCTGACGTGGAGAGTATCCAGGAGTGGGTATTACCCATTTGGGTTTCCTTTGTGTCATCCATGTCTCTGTTAACCTGGTTGACATTGTCCTTCCTGACTCTACAGAGTTAATAGTAAACCAGGTGGTCCACTCTCTTCAGCTAGGGGAAGTCAAAGAGACACAATGAGGGCAGAGATAGATCACCCCAAGCAGACACAAAGGGAAAGCAGAAGGGGCTCTTAGGCGGGGAGAAGGCAACCTGACTACCTCCAGCCCTCCCGACAAGTTACTGTGTCCCTGCTCTCACCTCAGATCAAAGGGACTGCCCAGTGCCAGAGGCCTGTGCTGGCAGGGAAGGGGACAACTGGCAGGTGTGGCTGCAGAGGAGCCCGAGACACCAGCCCCACGCAGACATGGCATCTGTCCCTGCCTGGGCTGGGGGCAAAGGGGCCTGTGCCCAGCAGAGTGCACGAGAACCAGTGGTGCCCTCCCTGACACCTGCCAACCCCCTCTCAGAGTCCTGGTGTCACCCGCTGGGCACGGGAGAGGGTCAGGAGCCAAGGTGGTGAAGCCTGTGCAACCATTTATTGCAGGTGGTGCAGGAGGAGGAGGGTTACAGAGCCCAGAGCAACATAACAAATATCTATCTCTTCTTTCAGGAACTGGGGAAGATGCAAAGAAAAAAAAAAAAACAAACCAGAAAGCTTAATTCTTCTAGGAGGCTGCAGGAACTAACAATGTCTCATTGATTTTAAAGTGAACTCATCCTTAATTTCAACAAGGAGTTTGAATTTTGCTTCAAAACAGATAACACATTATCTCACCCTATAAATTAACTTGCTCCCTCTCCTTTTATTTTAGCACTCTCTGCCCAAGAAAAATGCACATTTCGTGGATGGGGGGGAGGAGGGGAAGGATAAAAAGAAAGTAAGCTTTTCAATGCAAGAAGAGAATGGAGGAGAAAGAGAAGACCATATGGCCCAGATACTATAGCTGCTTATTGTACGATATGCAGCGACAGAATTTTATGCTCTGCTGTTATGCTTGAATAACACAAGGACATTTGTTAAAGTAATACCCATCTCATTTGAAAGATGTACTCATCCCTTGGCAAATAAAAAAATAATCTTCTCCAATTTTAAACTAAACAACACAATAAAAATAAAATGTTTGCTTATTTGTGCAACTACTGAGATGAAAAAAGGTTATAGGTTAATATTAACAACAAGTGATAAATTACCTTTACTCTGCTCCGGCCATTACAAACAGACTGCTCGGTATTTCTTTTAGCACCTGCTAGCAGCTTTTCAGAATTCCTTTCTAACATTTGCAACACATACAGCATTGCACAATATTTACAATTCAAACAACAAAAAAAGAAAGCTTCCCGCTCTCAAAAATAGTTGTTTCTGATAAAGCCACTTAAAATAATACTCTACCTCTTGGTCTTAAACTCACCAACAGCATCATTTCACCACTTATTACACACATAAAAGAGCACACAGGCTGTAAAGATAAGTACCCAAAAGGCAGGAAATTTAGTAATTAAAGACTACATCACAATACATTTTAACCTCCAACACTTACAACAAACCTTGCCCTGTAATTAGCTGTATTATTGTAGCACTGCAGTACAAAGCATTTTACAGGGAGGGGAAGAGAAAGCCACTACCCCGAATTCAACCAGCTGCAGCTAATTCAAGGGCTGCAGCCAACATGTCCCACTCAAGCTTTTCTTCCAAGGCATATTTCTTGCATCTGCCACCTGGGTCACATTAAGCTAATCAGCATGAACTGAGCAGGGAAGGTGCAGGCAACCTCCTGGCTTGGATGTCTAACCCTTGCTGATGTGCATGGCTTTCCTGGCATGCCACTGGCTGGGGAGGAAGACATGGTCATTCCCCCAGAGCAGTGGAGTTACCTTGGGAACAGCCCTTGGGTTTGTGAAACAGGAGGAAAAAAAGGCTCTGACCCATTCTTACTGCAAGGAAAATGTCTGTGCTAAGAACTGCTTCCCTGGAGACCACCCCTCTCACCTGTGTGACTCTCTTGTCAGAGCCACTCACAAGATTTTCCAAGTCAAAAGCCTTATCTGAATATGCAGTCTTACTCAGCTGGGATAGACCATAACTAAACACAAGCAAACTATCAAAGCTAATAAATGGGCCAAATGCTGAACCCTGCTGCTATTGCTTCCCCCTTTTCAACAGGATAAGGAGTCTGAATCTTCTGGATCTTCTTCTTCCCCATCCCAAGAACTTCCCACCCTCAGGTGATGTGGAGCACCTCAGCAATGCTGCTCCATGTCCCTGTCATAGAGGAAGCCCACCTGAACAGCCTCTGGGTCCCTCACAGCGCTCTCAGAGTGGGAGCTGCCTGGCCACTTGCCTCCATTTGCCTGTGATGGAGGAAGTGGTATAGCTCTGCATTTTCTTGCTTTTTCCCTGCAGCTGTGCCATCCTTGCTCTGCATACAATTTGGACAGATTAGGGAATCTGAAATATTTCAAACTCTACTTGATAAGTGTTTCCAGTCATAATTGTGACCTTAACAGTTCTGAGCCCAAACCTCCCTGCTGTGCCTTTGCAAAGAGGGATGGACTGATCTTATTCTGTTTATAAAGGGAATCGCATTGACCTCACGTGGCTTTACTGTTATGAGTATATCCATAGGGCTGTACTCCTTAATCAAGACACTGAGGTTTGCATTTATCGTTACTCTGTAGTACTAGCAAATGCATTTCTCTCCCCAGTCTCTCTTCATCTGCCAGTATGCTATAAGAGCAAAGTGTTGTGGAAAATCAGGACTTCATCAGGAAAGAATCAAATGCCATTGCGAAATTTTCCTCAGAGTAATCCCATAATCTGGCAGTTCTTTGAAGAAGTCGTGCATCTGTAATGTGCAGACATCTCATTGCTAGGGAACAAAGCTTGCCTGTAATGACTATTTGATGTTAAATTTAAGCTTAAACAAGACTGCTGTAACTGTTGCTTCTGCATGACACTGCCTTCACATTTGGATTTCAAAGGATTGTGATATTAAATTGTTTAAAAATAGCATTTATTGTTTCCAAAAATAATGCTGCCATTCTCAAGATTTTAAAGTGCTGCTGACTGTGCTTTGTCTTCTGAGAGTATGTCAGCTTTTCCATCACAAACCCTGCTGAGAAGCATATGGCGTGGGTTTTATTATCTTCAGCCAGCTGAAATGGCAAGTGAGGTGAAATTTTGACTCTCCCGGGTATTGGATGCTTATCTGTGTAAAGTTATGTCCATTAAGATGGTTTTAGTGGAGGTGTTAGCAAGCCTTGTGCACTACCCAGTTCCTGAAATATTTTGAAACTTCTTCCAGGCTTCTGATGGCCCAAATACTTAAAGGTGGTGGATAACTAGCAGGGCCACAGGGACATGTAAGAGAAGATGTGTAACACCCAAGCTCCTTTGCAGCCCCACCACATTGTGGTTTGAAATGAGGGAGAAAAGCAGGAGTGCTGGCCCTGTGATCTCCTGCACCTCTGAGGAGCAAGGAGAGGCAGTAGAGAGAATGGAGTTATTGTTCCCTTTTCCTCCCACCAACATGAAAACCAACAGGGAGAGGGAGACTGATTTCCTAAAGCATGCAAGTGAGAGAAAGCTATTTAATGCTTGTCTGTATGTAACTGAATTTGCCAACATGGTTTTAACCAGTGGAGCTATTTACGTACATGTGAAAGTGCAAACCTAATTTAGATCAGCGAATGATATTTCCTTGTTGGTATAGCTTAGATCAGTTCTCAGAATAGAATAAAGGACTTAGGCCAGTATAAATGCATCTTCATTAGGAATTTTTGCTGTTACAGCTATAACAAATTGGGCTGTGTTTTTCTTCTCCATGTTTTTCAAGGACATTATTATGCCAGCAATGCTTTTAAGAGCAAGCCTTACTTAGACAGGTCTTGTGTGAGTCTGTCAAACAGCCCCTAGCAAAAGCAAACAAGCTCTCACTAGTCAGACGCGTAGGCAGACCCGAATCAAGAGGAGAACTGGCTGGCTACAATACACCAGGCTCTACTGAAGGATAACATGAAGTAGATTTAGGCCACTTGACATTCAGCATGTCAGATACTCAGGTAGATGGAAAAACCCGTGGCTATGTGAATTGTGGTGAAAAGCTGCTAAGCAGCATGCCTGTAAGTTAAAAATTCTCCTCTAGAGTTGCAAAAATGTATGCACCAAATGCTTATCTTTTAGTAGTTCAGGTCTTGAGTAGCAAATGATTTCCACTCTTCGCAGCACTTTCCTGGCATCCCAGTGACACTGAATGCAAATTGTAGGATCCATTTTCCTGGTGCTGAAAAAAATCCACCATCTTTTTGTTTTCCACTACCTTGCTCCCAGCACATCTCCACAACAGGCCAGGTCTTCGTGGGTGCAGAGCTGGGGCTGTCTGGATAACACCAGGTCAAACCTCACTCTTCAACCCAGTTCTGTTTAAGGATCGATCCTCCATTGTCGCTGACATTAAAAAGAAATGTGATTCTCCCTCAGAACTGACAGTGGAAAACACCTGGACAATGAGGACAGTAACTTTATAAAACTGTATTTTCTGTTCTCTGACAGTGTTCCTCTTCAGGCCAAGTCACTGAAACAATTCTAACTTCTGAAGACAATTAATTAAATTTCATCCCCTCCTGAGTTAACAAGGTCTTTTGTAGTGTTGCCACCACAAAGCTGTTTGAGCTGAATGTC
This sequence comes from Athene cunicularia, assembly GCF_003259725.1. Lineage (NCBI taxonomy): Eukaryota > Metazoa > Chordata > Aves > Strigiformes > Strigidae > Athene > Athene cunicularia. Next base: position 101,288,610 of record NW_020799091.1, on the reverse strand, counting down.
TGGGACGTGCTATCTCTGTTCTTGGAAGTTATGCCCTATTCATCCTTACAGGCAGTTTTGTTGCTTCACATTAGGTAGTCGCAAACAGTCATCTGATCAACCATTTCCAATGGGAAGCTCTCTCCTAGTATCTTTAGAGAATGTAGTGTGCAAACCTTGGCTTTCTTTTTTGTTATTTGAACCAGTCATTTGCATGCTACCAGTGAGAACACGTGTCTCGAGAAAAAACAGTGACGTGTAGAATCAATGGTGCCAAACACAGAAGTTATTTCAGTAGCTCTGAACTCAGATTGGGTTCACGCTGGCTGTGGGCCACATATGATTGTGCTTGGCCCTATGGTAGCATGCGTTTTGATCGGTCTGTGGCTCAGCAGCAGCCCTGCAGCCCAAGGAAAATGCCAGTACCTGCAGGTGGGGAAAGGGAACCTGGCTAGTGAGGCTGCTTTGCAAAACCCCAAAGCACTGTTGGCACCAAGATGATGTCATCAGCTTACTTTAAAGTAGCTGATGCTGCTTCATCTTCTTCCTTCAAGTCTTTACATGTCCCTCTCAATACTAGAAAGTGAAATTTCCCTACTGCTGTAGGAGACTGTTTCAAGAGCTCACATACCTGTCAAATTCTCAACAAATATTTGTGTTAGTGTCATCCATGAACTTTGATCCAGAATCTCTTAAGAGTCCATCTCCCAGTAGGAGAGTCCAGCTGCAAAGCCCCCGTCCTGCCCTTCCAGCACTGGGGGTGTCTTCAGCAGGACTGTGTCGGTCTCTGCCTCCTCCTCCTCTGCACTACACCCAAAAGGCAGGATCTCTCTCATTCATTCCTTGCATAAAGCTGTCATGCAGTGCTGAGAACATCTGTGGCACAGACTTAAATAATATCAATCTACTGATTTTTAAAGTCGGACCAACAGGAATTTAATTTAAAACCAGGAATAAAGTACATGACTTAGTCTCACCAGAGCCAGTGTTCTTATGTGGGTAATATCCATTACTTCAGACTGAGCTTTGGAAACAGGCTCATACAAATTTTTGTCCCTATGCAAATGGAAGCATTAGCTCTGAATTGCCTGGCTTTTGCTAGCTTATATCAGATTCAAAATTATTTTATGCAGGATTTTAACATTTATATTCTCTAATGCCTCCAACCTTCTTGTCTGCCAGGCAGCTGTTTAGTGTCCTCTTGGATCCACTCCAGCTCAAGCTGAATTCAGATGTGACTCTGGGGGCTCTCCTTTCTGACATCAGCTATTATTCCTTTAAAAGTGCAAATAAATAAAACTGTAAATTAAAAGAATCAAGAGGAAACATGTGCAGAGGGTTTTTTTAAATATTTTTTTTTTATTATTCATCAAAGGCAGCTGAGTCCCTCTAGTGCTTCCGTGTTGTGTTCTGCACTTGTTCCAGCAGGAGGATAATGAGAAATGGAAAACATCAGTCTTCATTATTTTAGCATATTCCCAAATGTGTGTATTGGTTCACTGGGAGAGGAAAAGGAGGTGGACATTACATTGCATTTAATTCCTTTCTAAATCTGCCCAGGCCTGATTGTGAAATCTGATTTCCAACATATGTTTCAGAAGTTTCCATGATTAACAATTCCACAAAAGTCCTTCCCTTCCCCTTCCCTTCCCTTCCCTTCCCTTCCCTTCCCTTCCCTTCCCTTCCCCTCACCATCCCCTCACCTTCTCTCACCTTCTCACTTCCACTTCCTCACACACTTTTATCTTTATGAAAAACTTATAATAAAAGTTTGGCCTCTGGAGTTAATTCAATATTTAATTAAGATTCAGATTATACAAAAGAAGGCAAGCTTTTCTTTTGTCTCTCAGATTTAACCAGTGCTGTCCTAAATTATGGTGGGTGTAAGCACACACTGAAGTATCCCATTGATTCAAAGCTGTACCCGCAAGACATCTTTATTTTATTAAAGTAGTTACAAGGGCAGTTTTGTGACTTGGTTTGAAGAGTACTTCATGTTTTTTTCTGCTGAAGTTAATGATTCAAAGTTCTTGGTACGCAAAAGTGGATTTTATGTGTGAAAAACACAAGAGGTACAGACTTTAGTAGAATGTGGTCAATATCTGTGCAATTTTGAAGGTATTTCTAATATAAATGGTGCCCTGGTGATGTCAGATGCACTGCCCATCTGCCAGACATTGCAGAATCACCCACTTTTTTTGTGCTTAGCTGTGCCTTCAGTGTATGACTTTGAGCATCCCTCTTTCTTGATATTGCAGTATCCATGTTTTTTGCCAGTCTGGCTGTCAGAAAATTGAAGAAAACTGAATAAGAAAAACAGAAGTGAATTGCTTTAAAGCTTCATATTTTTGATGGCATTTGTTTTCACTTGGAATAAAAAATTAGAAAAGATTCCCCATTAACATGTGTTGCTTGACAGAGAAATTTTTAATCCAAATAATTGAATATCAGTTGTCTTCCCATCCCTAATTTCATCTCCAGTTTTGTATGTGAAAAATCTTACAAAGTGGCAGTATATATTTAAATTGTCTGGGAGAAGACAGGCATATTGTCTTTATTACACTGAAAAATATATTGGTGCACAATTAAAATGGCCACTGCTTTCAGCTTGCCTGATTATAATCTTTACCATATGACTCCCTCTTCCCTTAGCTCCTATTGTTCCTACTATATTGGAACAAGCAGCTCCTTTTTGTACTTGTAGGAAACTATATTTTAGTTGAGTGCAAATATCTCCAGTATTGGAGGAAATACTGATATTCAAATGGAATATCTGGGAAGAATCATGAGCTGGTAGAAACTCAAATTAGTTTTGTAGCGTTCTTACACAGGAGTAGAGTATATTAAGGATGACAGACTTTGCACTGGCTCAATTTAGATTTGAGGTGCTTAAATTTAAATAATTGTCCAGGCATCTGGGATCTCATTAGCTTATGGTCATAGGCTGAAACATGACAAAGGACTATCCTTTATCACATTGAAGCTATCAAGCACATGCAGCCAGCCTACAGGCAAAGGTACCGTATGAAACTGTACTTCTATTGACCAACATTAAATCTCTTTTGCACAAGACCCTCTTACACTGTCAGGTACCGTAAAATAGATCTGCAAGCCCAAACAGTGCTACTTCCATCTTCAGCAATAATCAGTCTGCCTCGGGAGTAAAAACATTTATTAAAACACCATGTTCATAGCACCGCTTGTTGTGAATAGGTTGTTTTGTGATTTGAGAGGGAACATCAAACATGAATGCATGTTTGTAGCTGCTGTTCTACTAGGAAAGCATCAAGGTTTGGTGCTGCCATCAAAGAGCTATCGAGCGGGTGTTGCTAGGAGAGGTAGCAATATCCCCGTCCATTCTTTTTCTGCCTCCACGTGTTGTAACAGTGCACTCTATGCAAAATGGGGCAAATTGCAAATGTTTATGCAAAATGAGGGCGATTGCTGAATGTTTACTTACACTCCTGTTGTAGCCTCTGTTTTCCACGGGTGTGGGGGAAGGTGATGGGTTTGCTCTATTTGTATGACCTTTTCCCTGCTAGGGAAAACTTTTCACCTGATTATACCCTCTTTGTCTTGAGGACTAAGCAGTTGTGACCATATCACCCAGGATTTGGTCTTTGCTCCAAATGGTGGTTGGTAGGCATGTTTATAATTTCATGGGATGAAAAGCTTTCCCAGGTGTATGAAGTCTGGAATAATGTCGGGCTGTTGAAGCAAAGCTGTGCAACCAATGTCATAGCCAGCTGATGAGCAGAAGCCAGGCATTACAGTGGGAGTGTTTGCTGAGGAGTCTGGGCTATTCTTCTGAAGCTGCCTTTCCAGCTTTCCTCACAAGTATTTTCTTCTCCATTCCCTAACCTAGCTAGTGGGTTAAGATACTTAGCGTAAAATTTTCCCCCATCTAGACCGTGTCACCTATTTGTCCTACAACATTCAACAAATCACATTACTTTGCATCTGCTTACCCACCTGTGATGCTGCAATGATAAAAGCAAAGGTCTCACTTGTTTTTCTGTGCAAGGTGTGCCAGGCTTTTACTGAAACATGCAGTGCTTGGAGATGTTGATTTGAATGGACGCTAATGTGGAACTACAAACAAAGGAATCCAGTTGTCACATTACAAACTATGTGGAGTTGTGTTTCAAACAGTGAAATGCCAGCTTTGCTAGTACCTGGCAAAACAGTGTGGTTCCTATACATAACTCTAGGACCTTTATTCTCTAAGTCAATGTCCTGACATCAAAATTACAGCTCCAAATATACTCAGGCAACTGATGGCTCTGAGATGCAGGTATCAGCTGCTAAAGTATATAGCAGTTCTAGACAATTTCTGGCTTTTTCCATACTGGAATTATTTCTTTACTCTGAAAGCTCAAACATAACCAACTTCTATAATAACAACCAACCTTTCTTTGCTCTGAAACCACGTGTATTACAATAAGTGGCAAAATAGTTATTATTTGGGCCACACCAGCATCTCTTATTTTTACAACAACATTTGGACTAAAGAGAGGGGAATGCAGCAGCTTAAGAATCTGATCACATACTGGGTTCTTTTTTTCCTATTTACTGTTAATACAATTTCAAGCCGTAAATCATATTATTTATGATTTTAACAGTGCCACAGGAAAATAACTATTCCAAATTTTATAGTAGCATCATTTACAGTGTTTAGCCAGCACAGATACCACAATTTTATATCTAATCAGCCTGGAAGGTAGTTCTCTAGCATAACTGTTTTCCTCTTCAAACACCTAGTTATTTTCTGACTTAGTGAAATCTGAAGATTGGGTTCTGGAGATCTAGCCCTCAGACTGGATTTCTGCCCCAATGCCAAGCTCTTTAAGGCCACTGAAAGGCTGGAAAGAGTTTTTCCTCAGTCTCATGATGCCTGAAATGGCAAAAAACTACTCACTACGTTGCTTTCATTTGCCTCCCTCTGCCAACAGAGACTTCAGCCTTACCAAGAAATGAAAGATCACTCAGCCTAGAAAGCAATGAAACCAAGGGTGATTAAGGGAGACACATTTCATTCATTTAGACACCTGTGTCTCGCCACACCTCTGAAAATACTTGAAGATACAGATTTCATCTACCAAGCCCACACTACCCAGCTAAACCCATTTCTCTTATGACACCAAAAAGTTAAAAAAAAAAAGGGTATAGCATCTGGCTTCTCTGAACCTGGGAGGAAGCCAGACAAATTTGGCTCCAAACTGAAGTGAGGTTTGTCCTCAGCTGAAATGCTGGGCACTGGAAACCTCCCACCCAACCTGTCAAGCTGGACAGCTGAGACAACCTGGTTGAAAACAACAGTCTTCGTCTAGGGTCTGAAGCTCATCTGGGTGTCTCTGGAACTAGTGGCCCTGGCCCAAGGACAGAATGCTGGGGCTGGCAGAAAGCACCAGCTCTTACAGTCTCCCCAACACAAACTTCAGTGCCACTTCTGCTCCGAGAGTGTGCCTTATGAGACAGTAATAAAGTGTTGCAATTCCTGCTCACAGCAAGGAACTTGCAGACAAAAATCACTTAACTATCCAGTCCTTTGTTACAAAAGCTATAAATTGCCAGACTCTTGGTGCAGGGGATGTGTTTAATTGTGGTCTTGATTGCTAAACAGCTAAACAATGCTCCCCTGGTTTTGCTTGTTTCCCTTTGCTGGATCACCCAGAGCAACAGACTTTCTTGTAACTAAAGGGCATTTTGGAAGGGAGCAGTTCTTTGACTGCCTTACTTTTAATTAATACATTATTTGGAGCATGTTCTTTATAACCCAGCTCTATTAAATATAGGATATAATTTCATGAACCATATTACTGTATAACAGACACAACTGCTGAGAATTCACGAGCTAGTCAAAGAAAAATACATAGTCAGTAAACTTGGAAATGCAGTCTTGGCCAGCTGCGCTACAAATATGGGTAACGAGTTGACCTGCTGCTGCTATGTTTATGCTCTAAAGAAACGAATGCCACCATAGCAAATAGGCTGTCATTATATCATAACTTTTTATTAGTTCATCACTCATTTTATTATGCAGTCGTTTTCAAGGGTGTAAAAAAAAAGTTCATGTTATTGCCATTTGTTATTGTAAAACACCGAATGTGTTTGATTTCCCTCATGCCCTCTGACTCCGCACTTAGCCCTGGTTAACCACGGAGCTGGCGGATCTAATATAGGTAATGCCGGCTGAAGCATTTTGAAAATGCAGAACACTTCAGCACCTTTTTGTAAAAAAAGGGGCAATTTGCTGCATTTGATCGGATCCAAATTCCCTCAGCGTGAAATGCAGTGGCTGGGAAACACCATTTTTCTCTCTCAAGAGCCTCCTTAGGTGCTACTGCAAGAAGTGAGACTATGTCAGCACTTTGGGCTTGCTTTGATATGGGTAGGTCTGGGAGAATCTGTTTTCTCTGCAGGGCTTTCTTAGCTTTGCCTTGAATGTTTCTTCTAGACTGATGAGAGCAAATTTGGGTGATCCCTATCAACCAGCAGTTGTGGGACCTCGCCAATTATGTAGATATGGCAGGGTCTTGCAGTTTCAGGACTGTAGCTCCTTAGGCTCTTAAATGGAGAGTGTTTCAGGCAACACCAACAGATACATGTTAGGACGTCAAGTCTACAAAGAGTAAGAACAACAGCAGAAAATGAAAAAAAAAAAAAAAAAAAAGTTTTTTTTCTCTTGAAATGTATGTATTCCTATTTGGACTATTTTTGTAGTAAAAAATACATGTACGTATACATATGTACAAATAAATATTTGTTGTATTTATAAATACATTTAAGAATTTATAAAAACAAAGAGTGACTGGCTCCCTCCTAAATGTCAGAAGTAATATGTTCCCCAGTATTTTTGCATGTCAAAGACAAAATAATACTCAATGAAGTGTGACGTGATGAGAATTTTTCTATGTGCTTTAGAGGGGCCAGGATTTTATCCGTGAAATAAAGTGGGAACTATTTCTGCAAGACAGAGTCCAAACATTGGCAAAGGAAGTTTTAATAGATTTTTACATGACACAAAGCCAAAAGTATTCATAAATGACTGATGTCTCAAATTCCATGGCAAAAATCCTACCAAGTTCAACAGAAGATTTTCCCTCAACTGCAGTGGTCATGAGATCAGAAATGAGGGAGCAAAAATCAGTTTCTTGATGCTTAGGATGTATTTTAATGTTCTAAAACGTGTTACCAACAGCATTAGAACAGCTCATTCATACAGTACTTCTAATTAGAAAAGCATGATCAGGAGGCCCTCCAGAAATTTGTGAGGGAAACCTCTGACTGCTAGTTAATGGTTTTAAATTTTGAATGCTTCTTTCCCAGTAGGCTAAGGTTAAGCGGAGCAGGTAAAACTGCTACTTTTGTACATATTTTGTTGGTTATAAACACCACTGACAGCAATACTCCCTCTGTAAGCAGTTATTAAAAACAGTGGCATCAGTCTAGTTGCACTCCATTTTTTTAAAAGATGAAAACAACAGTGCTGAGCACCCTCTTAGTGGTTAAGTAATAAAATACAAAATTACCCCTTTTAACGTGGTATATGACATTATGGGTAGAGTTTTCCAAACCCTGTCACTAACACAGTCAATTAGTAGCCTAAGCTACCAGTCGTTTTGAAAAATGCGGTTTAGGTTTTTTCATAACAGTGCCTTAGATTCCAAGCTCTTTTTGCTCGATGGACTAGTTTTACTTCAGTGAAATAAAGACGCTCCATTTCCAAAATTTATAGCGTTCATTTATTACCTCTAGTAACATATTATACTGTATAAATACTCTATCCTTGTTATATGTCCTTTTAAAAAAAGCGATAACTTAGAAGATCACATTAGACACGAAGTATAAAAATAAATACGCTCATTATATGCATTTATTACAAATTATAACCCTTCTCAGAAGGGAAAGAAATATAAAATACTTATAAAGTATATAAAATCTATAGTAATATATTTTACTATATACATATGGAAAGCCATATTCTCTTATTGTCTATGGACTGGCACAAACTTTAATTATATGAACACTGGCGTACTGCTGTGGATGGACCTGCTATCCTTCAGCTTTGTCTTCCCACCTTATCAGTGATTTGAGCACTACAAACCCATCAGAGGCCACTTAGGAGAGGTTCCCATTCATAGCGCAATTTCTTTGATATTTTTTAAAAATCAAATGCAAATAATTTCCATTGGCTGGGGTAAGGTAAAAGACTTGAATGTGAAAGCATGACTCATATGCTCACAAATTGCCAGCAGTCTGTTTGACAGGATGGTAGGACCAAGCTTGAATCAGAAAAGCCCGTGGAAGGTATGCAGTAGGCACAAAGAGCAACTACTCAGAGATGCTACCTGCTCCATGAAGCTTTCCACTTTTTGTGGCCTCTGGATTTCGTATGTCACTGCAACAGCATCAGAGTGGATGACAAAAATGGACAGGCACATTGGAATGACATAAAGATACTTTAAAAAAAATGACATTCTAGTTATTTGTGGAGTTGACTGACTGTTCTTGGTATTTTTTACTCTTTACAGGTAGAGAATATGGCTTTATTTTTATATAAAACTATTCTCTGAAACAATAGCAGCCATGAATGACATAGTTAAAGCTCCTTTTCCAATCCTGTTTTTTGCCCTTTGTGAGGTAGGTAAGCCCTGACCAATTATTTTAAGCTATCTTTTCCACTCCCCTTTCCCTCCCCTTCCTAGGCATGGGGACTTGATCAGTACCACAATATAAATCCAAAAGAAGGGAGAAATTACCGAACTCCAAAATGTTTGCTTAAATGTGTTTTGGCCACCGCTCATGTTTTGTTTAATTTGTAACAGGCTTAAAAAGGGGCAGTTATAATGCCCTTGGGCCTTATCTGCTCAAGACGAGTGAGTGACATGGGTCTGCTATCCTATCAAATTTTCAGTTGGCAGGGTATTTTTAGGATGCAACGCCAACTACAGCTATTTGCACTGTCCCACCTCAACAGATCCTCACCATGAATTTTGTATGCAAAAACACATGCGCTGCCTCTAGCCCTCTTTTTATCAGTGCATTTTTCTGAAGGAAAAAAATAATAAAAAAAATTTAGCTTTCCCAACTTATACTATTTAACTGCAGTCCGTAACGTTGCAGAAGTCTATCAGGTGTTTCGGTTTCTTGGAAGGCTCACAGCTTTCTTGCGGCAGCATGCTGCCGTCGTAAGAAATACATTTCAACAATCTCTTCTTGAAACCTTTCCCGCACGTCTTAGAACAGGGCGACCAGTCCCCCAGCTGCCACTGCGGGCAGGGCACGTCGGCGCAGGGACGGACGTCGCTGGGCTTCAGCTCCCGGGCGCAGCCGGTGGCCAGCCGCCCCCGGGGGTCCCGGCACTCCACTGCTCGCCGCTGCCAGCCTGAGCCACATGACTTGGAGCACTCGCCCCACTCCTCAATGACCCACTCGGAGGAGATGATCTCCCTGATGGCGTTGAAGGACTCTTTCTTTTTACTGGGTGCCTTCTCTGACCCAGGCTGCGGGGGCTTCTTCACAAAATAGGTGAACTTGATCTTGGGCTGTGGCAGGTCCCCCACAGTGAGGACCTGGATGGTCAGAGGCTCCTTCAGAGGGCTAAAACTGCGGATCCTCTCCAGAGCAGCAGAGGAGCCGCTGTACCTCAGCACGCTGCCCTTGTAGGTGATGTCCTGCTCCAGCGTCGACAGGGTATAATCGCCGTTGAGGACATAGGTGCCATCTGCGGCTTTGATGGCGAGGAAGCTGCCATCATGCCTTGCGCCCCTGTGGTTTCGCTGCTTCACCTCGATGTTTGTTGCACCAGCTGGAATGGTGACGACATCATGGTAGCCAGGTCTGCTCAAGAGATAAGAGAAAGACTGAGCCCTCTGGTCTTTCCTGGGAAAGGGAAGAAGTTGCCTGGCACAAGACTGAATTTCATTTGAAACCAAAGCGTTAAGCTCATGAGCTGCCAACCTAACTGAATTAATGGATTAAGGGATTTGCAAAGTCACATCCCACGTTATTGCTACAGCAGTGGCGTGCCCATGTGTATGGGGCTTGCTTCTATTGGGATCTCACTGTAAGTTATCTTCAGTCAGATGGCTCTGACAGACCAAATCTCAGTTCCAACAATAAACTGGGGCAACATCCTACTGACTCGGAAACCCAAAGCTTATACCCACAAAACATTCACCAGAACAAAATAATAGCAGCAGCCACATACTCACTTTGCTCGAACAAGTGTGCCAGACACTTTCTTGCAAGTGGATCCATTGCCACCGCAGATACCACATTTGTCAAACTTCTTATTGGATCCTATCATACGGTCGCAGCCAGCCTTTACACACTGTCCCTGGACGCAGACAGAGGTGGAATCGGGGCTACACGGGGTACCATCCACAACCTTTGCAGGAAACAAGCAATAGAGCATCTGATTAGAAGACGCACATTGCTTTGAAATTGTGTAATAGAGGCACATACAAAATATGGACAGGTGGAAGACCTGCAGCACCCGTATTTGCAGGGCTTTTGAAAATAAAACCCAAAGCAGCTCATAGACAGTTGGAGGTATGTTGTGCTACTTCATCTCACTTGCAAAGATGAAGCCATGGGGACAGGAGAAAACAACCAATTTCAGTTTTTATTAACAGCACCCCCTGTCAAAACACCCACAGACCTGTTTAACTGATTGCATATGAAGAAAGAACATTTCTTTCTAACGTCACTAGAAGGTAGTCATGTCCTCAAAGTACAGGACCAAAATGACTTTTAATGGTGTTCAATGTAGCCTTTATTTCCAGGAGTACTGCTCTACAAAAAACATCTGTGTCATCACCCTGGTAGTTATTGGCTCTCAACATCTATGACAGTGAATTCAAGTAGCTATGCAAGACAAACATTTTTCCTTTTGTTTATTTTAAGCTGTCAGCATATTAGTAACTGGTATGAGAAAGCACCAATGTTTTGGCAAAGAACCCCCACAGTTTTCCAAACATATCTCAATGTAATCAAATTGTTGGAAGGAGAGGAAAGGAAACTAGGGTGGAGTGGGTAGAATAGGTGGTACGTGTGAAATAACTGAAAGAGCTGTGCCAAGATATTTAAAGCATGCTTGCACTGATCAAGCTGTACATGTAGGAAGAGAAGAAGGAAGAATCTAGCTTAAATAAGAGACAGACACTATTTCAGATTTCTATATTGCTTGACTCTTAACTTCACATGAAGAGTTAGAGGAAATAAAAATCCTACTCCTGATTAGATGGAAGAGGTATAGTTTTGAAATACCTTTGGCTGTAAAACGAAGAAGTATCCTGTTCCTTTTGCTCGGCAGACCAGCTTGCATCTGTCCTTTGGAGAGACACCAGCAAACTTGGGTGTCCACTCCACTGCAGGTCCACTTCCAAAAGGAGACTTGGAAAACTCATTGTGCTTTTCACATTGTTCCTCCCTAAAGGTTTTACCTACAGAGGAAAGACAGGTGGACATCAGATCATCTTCCGTACACGCTCCTCCTCCACAAGACACCCTTCTTCCACCTTAAAAATGGGAAAAAGATTACCATCATTGTCCGGACAATCCTCAATGTTACACGATCTGTATTGCACCCGCTTCCCTTCACAGTACTTCCCCCCGTTCCTCGGGATGGGGTTGTCGCACTCCCTGAAGGAGTACTGCACTCCTCCACCGCAGGTCCGGGAGCACTCTCCCCACGCCCCCCAGGACCCCCAGCTTCCATGCACTGGTGTCTGGAATGACAAGCAAAAGCAGAACAAAAAAGTTAATACAATAAAAGCTAAACAAAACCAAACCACAAAACCCACAATCACGCTCATTTTTACCTAAGCCACTTGTAAAAAAACCCTCTAAGTTTGTCTTATTAGCTATCTGCCTCCATTTATTCAAGCCCTTTTAACTGCTTGCTCCCACCAAAGCATTATCCATGCTACTGTGCAACCCAAGATATATTCTGATTTCTTTTTTAGTACTTACATCATAATGCTTCTTCTCGGTTTTATTCACACACTTGCCATTCATGCACCACTTCCCTTCCCCACAACTGGTGCCGTCTGCCCAAGGGAAGTGTTTGGTTTGGCACACGAGAAGTCCTCCAGAAGTGCCAGTACACCACAGCGTTGTACACGTACTGGCTGCATCAGGGCAGTGCTTGGACTCATCTCCAAATGTAAACTGGCACTGTCTGTTGGCATCATACAACGTGCCAGGCAAGTCAGAAGGAAGCTGGATGGGTTTGTGGGGCTTGTCCAACAAACACTCACCTGAAAATGAAGAAAAAAAGAAAAAAAAAAAAGGGGCAGACAATGCTGTCAGTGAGTTTAGTTTCAAGCATCTGCTTTGTAACATAAGTCTCTGAGGCAATTTGTGCCACACTTTTTGTAAAACTAAGGGTCTTCTAAATTCACTGGCAGCATGTAAAAGGTTAACTCCATGCTGCAGCAGAAAGCAGTCCTTTAAGAAAAAGGAAAAAGAAAAAAAAAGCAAAGCAGTAAAGCACAAGAGCTTAAATGCCACATGAATGGAAAGCTTAATAATCTTACCATGACCATTATCCAAAAATGTAGTAATCATGTAGGCACTACATGGAGACCACGGCTGGCTGCGATCCAGGTTGGAAAGCATAGATGCCATCATGTGGAAATCCCGGCTTATTCCATTAATACCAGCACACTGCTTTGCATCGTCATGAGGCATGTTAAACACGTGGCCTTAAAAAAAAAAAAAAAGGAGAGTTGGTGATTTTAGGAAGTCTGTCCTATGCATTACCAACACTATTTAAATATTACTCTACAGCTGCTCATAGCCTGGTATTTAATTAATAACCTGAATCTGAATACTGCCAAACTTTAAGCAGATGGCACGGTATCTTCACTCCCCTCACAGGCTTCTCACATGTTTTTTTCTGCAGTCAGAAAAGTCAGCTCTTGCAGACAACGCCGTGCAGACAGGATTTGCTTCGCACAGCTCATCCCTGCTAGAAGGCAAAGCTTTGCCTCCTCCCGACTGTGCCGGGGAGCGCAGGGCGAGCCCGCGGCACGGGCTGGGCTGCTCTTTGCTTTACGGCATCGAGCTGGCTTCAATTAATCACGTGAAATGGCCTTTCAAAGTTTCAAGTACCTAGTTCGTGGGCTGTTGTAAAGGCAGCCTGCAAGCCATCGTCTTCTATGATAGAGCAACTGCGGTTTAGATCACAAACTGTTCCCACATCAGCCATCCCAAGAGTATCACATGTCTTGGCACCACAGAGGTCCTGTAAAAAAAGGCAGTTTCATTATTAATCAGATCAGAGACTTAACCTTGGCAAGAAACATCCAGCCCTGGCACTTTGCCTTTACTTATGGAAAGAGCATAAATATTCAGCACTTCAATGGGTATGATGGCAAAAATCTGTCTTTGGAACATACACAAGGGTTACACGTAGAAATAAAATGCATAATTTCCATACTAAATCTGCTAAAAATATATGAGGCAGAAATACGTTGCACATACTGCGAGTTTCACCTGAGATGGTGCAAACAGCAAAATAAACGACTAAATAAAAAGCAGTTCATTTCATTTTCAGCCTACTTTGCTGAAGCTGCGATGACACAAGAGGGCCTCTGAAAACTTTTACGGAGGTCTTCTGGCAGAGAGGGCCTCGGGGGTAGGGAGCAATGGGCATGGGGATGGATTTGACCTCCGCGTCCCTCACCTGCCTGGTGAACAGGATTGCCGTGTCGTAGTGCTCCGCATGCCGGTCACTGGGCGGGTTGTGCTGCTTCTGCCAGCTGCAGAAGTTTCTCAGAGTCAGGGCCGCGTTGGAAGAGATGTCGGGTCCCTTCCGCTCCTCGTAAATGACCATGATTTTCACCACCACGAGGCTGATGGAGTTGCGGATGCTGGGGTGCTTGTACAGCTTGGCCGCCACGGAGAGCAGCGTCAGGAGATAGTGCTTCAGCCCGCTGCCGTGGAACTCGGCCATGGACTGGTCAGCTACCAGCATGGTCTCCACGTAGCGGGGGCTGGACACGAACCTTTTCTTCCTTCTGCTTCTCGTTTCTGCATTCAAAAAAAGAGAGGGAGAGGGAGGGAAAGCGCAGGTGAGAACGGCAGGAGAAATGCCGCTGCAAGAGACCACCGCGAGGAGCCCGGACCCCACCGACACTCAAGATGTGCACCCAGGGCACGGCCCCGCGCCCGCTCCCGCCCCCAAACCTCTACACGGCCGCGGGCGGAGGGGCGACACCCGCACCGGGTGGGAGCACCCCCGGC
>NW_020799091.1:101199908-101274325 GCF_003259725.1 Athene cunicularia | reverse complement strand
TTGTTTTTTTTTTTTTTTTTTTTTTTTTTTTTAAATAAGCAATTCTTGCCCTTTCACGGCCCTAACAGCTACAGTCAGCTGTGCACCTGTACTGCTGGGAAATGGTTCCTTTTAAATCACTTAAACAGACATTTACGTAGGTGCAGCCAATATTTTCCTTTGAAGCCATAACCTACCGTAGTGGTACGGCTAATCCACTTAATTCTTTATATGCAACACGCGTGCGATGTGCACAGCCCAGGCAATACTTCCTTCTCGTTGAGGCCTTTTTGGAGGAGGAGGGAGAGAAGTGGTGAGCAAATGAGCGAATGAAAACAGAAGCAGTGTACCTGTCGATGACAACTCCTGGGCTTCCAAATTCAACAGAGACCCGTCAGTGTCGCTGGACACATTTCACACCAGCGCAAAACTCGGAGGCTGAAAACAAGTAGCAAAATGTATCATCTCTGTGACAGTGCAAACATTTCTAAAATTTTATGGATCCACTGTTCTCACACGATGGAGTGCCCTATTTATGCCACTAAATCTAAACCACAGGGTTTTCTTACTAATTTGAACCATGTCAGATAAACTTGGAGCCACCCTTCTGTGACAGTTGCACAGCCTGATTGCCTGCTAAGTTCTGGTGATACATGTATTTCCCACGGTGCAAAAAACATATGAAAAGATGAACCCAGTTTTCCAGTTACTCCACAGAAGTGTTGCTGTCCCACATAGTGATGCACAAAACCAGAACTGGGCCTCAGATGATGGATTTTCCTTGGAATACAGCAGGAAATGCTGGGCTTTTTGAGCCGAGTCTTGACTTTTAGAGGCTGAAACTGCTGCCCATTAATACGTCAGGAGCGGAAATATCAATTCGGTTATAACAGAGGCCTAATTTTTTGCCCGAGTCAGACATGTGTGCCAATCTCTACCCTCATCTTTGAGAGCTGGTAACGTGTACCCAACTCAGTCAAGCTTTTCCTAGGATAGAAAACTCATAACAAAGATACAGTTCATTCATGCTGTTACTTTTGCCGTGCGTATGATACATACCTCTCAGTTGTGTTGCATATCTGCTGCATATTTAGGGAATTACAAGTTTAAGAGCCTAGAAATATGGTATATGAAACACAGAATTGAAAGGAAAGCATTTTTATAATTTTTTTTTGACCTTACATTAATCCAAAATAGTTATGCGTGCAAAGCTACTAATTAAAAATACGAAAACCTCCTATTCTGTTAGCGTAGTTTGCATAATGGGAACATCAGCAGGGATTAGAGCCAGGCCACTTCGGCGTCCACCAAGGACATTCCGCCCAGCTGCCGGGTGCACCTCTGTGGTAACATTTTGTTGTTATTTTCTGATGTAAAATCTCTGATGTGAAAAGGTCCTGACTACCTTAAAAAGGCTTTTTTTTTGGTGTGAACAGTCTTCCCGATGTTCCACCAGGTGGCACTCGTCTATAGAAAATTTTTCTCGAAGACTGTTTCACAGCTCATCTCCCAGGTTGGAAACTGTGCTCTGCGGAAAGGCTTGTATGTTAGTGGTGTTCCTAACAGTTGCCTGATTAAGGCAAAAGTTTTGCCGGCCTTTATAGAATAGCCAAGAAAGTGTTTTAGTAGAGACCTTGCTTTGCCTTGTTTTCTCCTTACTGCTAAGTGTGCTGCTGTGACCACGCAGGCAGGCGTGCCAAATGCTCTTTGCAGTGCGTGAGCACGAACCAACTCGTGAAGGAACATTTACAAAAGGTTTGCTTCCTGACAAGTGTGCGACGTTGCTACACGTCCAGTCCTGCAGGGGCTTAAATCGCTTTCTGTGAATAACCCCATTGAGTTTAGCTGGATTATTCAAGACAAGAAAAACTGTTTTGCAGTCCGTAGTGTATCTAATCCATATCAACTCCAATCATATTTTGTGTAAATCAAGATTTAGAAAGCTAAACGTACTGCACTTTTTCAGAATTTCACTTAGTGGCATAAAAAAACCTAGAAAAGGTGTGAAACTTGTGGTTTTAATAAATTTCTGGTGCTTACTGGAAACCCAAGGAAAGATACAACAAATTATAATTCAAAGTAAGCCACCAGGTGGGGCTAACAGATCATCGTATTGTAGTCTACAGTGCAAGTTTTTTATGGATTAGACCCGTTACCAGTATCTGAGCAGTATTAACAATGATAAAGCTTTATTTTCCTTACCAGTGTTTGCATAACTGCTATTCCAATATTAAAAAAACCCAACCAAACAAACCAAAAACCCACACTTTTTCAGTCTATTAGTTTAAATGCTTGCTTTCTTCAAAATGTTTGATTCCTTCAAAACCTGTTATAGTTTAGAATCAAAACAGCAGATGGCACATTAGGCCCACTGAATAGAGGATTAAAGACCTGCTGCTGTTAAAAAAATTCTTAAGCCTTTTTTTTTTTTTGGTCAGAGATTCGTCTGATTTTTGCACAACTCTTTTCTCATTGCTGCTTGTGACTACTGAAAGGTTCACCCACAATCAACACTTCTATTCTAAGCACTCTCTTAATAGTTGTTGAGCAGCATGAGTGGTTTGGCTTCATGCAGAGGAAAGGAATCCATTGTTATTCAGAGTGAATGACTGTACCGAACAAGATTATTTACAGAGATTGTTCCTCTGTGATGTCCTTTGTGATATGCATGATTAACTTATTATTATTTGTTGTGTTTGTTATTGATTTTCACATCAGTAATGGTTAGTTTTTGTTAAGCAAGGTAACAAGGATAAGAAAGAAAACCTCTAATTTTTCCTGAGTGTTTTGATAATCAGTAGTCACAGGAAAGAGTAATCACTTTAATAACATGTATACATTTTTATTTTGGAGGAGGAGGAGAATCATGTGATTTAACGTGGCTATCTGTTTGCCCATTATTTCTGCTTTTACATGAGCTAATTGTCAATGTTGCTGAGAAAAATAGATGCAGAAATTTTGGGAGCCACCAAATTTTATTCCTAAATAGCCTGTGTAGGCCTGTATGCACTCAAAATGAAGAACTACCAATTCCTTCTGCTTTCCATTAGTAAACTTTCATCAAAATTGTATTCAGTGGGAACTTGGTCTACCTGTGGCTGCGCAAGTCAAACATTTTATTATTCAGCAAATATAATGCACCTGACTCTGAGGTTCAGAATTTAGGTTAGTTTAATTTATAAAGGTAAGGGCAGCCAGGAAGCTTGGTTTAGTTTAAATGCAACAACATTTGTAGAAATAACATTTATTTGGTGCTGGTCCTTATTTAGATCACAAAGACATTTTCTGTAGACATTTTGCACTAATATAATACCACTGCATGACTTTAATACAACTAAATACATAAAGGCATTATAACTGATGGCATAATTTCTCTTACCAGTTTTTTTATTGGGCACAGGTAGAAGCATATGTAATCCAGGTCACTTTACACATCTAAAAGATGTGGTATCAGCTGTCAAACTATCTTTCAGCTGAGTTTTTCTTGTGGCTTCTTCATACAAGTTTTTACATCTGGTTTATCTGTTTCCTCCAAATGTACTGAGTTTTGTCCATGATAAAATGTTTTCAACTATTTTATCATTAGGCAGGAGTGGAGGGTAATGAAAAACAGGGAGAGCAAAACTCAGTTACAGAGTGTACAGACTGTGGCCATGGGTCTTAACGGTTATCAGACAGCTGTAAAATCCCCCAGTCACCTGTGGCTCTCAGTGTCCTCCTTGTGTTATAACCACGAGTCACAGTCTTCTCCCGACACTAATAGTAGGTCAGATTCGTGATGAAGATGTGAAGATGGTGATGTGGGTTGTGCTGGGACTGATGTGGAGCACCTTTCCTTCTGTAGCTGTCTGTGTCCAAAGGGGGATGGCAGTGCATCGCTGATGGCCTACGCTGGCTGATGCTCCTGTGGGGAGCAGCAGGCCTTGCTCTTGACCGGGAGTTGGCTGCGCTCTTGCCCACATGTGTAACTGTCTACTGTAGTATTCCTGTCTGATCCGAGACATCAAAGGTTGTTAGCACCTCCAGGCTGTTTGTTGATTGATGCGCTTGTTAGAACATGTAAGCTAATGCATTTTAAGTGATATGTTCTAAGAGTAGTGGAGGCAAAGCTGTGCATGTATTTCATAGTAGTTTTCTGGTTAGACACCTAGGAGATGACCTAGTGTTTAGTTTTTTGTTAATCTCTGCCCCCAGCTATTACCAGTCACATATCATGCAAAAGCCTGTTATCACAGCATGGTAAATCTGAAGAGGGAGGTTTGCATAAGTATGTGAATTCAGACATGACTGTATCACACATAAATCCAGAGGCAAGTGGTTTAAAAGACTGTTGAGGTATGACATGTGTATCTCACTTTCTGGTGGTAGAAGTATTCCTACTGAGGAATTTGTGTCACCATCTAAATTTCTTGTGAACAGCTGGCCTAAATCCAAATTTTCATGGTCAAAGCAACTGCTAGTGTCAAATACACAAAAAATCTCCCTGGAAAGAAGGGATCAAGTAAAAGCAATCAGGGAAAACAAAACGTTGCATTATAGTAGGTCTGCAAAAATGTTTTAGAAGTTAAATATAACTGTAATGTTGGCTGCAAAGTCCTTCAGCAACTGGCAAGGAGCACATTCATGCATACCCTGAGCTCCACTGGCATTTTGATATTTTTATCACACTGCAATTTCAACAGATACCACACTTTCTCTGTGTACTTTGGACAGAGGATTTCACAAGTACGGCAAGAAGTGTTAGAGTTTCCATGGAAGTCCTCCTAATGAAAACTCATCAGTGTACCTATTAATAATTTTTTACCTTCTAGACATCTGTGTGATGCAGGAGACAATTGCCATCACTTAGCAGATGTGGGCTTTGGCCACGCTGACTCCAAAGAGATTTCCATCTTGCTAAACAGTGCTCTGCTTACTGCTCTCCTGGTCTACCCAGATATGTGCTGGTCATTCGTTGTGACCAGAGCCTATATAATGCTGATACTCCTCATAAAAAGTGTCAAGAAATTTGAACATAAACAACAAACACTTTTAGTGGAGTTAAATTTCAAGCTGGGCAGTTCCCTCACCCTGGTTCTAGCACAGCCACGCAAATGATTGTGTTGGCTTTGCAGAGGGTGTGATGCATCACAGCAAGTGGTGGAAATGGGCAGCTCAGCATGGCAGGCAGGAGAGGGGCAGGAAACCCTCTGAGCAGGTTTTGCTGTCCTGCGATTGCTGGGTCTATGAGTTTGTTGCAATACTGCTTCCAGACTGAATCTGCCACATACATGTCACAGTGTGCTGAATGCAACATGCATGAGGATGTACTAATATGAGGACCCATTTTAATAACCTTCCTTTTCTTCTTCACATTCGCCCTGTGCCATTTTAATAGCGTCATGTACATGCTTTACTTCATTCATATTTTTGTTTCATCCCTTCTTACCCCACCCTTCCTTCCTGTTATGCTGGATAATCAAAAGTTGGCAGTAAGTGTATTTAACAAAGGGCAAAAAACATGAAGGAAAGCTATTAACCACTCTCCACTCCCCAAACAATTTATATACATGTTTAGACTCATCTAATTCATGCTTTGCTAAAAGCTGATTAGGTGGGTTTTCCTCTTGGTTTGCAGGGATGTGGCTGTCCCTCTCAAACTGCAGTTCTTAGGGCTCCTCTTGGTTTTAGGCTGTTTACTTGTTCTCAGAAGGTTCCTCTTTTCCTCCCTCTCCCTTTCCAAAAAGCCTCACCTTTCTTATGTGTGTCTGAAGATGGCCGCTGCTGGATAAATGGTCTTTGTTGTAGCTTTCATGTGAAAACTTACTTTTTGCTCAGCACAGCTTTTTTCCAACTTGAATAACCATGACATCTAGGGAACAAAGTTAGATCCTTTCTAACTGTGGTTATGTGGGGCATGACATGAATTAGTCTATGGGGGGGTCAGTGTATTGTCTGCTCTCTATTACAGTCCAACATGCTGCTTGAGGTTACCTAAAACCACAATTTAAATTACAGGCTTGTATTCATTATCAGGTTCTTCATCACCTGTGACAGAGATATTACACTAATTGCAGTAATCATGGTAGTGTTCAAAATCTTAGATTGTAATTTTTCCCCTTTTTTTTCTTTAGACATGGTTACCTTTCTACACCTTGTGAAATATTTTTCTGCACTTACTATAATGAAAGGGAATTCCCCAGACACCAGCCCCAGCGGTATTTGGTATGCTTTATAAAAGTTAGATGTCTTGCATTTTAACATCCAGATATCTTCGATCACTCTGTCATCGCTGTCATCGCTGATACTAAATAATGCCCAACTTGTGCCACACTGGTGTCTGACACATAGTTAAAGCCCTCCTCAGTACAGCCAAAGGTAGATTTTGCTATATGAGCAGGCTAGAAGCCCTCCACCACCTTCTAGAAAGGGTGAAAAGCCAGATCTGTGGTCCTCAGTATGCTGAGGACATGGTCCTTGAATTTACTGACACTCTGATCTTGCTTCCTTTTCCTTTTGATAAAATGACAATGTCTTCCCATCTCTGTGGTCTGACATCTGGGTTGCTAAAACCAGAATATCTGTAGACTGTGTGGGACCAGAAGATGCTACTCTTTCTTGTCAGTGTTGGCACAGAGGTGGATGTTATAAGCAGTTTTAACCTATTTTACATGTATTTCAGTACCTACCCTTATATACTAGGTCACAGTTGGTATTTTCCATTTTAAATCCTGTTTTGATTTTAAATAAGAGCCTATATTAGCTGAGCAGCCAATGACTTCCTAGACTTGTATTACAATTATAGTTTCCTTAGTTCAGTGTTGGAGTTCTTTCTCTGAAGTCTGGTCTGAGGCTTCAAACCAGTAAGCAGCAGTAGCCATTTGAGAAGTAAATGGGGAAATGACTTTATTACTCAAAAAGTAGAGTGAAACTTTGGGGAAAAAAGGGTACAGAATCAAGCAACAATTACACATTTCTGCATCCAGCAGTGGAATAATATATCTCAACAGTTTTCCTCTTGCAAAGAGAGGGGTTTTGATATGACTTTTTTAAAGCCGAAAGAGTTGCTAGTCCCAGTGTTTTCACTAATCTCTGCACTACCTGAAGCAATTGTAATGGAGATCATCTGTTAGCTTCTATATTGCTGCCAAGCTGGACCTGTATCACAAGTGGTGAAAGTGCTAGCCAGCCAAGTGTGAAATACTTTTGCCTGCATCTCTTTTATTCAGAACTAATGGAAATAACATGTAAGCAAGTAAAAATCTCAACAATACATACCTCAAGAGAGAGAACCTTAAAAGGCAGCTTCACTTAACAGCAAATTTGGGGATTTGCATCAGGATCCTTTTTTAGGTGCTTTAATCCGGGCATTCATCAATTTATCCTGTGACCTCAGCAAATATTTCAGAGATGCTGCAAGAGATTATAATGCAAAGTCATGATTTGAAGTACAGTTCTATGCATCTTTCTTTAATATTTGCTCTATACCAAAATAGAGTAAGATGTCTTTGTACCTTTTGGGAGGAGTAGCTGTGCTACAGACTCTTTTTTGAGCAAGCAAATCACCTAAGATTAGGTCCAACAAAAGCCATAGATGTCTAAGAATCAGGTAATCCAGTAACTTTTTAAAAAAACTTGTTGGCTTTCAATAGCCCTGATTAATTACCTCCTTCTAATAGTTGTATTTTTGACTCCCTCATTGTGCTTAAATGGATCTCAAACGGACAATTTGCAGTCATTAAGGAGTATCTCATCAAAAGCCCCTAGCAAGCATTATTTTTATTTAAAATGTAGGAAACCGAGGTACAACGAGATTCAGCAATTTATTACGATAAGACAAAATACCTTTGGTTCATCAATACAGTTCACAGACATTTGTAGAGCCTCTAACTTTGACCTAACTTGTTTCAGCTACTTCAGGACAGGGCTCATGATGTTGCTAACCTGTTATTTATTTTTGACAGTTTTATCCATATTTTGAACAGCACAGGAGAGGGCTAACTTTTTTTTTTTTTTTTTTCTTTAGATTCCCCCTTGTTTTCTAATATTAGACTAGAATTTCAGATGCTTCTTTACACTTTTTTAATGTTAGGGAAAAAAAACCAGAAATCCTTGTTTGCTCTTGGGTACAACAGCATGTAAGTCAGTAAGACTTGTTTAGATGTCTTTGGATAGAACAGATACCTAAAAGGTCTCCCTTGCTTCTGGATATATCAATATGTCAATGCTCAACTGGTCTGGAGGCAAGATTTCATCGCAGATTTTGTCCAACACATTGGGATGCTCATTTTATCAATGAAATGGGTAAAATACAATGTTGTAACAGTAATCTTAGGCAAAGAACTATAGGGTATTGTATGGGGTTGACATTGGCTGGCTGCCAGATGCTCACCCAGCTGCTTCCTCATTCCCTCCTCCTCAACAGGACAGGGGAAATAAAATAAGATAGAAAAGCTCATGGCTTGAGATAAAGGCAGGCAGATCACTTACCAGTTACTGTCATGGGCAAACCAGTCTTGACTTGGGAAAAAGTGATTTAATTTGTTGTCAATTAAAATAGAGTTGGATGGTGAGAAACAAAGACAAACCCCCCACCCCCACCCCCCCCAATTTTTTTTCCTAGGATCAATATCACCCCTTAATTCCTGACTCCTCTGCCTCTCCCCCAAGCAGCACAGGAGGATGGGGAGTGGGGAGTTGTGGTAAGTCCACGACAGCTCCTCTCTGTTGCTTCTTCCTCCTCAGATACTGTCTCTGCTCCAGTGTAGGACTTCTCCATGGGTTCCTTCAGACCAAACCTGCTCCACTGTGGTTTCTCCAGGGGCTGCAGGGGATCTCCTCCTCCCCTCTGCCCTCGGTGCTCTCAGGGCAGTTTCTCACCTTCTCCCCTCACCCTCACGGTCGGGCAGCGCTTTGCGGTCCCTTCCCCAGGCTTTCCCCGAGGCGCCGCCATCGTGCCCGCGGGGCTCAGCCGCGCCCTGCGCTGGGTCGGTCGGAGCCGGCTGGAACCGGCTGTGTCCGGCACGGGGCAGCCCCGGCCTCCCCGCACACCCGCCCCGCGGCAGCCCCTGACAGACCCGGTACAAGTAATCAGATTAAAAACACTGCAGAAAGGGGATACAGAACGATATTCTGTAGTTTCCACTATGTATCCCATTGTGGTTTTGCCTGACTTCACTGTCAGTCACCTGCTGCCCTTCCCCTTTGCCTTTTCTCTCTGACAAGTCCCCTTCTAGCCCAGGGCACCAGGGAGGGGGCAGCAGGAGCAGAGGCAAAGATCACTGCAATGGTGTCATGTTTGCCGCTGTACCAGGAACTAGTATCTACAGCTTTTCTTGTCTGCCTATTCACAGTGTAAGATTTTCCTAAGCCATGCAAAAATCTAATACCAGGCTCTCTGTTCAGGAATTAAATCATTGGCAAAATAGATCAAACCATTTTTACAAGGCTTGGATTGACAATATCCCATTTTTGACTGTCCCTTGCTGACCCTTCGTCTGCTCTTCTCTGAGGAGGGAAGATACGGTGAGGAGGCCTCTTGCTGCCCTCCGCTTCCCTCCGTGCATACGCACCCGTTGCTTTCCACCGCCAAGGGCTGGACAGCCCAGCAGCCATCAACAGAGAGTGAGCGTGGAGGCAGCGGGCGCCTGCCTTTGCTGCTCTGTCCGTTTTCTGTAAGGCTTTAAATTGCTGTCATAGTTCGCTGCAGAGTTGTGCTCGCTATCTCCCCGGCTGATCTGGAGCAGCTCATGTGAGCCACTCCTCTGGCATAAAACCTCACTTGCACAACTCCATATTAAGACTATTAATACACTTTGCCCATGTGAGCAACCCTCATTGCAGCAATGTAACACGTAGCTCAATCACGTAATGTTAACAAAGAGAACTAGAGCAGACACGTAGGCCCCAATCCTGGAAATATTTATAGTTAGGCTTAACTTCTAGCATCTTGCTAACCCCTCGAGTGTTCGCAGGATTGAAACTTAATAAAATGTTGGCTAAAATATTCTGTTTACAAATGTTATCAAGAGGAAGCATGTGCAAGGGCTTATACAAGAAATTAAGTTTTTAAAACAAAACACCCTTCCATCCATCCTCTGTGTCAGTTTATACCATAGACACTGTAAGAGAGCATGGCAAGAAATAAACAGACACTAGTAAACCAATACCCGGACTTGTATTTTCACTCTTGTTACTGGTAGGTCTTCTGGAAAAACATTGTTGCTGCTGCTTAAGACCAAACACCAAAAAGCCGGTCAACAAAACTTTCTTTTTTAACTTCCATTTAGCAAATTTCTCCTCTTTGATTTAATACACAAACCTTTATTTGAAACCTTCACTGTTGTTGTGTAGACAGGCTCTTTGATTTCCAGTGGGTATAAAGCTCAGCATGTGAACACATTTGCAAGAGATCAAGAGATGCTTGGGACCCATGTTGATGTGGTGCCTTCTCTATGACACTTTTTGCATGGCATGGCACAAGATACGTTATTGTTTTGGGTGATAACCAGAACTGGGGAGCATGGGATGTTCATGAAACCTTTTCATTCAGTCTTATTTCATAACTGTCATGGGGAAGTCCCAGTGTATTTGACGGAATGGTTCAGGTTGCCAAATGCATGCTTTAAAGTTAAAAGCTGTACTTAAGGCAAAAGTAGAGGTTTGGGTATATGATTAAGGTTGATCAAAGAAAAAAATCACAGGTTTTGAAATGTCTCAAGTCTTCTGGGAATATGTGGACCTAAGAAGAGAGGGAAGGGGTAAAGTAGGCATGGGGAAAGCTTTTCCTGATATTATTGTATCTACCAGTTAATCTCAGTATTTTGACTCATTCTCTTATTGTTGAGTTCCATCTTCTGTTTATTTAGAGAATGATAAGTTTTAGTTCAAAATATATTTAAATATGTGATTAAAATATTGAAGACAGAAAAATGCATCATCATTTCATATGGCATCTTTTTTTTTTTTTTTTAGCAGAATAATTAATTTCATTGCCTGCACAAACTCGGCAGGCATCATATGCCCTTACCCACTGGCAATGTCCTCTCCTGTTGTGAAAGAGGCTTGGATCTGATGCCTAGTTTGGCCACCAACTCCCTAGGATCCGTGGGGAGTACAGCTGAGGCAATCCCAAATTCTTTGGGTTGCAGTCGCCTCTGCCTGCCTCAGCTGCATGCTGAATCTGGGGCAGAGGGACATCTGCGTGCCCCTTGTGAAATGCAAATGGGTGAAGAGGTGTGAGGGTGTCCTCCAGCTGCCTGTGGCTGATACAGGCTGTTCTGGGCTTGGTAGAGCTGCTGGCCAAAGTCATGGGCCTGCTGATGGGCTGCTCTTCAGTGGTGTGTTGGCAAGAGCAGGGCAGCACTGGGCTGGTCCAGGGGCAGCCTGGGATAGTCCCATGGCAGTTAATGAGGGACATGGACTGGAGGAGACTTTCTGGGCTTCTGAGTCTGACATCCCAAGGGGAGGCTTGCTCTGCTTACATTTTATGTGACTTCAAAGGCATAAATGAAAGCAGCTAGGGAAACCCCTTCTCTGAGTCCTCCAAGGTCCCATAGGAGTGCTCCCTCTGAGCCTGGACTTCTTACACTTAAAAAGTAGAACAACACAATTCTTAATCAGCTGGAAAGAAGAAAATCTGTGTTATTCCGTGCTGCTTCTCTCACTAACATTTTCTTTCTTGATTATTTAAAAATCTCACAGGTTGTTGCTCAATAACATTTATGAACTGGGTGTAGTGTAAAAATCCTAGCTACAGCGCAAATATGCACAGCTGTCACACATAACACACCTTTTAAAACCAAAACATCATCAGATATTTTAGCAAACAGAGAGGTAAAAAAATTCCCCTTTATAAAACCATACATTTATATAAGTCTAGTGATGCCAACTTAGCTGTCATTGCTTTATATGGTAAATACAGGAGCTAAAATAGGTTGTGTAAAGAAATTGCTAATAAGACAAAAAAGTGAAACCAAATTTAGCCGAGAGGGCCCTGCCAGCTTTATTAATTTGGATTCAAAGCTCTCCAAGAAAAATGTTCTCTTTTTACCTTTTCCAAAGAATTCAAACTCAAACACAGTATTGGAAACAAGCTGAAAAACTATAAACACTCAAGCTATGACATAAGACACTAAAAGCTCAAAAAATGTAAGAAGTGACAACATTAACTCATGCTGTTTGCTTCAGGGAGGGCAGAAAAGTAAAAGTCAATTAAGGTGAGGACATCCGCTGCTAAAACTGCCGGCATTTGTTGCTTTATGTTAATCTCTGTGACCCAAATCCCACAGAATTTTTCACATATCGGCAGACAGCTGCACTTGAACAGAGGCCCATTGACTTCATGTCATTTGAGCATCTCTTTCGCATTCGAGGGCTTTGATCTGTGTGGCTAGCAGTCTCTTCTAGCTTCTGTCTACAGCAGTGACACCTGCCACTTTCTTAGCGCAGTGCAATTCTTCTTGACTACTGCAACTCTGCAAAGAATTGTGGAAATGTGTGTTATTTTTACTCCCATTAGATCATTTGATTGTACAGTTATGATGTGAGAAGTACCAAAATCTCTATCTGTGAGCAATATAAATGGTGGTTGTCCACAAGCCAGACATTTAATTATTAGTGCCAGTGAAGAGAGACCAGATTATTGATGTTTGAGACCGCTGCATCCATAGCCTGTATGGCCTCTCACGGGTGCAGTTTCGTGATAAGACCTTCAGTAGGTGCACATGGTTAGACCCGCTTTCCAACAGGAGGGATGGAGACAAAGGGCGCAATGGCTGTAACACTGAACTCGATGAATTTCTGATCTTAATTACCTGTATCTATCTCCTGCCATAGTAGGGGAAGGTATACACCGATGAAGGAAGTACCTTCCAGACTCATGTCCCTAAAATGCTACAAACCGTACATGCATAAATGCCCTGCTTGGGTTTATTTCAACATCCAAGCAAGCTTGTGAGCAGTGTTTGATTATCCAAGAGTAGGGGAATGCAAACCTTCTGACACCTCCAAAAAGCACTTGTACTAGGAAGCAGTGCCTGGGGAACATTTCCACACAGAGATAAGTTTAATTGCAGACATCAGCATTTTGCTGGGGAGGCTGCCGTGTCCAAAATTTTGCAGTGTGTGCATATGTCATTTCAACCCTAACAGCGAGCAAAAAAGGATCAGCTGGTGCTCTAGACTCTAAGGCCAAATGCTGTAAATATCTACAATAAATGCTGTTCCACACATGAGTAATTCCTTGGCTCTGTCTATGCAGTCTCCGGGATCATGAGTCAGAGAGCACACTACAAACTTTGACCTGCTTTTCGTGGGCCTACATTGCTGATAAGGGGATATCCAAAGCCCAGCAACCTCTGAGCCCTGTGCTCTTCCTATTGCACATGAAATTAGGCTTTCCTGTGGGAAGTAGCCTGTTTGTTCCAGAGTAGAATGGGATAAGGAGTAGAAAGGCCTCTCATCTCATTAGGGGAAAAGGAAACCCTGCTGAAAGCATTATCTGCTTCACTACACTGAATTTCTTCTTGCCTAAGATGAAACCAGTTGACCACTGACCTTTCCAAAGGGACACTGTAATCTAATCCCACTTTAGACCATCTGTGGAAAAGGCAGGGGTTTATGGCCAGAATTGGTTATTAGTTACCATGTACCAGGTATCATGGGATGTAATATTTCATGTACACTTTTAATTCTGTGGCATCGGTGTAGGTATTAAGTTGGATTTTTGGATGGTTTTTTTTTTGGTTGTTTTTTTGGTTTTTGACATATGATCTGTTTTTAGAGCTAGCAAGAAGTAAGGAATAAAGACAGAATATAAACAATTAATTTAATGACTTTACTGTTGGTCTTATGTTAGGAGTCAGAAGAAAGAAATTTGGTGATATAGGGTGTGACTGGGATACATAGATGATTATCTTACAAAATAGCATGAACATTGGCCAAAGTTGAAAAAACCCACTGTTTCTAAATAGGAAAATATTTTGCTGCTGGGGATTTGGGGATTTGTGTGCTAAGAAAGGGCTAGGGGATTTCTTTATGGAGCATGGAAACACTTCCAGCAATTCACCCTCACATTGAGTTTCTTTGTCATCTGACTACTGCCACTCAGCTGTGTATAGTCTTCACTTAGCTGTGGCTGTGAGGAGGGCTGAAAGCATTTTGATCCTGGAAGAAGACTGAAATCTCATAATTAAAGGCATATACCTTTTTAAACAATTTCCCTTGAAAAATTAAAAACAAAAATAATGCAGGAGACTAGGTGTCTGCTGTATATAAAGGTAATTTGCAGTTATCATGGACTGAACAGTGTAAGCAGGGGGTGAAATTTGATTGATTTTGCGAGGTGCACATATACTGATGCACCATAGGAACACCCTAAAGGAGCGTGTAGTAACTGCAGTGCCTGTCCTGTCAAAAAGAGCTGCTGCGGGCGAGGCTCCTCCAGCCCGTTTTCCCTTCAGTTCTCAAAGTAGGTAGAAGATCGCTGCAGGCACTTCCCATCCCCAGCAGTTCCACAACAGCCTTGTGCCAAGCAAGAGGCCTAAATGTCTATTTTCTCACCCACTGTCAATCATTAGTCTGCCTCTGTGGTGTAATTACACCTGCTGTCACTGATTGTGCCTCCTTCCCCTTGTTCCACTGATCCTGCTCATGTTGATCCCATGGTGGCAAATCATGCCCCCACTCCTGCATTCTTGACTAGCACAGTCCAAAACCAGCTCAGCCCCCTTCAGCTCTGACCATTTGCCCTTTAGAGAGCTCATATACATTAGAAAGCAAAATCTGGAAAGCTGTAGTCTAGGATAACCCCCCCCAACTCTCCAGAAATGAGTTTAGGGAACTAGTACCACATGGCCTCCTAGCCATGTGAATGATGGCAAATGGTAATTGATTTCTGTAGTATTAGAGCCACCCAAAAGGTGGCACTAAACAACTTTTAGTCACACACACATACACACACACATGAAATTTGCTAATAGTACTCAAAGAAATAGTTCACTAGCTTAATTCTCTAATTTTGTGTGCAAAAGTAGAAGTCATCTTAGATAATTCTATGTTAGACCAACAGGAAAATTGAAGACAAACACTTTAAATAGATAAAGTTTGTACTGTAAATATTACTTTTCTAGACCCACATGAAAGCGTTCTTATTTTTGTAAACATGACAATGTGACATTTGGTGAGCAGCGCAAATGTGTTAAAATTACTCATGAGTACGACACTGCACTTAAAATACTAGTTTCTTTAGAATCTACCGATGCCATTGCTGTACATTGACCTTTGTAAATATGTGGTTATTGGGCCAAAAGTGCAAGATTAAGTCATTCCACTGGTGCCCACAGAGCTATATGGAATGCTAAGTGTCAACAAGGATAAGTCCCAGCCTATTGTCACTACCTTTTTTAATAGGTAGGGCTGATTATTTTGATTTATAAATTAGATTGTTGTCTGCGATGGGAAGAACAAGACATGTTTCTACTAGTTACCTTCCATTTTATGATGGAATAGTTGAAAGAGGGAAAAAATCCCTTTCATATTTATAACCTCTGGAAACTCATTAATGGGATCTAATTTATAATAAACCCTAAGGATGAGAGCGTTCACAAAAAGTGCTGGAGGAGGAATCTTCACATCCTGTAGGAGTAATTTTTTACTATGACTTCAGTTTCATTATTTTAATCAAACACCATGTTAATAATAAATGATACAAATGAAAGAACACCACCTTTGCTTACAGCAGAAATAATTTGGATACCAAAAGGAGTTGAGAGATCTGATGCCTTCCACAAATGTTTAATTTCCTTGTATTATGAGGCTTCTCTTTTGAATGTCTCTAAACCTACAGCTGAAGTAGAAGGATAAAAAAAAACTTCCCGGGAACCAGGAGAGATGTAGTGCAGATTGAGCGGTGTAAAGTCTGCCTGGATACAAAAAATTCTTTCACCACTTTCTCCAAAGACTGTCCACTCGACAAGCCTAGTATTTTGCTCACTTCTGCCTTGTGACACTGCTGCTCACTGTGACAGCTGGTATAGATGCTTATGGAGTACTGAGCTCTCCACAGCCCTATGCACTCATGAAATTAAAGGCATTTAAATCAACTATAGCAGCGCAGAAAAGGGAGTTTTACATTTGGGGAGCTTGTTGTTTTTTTTGTTTTTTTTTTTTTAGCTCAGGTAAGGCATTGGCTCATATAATAATTTGGTTATAATATTGTGAAATTATAACCACTATTTGTTTATAATAAAAAAAAGAAACTTGGATGTCAGTGTTTTCATCAGGGAATGAGCTGGAGCATAGTCAAGAGAATTTAGTGGCACCTGTGGAAAAACAGTGCACAGACATGGAAGCAGCAGCTGACTTGATTACATTTATTCACCATGGGGTAAAGAAGCCAAAAAAGAAGAGATAGTGGAAGGATACACACAATGGATGGGTGAGAAGCTGGGTTCTCTTTGTGCTTGTAACACAGCAGTAATATCTTCTTGATAAGAGATTCTTCACAATGGATAGCATTCAAAACTATCATGTATTTCATGGTTGCTTTAGCTTGTTGAAGCTAAAGGCTTACCAATATTAGATGTGTAATAGGGATGAGTTGTAATAACCATTACTAATATATAATTCAATAATTGACTTTAAAAGCTCTCTAGTAAAATATGATTTTAATATTGTATATCAAGGCTAAGTGAAAAAAATACTGTTGCATCTCTCCAAGGCCTTCATAATTTCATAGAATCATAGATTGTATTGGCTTGGAAAGGACCTTAAAGCTCATCTGGTTCCAACCTCTCTCCCATGGGCAGGGACACCTTCCACCAGACCAAGTTGCTCAAAGCCCCGTCCAGCCTGGCCTGGAACACTGCCAGGGAGGGGGCAGCCACAGCTTCTCTGGGCAACCTGTGCCAGTGTCTCGCAACCCTCACGGGAAATAATTTATTCCTTATATCTGACCTAAATCTACCCTCTTTTAGTTTAAAACCATTACTCTTTGTCCTTCACTACACTCCCTGATAAAGGGTCCCTCCCCATCTTTCCTGTAGCCCCCTTTCAGTACTGGAAGGTGCTAAAGGTCTTCCCGGAGCCTTCTCTTCTCCAGGCTGAACAGCTCCAACTCTTTCAGCCTGTCATCATAAGGGAGGTGCTCAAGCCCCCTGATCTGATTTGATTTGATTCCCTCTGTGCTGGGTTTGTGTGGTGGGGTTTTTGGTAGTGGGGGAGGGGGCTACAGTGATGGCCCCTGTGAGAAGCTTTTTGACAGCTCTCCTGCTCCAAGTTGGACCAGCTTCTGGGCAAGGCCAAGCCAATTAGTGATGGTGGCCATGCCTCTGAGATAACGTATTTAAGAAGGGGAGTTTTGGGACTTGTCAAGAGGAGTTATGAGAAGAACGCTTATGTGAAGGGTGAGGCCAATGGAAAGAAGGAAAGGGGGGAAGTGTGCTGGAGCAGAGAGCCCCCCTGTATCCCATGGAGACAGCAGGGCCTCCCCCCCTGCCACCCATGGAGATCTATGGTGGAGCAGAGATCTGCCTGCAGCATGTGGAGGACCCCACACCAGAGCAGATGGCTCTGCCCAAAGAATGCCAGGACTCTGTGGGAAGAAGCAGCCCCCACTGTTGTAGTTTGGCACTGAGAGGACTACAACATGTGGGGGTGACCCACACCTGAGTAGCCTGGGAATGACTGCAGCCTGTGGGAAGAACTCACAACAGAGAGAGTTTGTGGAGGACTGTCTTCTGTGAAAGGGGAGCCACGTGGAGCAAGGGAAGAACACAGAGGAGTGCTCCCCCTGAGAAGGAAGGAGCAGCAGACTGACCAAATGACCAAACACCACCACCACCCCCGCCCCATTTCCTGCCCCTGCATTGCTGGGGGAGAGGAAGTAGAGATACTAAGAACAAAATTGAATCGGGGAGGAAGGGAGGGTTAGGGAGAGGTTTTTGTAAGACATGGTAATGCTTCGCGCTGTCCCACTCTGTCTGTTAAGTGGTGGTGGTCTTAGTGTCTGCCTTAAAGTGATGTTCTTTTTCTTCCCCTAAGGGATCTGTCTTTTGCCCATGACAGTAAGGGATGAGCTACCCCTCTCTGTCCTTATCTCGACTCCTGAGCCTTTTGTTTTAATTTCTCCTCAGTGCTGTGAGGGAAGGGGTGAGTGAATGGCTGGGTGGTGCTCAGTTGCCCTTTGGGCTCAAACCATGACACCCCCCGATTTAATTTTAAACAACTTCATGTCAGTAAAAAGATCTGCAAGTAAGTCTTAGCACAAAAATTAGATCACTCCACAGGAATATATTTTGGGCAGGGAGGAGGGGACCAAAGCATTTTTTCTGACAATCATTGCAATATGTATAACCTTAACATTCTGAGGGGTTTTGAATTCACTGCAGATATTTTCTAAACCATAGAGGAGGTATAGTTTTTTACACGTTTATAGAGAACTTTGCAATTAAGTAACAGCTGGAGGAACTAAGGGGGAGGGATAATAGGGAGGGAGAGTGAACTGGAACATTACTAATGCTCACAATGGTAGCTCAGTGAAAGAAAATGCTGCAGAACAAACCTGCCTTCATCCAGTCATTTTTTGGAAAGAATTATAGCCATTTGGAACTGAGTTTTTGCTTGAAAACTCTTTGGAAACAGTATACTGCTCCCAAGCACTTTCAGCCCTTTTGAGACCTGGAATGAGATTCATCTCACTCAGCTTCAGACATCTGCACTGTAGCTGTCTACATCTGAACCCTATGTCCCTTTGTCACTGGAAATACACATTTGTAATGTGCAATTCATCTAACCCATTATGGATGTCTACTGTAGGGTGAAATGAATAGCATGTGTGAAGTGCCCATTTTCTCTCTGTTGAATCTAAAAGGCATCTATAAAGACTGTTTCAGATGCAGATTTGGAAGTCCATGAGAGGAAACCCCTCCCCAGTGTCAAAATATTTTTTTAAATTTTTGAATGACTATGAAATAGTTGCTACTCTTTTATGTATTTAGACTTAGAAAAAAAAATAAAAATTGAGAGGAACAGTGTAATATACCCTTGGCAGACAACACGCCACGGAATACTTTATGATGGCGGTGTTTTTCTTCATAGACGAACTTGCATTGAAGTCAACCATTGTACCATAAGGTGGTCTCTTCAGCAGTCTGAGGCCACGGATGGATTCGTCTGGTCAAAGGTGGAAGCCTCCACATTTAATAGCCTAGAACAATGGAGAGAAACAAGAGCCTGTGGAACACTGTTCATCTTTTTCTAAGGTCAATGGCAAAAGCCACAAGTCTTGTACCTTCCAAGTGCCTACTTTTCTCTGTCAGTTAGAAAAGGTACCTGGATTGACTAATTAAAGCTGCTTCAAGAGTTGCTATAGGCACTACAGTGCTCCTGTCTGCAGTGAGGAACTGCTTGTGTGGATGGAGCTGCAAGAGGGGACTTGAATGAAAAAAATAACTCAGAATGTTAACCTGATGCTGAAAGCAGCTGTAAAAAGTCCTAGTGAAGAGGAACAGTTGTTTTATATCTCTATTTTGGAGCCTAGAAGCCTACAGTACATTCCTGGCTGTGCTTCTGCTCACTGTGTGACTTAAACCAGCATAATTATGACTTTTATTTCTTCCAGTTGCTTCAGCTGGGAAACAGGGGTAAGGATACCTTCTGATGCCTCTTTGTCATCACTTCATTTGACCTGCGTAAGCATAGGCAAATTCTGAAATCTTGCAGCTCAACTTCACAGTTAAGGGAAACTGGGGGATAGTTGGTTAGGATTATGGCAACACTTTCTTTTAGCTAGCTTAGTCCTGGATCAGCCCAGCATAGCTTGTTTGGGAGCAAATCCAAGCAGTGAATTAATCAGTGAATCCTTAGAGATACAAACATTTTATTTTGTGGCATCACATATATATATATATGTGTGTGTGTGTGTGTGTGTGTGTGTGTGTGTGTGTGTGTGTATATATATATATATATATGCGCTTTGCCTTCTCGCTTCTTTTCATTCTCCTGTTGCTGCAATATATGCTAGCTCAAGTTTAGGAACTGGAGACAAAAGCAGGGAGCAGACATCCCTGTTGGTTCACAGCCTTCCTCTGCATAGAGGGCTTGTGTGGCTCCACCATTAGCCACACACCTCACTTGCATACTGAGAACATGTGTGAGGTGGTCTGTTGATGACTCCTGACATTAAGCTAACCTGTGGGAAGAGATTTTTAAATACTCTGAAGTCCTGTTGCAACACCTCTCTATGTTTACTGTATAAAAGAAGCTGAAATGCCTAACACAGCTATATAATGTATCACTTGCACAGAGGCAGAGAAAATAATTTTGAAGGCAAAAATCTAAGTAAGGTAGGTACTTCATAGGGAGAAAAAGGATTTTAATCAGTGCAAACTGCATTAACACAGGATATTAGGCAATGTGATCCCATTGCTGAGCTTGGAAGCAAAACTGTAGTAATATCAGCCTCACAGTTTTGAGTTGGACCTGTGTCTCTGCTGCTACTTTTCCATCCCCTCTATTTTTCATAGTTTTAAACTTAATTACTGTATGTGCTTTTGGGTGCTTACACTGTCTACACCATGTTTCTGCAATTTGTTTGCAAAATATCTTGTAGGCTGAAGCTAGTGTGGTGGAAATTATTAATGATCACAATGTGTGCAATGCCTAATTAGTACTGGAACTCAAGCTTTATCTTCTCATACACAGCCAAAAATCTTGAAGTGACATATCATGATGGCTGTGTTGCATTTTAATAAACTTCCAAATTCACCCTGTAAGAGAATTCCTGCTTTATAAGTGAGTTCATCTCATTGTTATCATGGTTCTTGATTCGTTTAATTTTTTGACATTCATGTACATTTGTATTAATTTACTATACAGGGGCTTGAAAGAACAACACATTCAACTCTTTGCTCAAGTGGTCTGTTACAATGTTTTCTCATAAGAAGAGAACACGAAATCATCCAACTATCTGCTGGAAAATGTACTAATTATTTTCTGAGTGGGTAAAAGGTCATAGTCAACAGGGCAAGGGAAAGACAAGCAAGCTCGACATAACTGTGCGTTGGAATTATGCCTAGAGAGGGAAAATAATATTTATATATACAGCCCATAAAAATAATTGTAAAGCTTTTCTAAAAGCTTTACCATGTTGTCAAACAGAAAATTTAAGAATTATTTTGTGTCAAGACAGAAGGCCTGCTCATAGAAGCAGAGTTTTGGTACTAGCAAAGAATAAGAACATTTTATTTTCAAATTCATAAGAAAAAAATTTGATCATCATGCAGGAAATACACCAGACTTAAGAAATCCTGCCACTGACCTCTATGGTAAAATAAAGCTGAGAGAGAAGGGGAAATAACTCACCAATTTTTTAATTACTATTATGCCAAGACTTTTAAGAGAGTTTGAATCCCAAATGTGCATTCTAAGAAAGGAAAACATTTTGAAAACATTTTATTTCATTGAACAGCCCTGGGGGTGGCTGGCTCTTTCTCCACCACCCCCACCCCCACCCCCCCACCCTGCATTTTTTTTCTTTTTTTCTTGCAGGTACGTGTAAAAATACAAAGTCATTTGTAAGAAGTTCACTTAATTCCTCACTCTCAGCTCACATTTGTTACAGATTTTGTTTGGCTTCCAGTTTGCCAGAAGGGAAGGGAAGAATGTTTTCCAGCCAGGGAATGCTGCTGTCCACTGAAAAATGTGTTTGGATGGAGGAGCTCTTTTTCATGGATGGATTGTGGCTTTTGGCAGCAGAGGTGGCAGGAAGCAGTTGCCATAACTACTATACCATTAAAAAAAAAAAAAAAAAAGCTTTAAGTAAAGAGACATTTTTGAAATTATGTTTTTATTAACAATCTTGGCAGAATCAACCAGTTCAATATGATGGGTGACAGGATACTGAATGTGGTCTCTTGGGTGTATGCTAAGGATATGCTTTTAAGGGCTATATTCAGGCATTGGCTTGTAAGGTACATAGGGGAGGAAAATATGTAGACAGACAGAGAACTGAACATAATCTGCCTTGCGTGGGATTTCAGGGCTTGGCTAGAATCACACTACGGTGTTAAATAGCAGACTAAAAAATAATAATATATGTTTTTCAAAATCTTTAAGGATAGGATTTACAAATTCACTGAAATGATTTAGAAACATGAGTTACATTCTAAGTCAACACTAAGGACTCTGCATTAAATGTAGATATAATTTAATATTTATCTATATTTAAATGACAGATACTACTCAGATAAAAAGCCCAGATATAGTTGGTTAACATTGAATATTACTGGAGCAGACCCCAGGATGATTTATACTGGGTCAAACCCAGCTGAAGGTTTTTCATCCTCAACATTACTACACATTATTGTCACTGGCAAATTGCTTTGGCACTGTTTTTGTGTGTTGTTGGAATCAGAAAACATTTCACACGGCTAAAATAACCTCTGTCCCTTGCCATGTGGATACCAACGTAGTTTTTGTGGTCTTCCAGCTACCTTCCTGCAGTGCTTTGAGATGTGTCACAAATGACCAAGCTACTTCTTTACCCACAGGACTTTTACTGAACTAGTCAGGTGAATTGGACTCATACCCCTGCTTAAACACTCATTCCCAGGTAGGCTTTATCCCTCGTTCTCACAAATTTCTGGGGTCAGCACGTATGAGACTGTCCATCAACAAGCCTTTGCAAACACATGATCATGGTGCACCTTCAGCCAGGACCCTTACTCTGGTCCCATTCCAGTTTTGTTCACCTGGCGGCTTTCTCTTGTGTAAGGACACCAAGAGCCCTTGGAGTATTTTAATCAAGCTTAAGTCTAAATCACTTGACTGTGAGGTGCTTTTCCTGTGGTACATCTTACTGGCCTGAGCACATGTATCAAATAAACTTTCTAGTCTACCCACTAACCCTTTGCTT
Organism: Athene cunicularia; assembly: GCF_003259725.1. Taxonomy (NCBI): domain Eukaryota; kingdom Metazoa; phylum Chordata; class Aves; order Strigiformes; family Strigidae; genus Athene; species Athene cunicularia. Next base: position 101,251,452 of record NW_020799091.1, on the reverse strand, counting down.
TAAAAGCAAGTGTTACATTAGGAGTGACTGATTCACTCCCATCCCTTTGTGAGTTGTGATGTATATTACAGCTACAATTGCTTCCATGAAAGAGTAGGAACCTCCTGGCATGTGTAATTACATAAATCAAATAAGACTTTATTTCAAGCTTTAAAAAGGCTTAAAATGATAAACCCATCTGGGTGCAATCTTTAGGTTTTTTATTAACAATATCCACATTCTCGTAAATAATTAGGTTATGAAGACTTCAGCTACTACTTCTAAAGGAAATTCATATTCATCCTTATAGAATAAAAAAATGTTCCTTACATTTATCTGGTAAATTTAATCTTGTATTAAATTATCTTAAACTGTCCAAGATCCCATCTTAGTAACTTCTCATCCCTTTCTGTATCTAACTGAAAAGTATTTTTTCATCCTTCGCTACTCCATTCTCTTCTTTTAGCTGTTCTGCTTTATATTTTAAAGTTCACTCCAATATATGGATTTCTACAAGATCTAAATTAACACCTGAGTTTTCCAAAGTCTTTGAATGCTGTTTGATTATGGCTTAGATCCAGAATCAAGATAGAAGAGATATTGTTCATAGATACTATTCCTTCTTAGCTTTTCCCCCTATTTTCTTCTGTAGTTGCAAATGAGAAGTAACTACTTCTCCTGTTTTGGTTTGTTTTTTTTTTTTTTTTTTCCATTTTTTTCCCTTAATCTACTAGGTCTTTAACATCCTCTTTTACATATTTCTAGAAATGTGACTAGCTCTGAAAACAAGCCAGGTGATGATTTAAATAAACATTATGAACGTGGCCAAAGGAAATGGCTCCTGGGGTAGAAGGTGCAGGCTCTGGGGAACAAGGAGCCCGAGATTGGAGCCATACTTGGTCTTCAGCAGGCTGAGGCAGGCAGAGACTTTTGGAGGCAAAGCAATTCCACAGTAACTTCACAACTTGTCTTAGGTTCTGTCTCTGACTATGCCTTGCCTTAAGAAACTATTTTTTTTGGGGAAAAAAAGCCCAAAATACACAATGAACTCATCGCAAAATAATAATTATTCTGATGGAGAGGGAAACAAAACATCCTTTGGTTTTTTCTCCTCTCCTCTGAAGGAAAAGTTCTTTATATATATTATTTCAGTTCATTGTTTTGTTTTAACCTGATGAAGGGCTAGAGTTTTGATGGTGATTTCCTGCATACATGGAGAGGCTGAGGTTTACACAGCGAAGTCCTGCAACCTCCCTTCTCCCTTTGAAGTGAAGCTGAAGAGCATTACAGCGTGCCTATATGGCCAAGAGTCTGACTGTGTATTTTGGCATTTGAGTGCCAGACTGTTTGGTAATTTCCCCTTAAATCCTTTCATAGCTCAAATTCCTGTCAAGAGAACCTATATCTCTGTAGCCGCTGGTTTACCATAGGGAATCTGTCTCCAGTATCTGTGGACGCTCTGCCATTCGGTTTACCCCTCAGAAGCAATGCCATTTCACGTGCTTTTTTTTCATTTGTGTGCAGCATATATTTAAAATGAAATATTGGCCGAAACCCCTCTGGATGGCTGTCAGATCTTAGCATGCCACATAAATATCAGTGTGAAAACATTCCTTCCAGCCCACACAGAATGTATCTAACACTGTTTTTTCTGGACAAAACCAGCCCTATTACAGTGAGGCCTTCAGCAAAGGACCACTTCCAGTGGGCAGGACCCTGTCTTAAATTGACCGCTTTAAAGTGCTCTGAAAGTTTCCAGTATAATTTTCATTACCCTTTAGTTAAAGACCACCTTTACTAGGTAACTATGCTTGTTTGCCAACCCACTGGGTAGCTGCCATCTAAGCAATTGCCTAGGTGGCCTGCTGCCAGCTTTCAACTGTTTCAAGATGTGAGTTACCTGATGCTCTCAGGCACTATGGGACCGTAGCGATGTTCACCGTGCTGGTGCCTTCCTGCTTACCCAGCAGATGTTTCTCTGTGGCACCTTCATGGCTTTATGGCTGCACAGGGTTGGTTTCCAATGGGCCTCTCTGCTGGACTGCCAGTTGAGTGCAATTTGCACATTTTTTTGCAAGGATGTGCACTTTATGTGCACTAACACATACATACGGCCCTTATGTTGTTACTGGCATGGCAGAATTTGCATCTGCAAACCTCACTGGGGCATATGGCATTTGATTGTTACAGCAGAAAAACAAAATTATCAATGGCCTTGAGAACAGCCAGCTCCCATCAGCAATTTAAAGCTTAAAAGAAGGGCCTCAGTGCCTCCAGAGCAAAGTATATAAAATCCATTTTGATTGTGCTTTCTCAAAACACCACAAATGTGTAAGGGGAAAAAAGGTGACTGACAGAGTTGGTGCTATAAAAAGAATTAATTTCTGATGTACACCTGTGCAAAACACTCAGATGAGCTTTGAGATATGCATGTCCTTGCATGTACACAGGATCTGAAAATTCACCTGGCTTCAGCCCTGGAGATGGTCCAAGAGTCAATGCCAGCAGAGCTCTAGCGTGGCACTGTTGGGCTCACCCCTAACCCTCCTCTTCTTCTGGCAGCTGCAAGGGCAGGGGACACTGTTCCTTTAGCGCCCATCTGGCAGCAGTCATGGTGTACTGAGAAGCACTGATCGCTGCTAACCGGAGTCTGTTTAGCGAAACTCAGGCTTATGCAGTCAGAGATATGTGGGAGGGTTTGGCAGATTCAGATCCTTTAGGTAAAGTCTGTCTGAGACAGAGATGGAAGAAGTAAAATAAAGACATACCAGTGAACCAAATTACAGGTAGGCAAAATACATGCTTATGAGCTTCCTGTTGCAAAATGCATTAAAGCTAATAAGCATTACAGAACGCAACACTTCTTATGCCTTATGCCTTCTGAAGCACCCGTCTCTCTCCTGTACCTAAATGCATACACATTCTCCAGAATTTCATTCGACTACCTCGTCTTACTGTATTTGTTTAGCAACGCTTGGAGCAGTGAGACTATGGTGGCAATGGCCACGATGGCCATTTTAATAACATCATCCTTAGGTTGAACAATTGCTACACCAAAGCTTTCTTGAGCAGCTGCTTAAGAAAATGTCCGTATGCTTTCACTTAGACACACTGTTCCCAGAATAATCAAGAGAAAGAAAAGATATTGCTGCCCTGGTCCTCCAAGCATGGAAAATAATAATTTTTCCTTGGCTTTTGTTATTTTTCCCACGCATTTACTCTTCAACCCTATCCTTGGGTCAACTTAGAATGCTGAGTCGTCTAAGTATGATGAATTTATTACTTTAAACTTTGCAGAGCACAATTTAAGAAGAGTGAGGTAACGGTGTAAGCAATGTGGAAAGACTTGAACATTTTCTAGTTTGATTATTTGATATATTTTGAGGTTTCCAAAACTTATGGTTTTTTTTTAAAAGGATCGGTTTGGCTAGAGGACTGAAATTGGATCAAATCCATCTTGCATCCCCACCTAAAAATGAGATTTGGGTCTACAAGTTCAGACTCTCGGGAACAGAAGTCTCCCTCCTCATACATAATTATGTATAGTTTCTGAAGAGGTGAAATGTCACACTGCAAAGAGATGGAAAATACATTAAGAGTGAATGAGTTCATCTTCCTGATACAGAACAGTCCCTGCACAGTAATGGGATTATGACAGCACTGAACATTTGAAAAAGTCTATACCGCTGTCTCTGCTATATTTGATTTGTATAAGAATGGATTTCCGTTCCCAGTAATGGCTTTTTCTCTGAGCTACCACAAACTCTAAAATGGGAAATAAAAATGGAATTTTGGGAAGATAGGAGCTGTCATAATCACTTGGTGACATTGCATCTTGCTATGCAGACAAAAGTACAGAGGAAGGACTGCGTAGTAACACTTGTGGAGTTCTCTAAGAGACAAGAAATATCTAAAAGCAATGGACAAAGTTGTGGCACAGTTTGCATGTCTGCTATTCCTACCTGCAGGTGGGCAGGAGGAGACAAGGAGTTGGTGGAGGTTTTGCTCTGCCCCAACATTCTGGCTGAGGAAAGATGCAGGGAGGGATGAAAACCTGTTAGTCACTTTTTACTGAAGAGTGTAGCAGACAACTCATCTCCCTAAACCCTTTAGACAGGGTAAATGGTAAAACTGCATTGTAGCACTGCTTTTTCACTGCACCCTTCAATGATGTTCACCAGTGTATTTCTTTCTGATGTGCAGCGACCAGTCTTATAACCATCTAGTGTAAATATATAACCAAGATTTTCTGAAACATCTTTATATACATATAGACTATGTAACAGTAATATTACAAATATGTAATATTGTGCAGATATACAGACATTGTATATACATTGTACCAAGCACTAGCAGGACAGCTTTCTTGTTATGTGGTTCAAGCACATTTATATGTAATGCAAGAGATTATTAGGCAAATTTTTATAAAGACTTTGGGCCTCTTACAAGTACTCGCAGCTATGTAAAGCTTCACTGCCGTTGTTTGAACAACCTCAAGAGAGGAGAAAAGTTATTCCTAGGCATATAAAAATTGTTTTTGTAAATAGGAATCAATTTCATTTACAATTTGCAAAACAAAATAAAGCAAAAACCCCACATTAAAAAAAAGGCAAAATCCAAAATTCATTAAAATGCCAGCCATCAGTAGATTAGACACACATGTGGGGTAAGATTTAGATGAGTTTGTGTTCACTTTTGGAAAGAAAGCATCTTTTTTGGGAACAAGAAAAACTCCAACTTACTGTTGCAGAATGAGAAAGTATAAGCAAGAAATCAGCATGAAAATTAAATTCTAATGCATAATAATACAGTTCTATTAGAAAAGTAAATTTTGGTAATAGCTCATTTTAGGAGCCACACTTCAACTGGACTGTCTATACAACTCTGTCTCACCAGCTGAATCCCCTAGTTACTGCTCTCACCTGTCATTTGACTCGTAGGCTGTACCACCACTTCTGCACACCTTGTACACTGCCATTACCCACTTTGGCAGGTTTTTACTACTCTTAGGTTGGTTTATATGGCTGATTGTGACTCTCATGCTGAATATCTTAATCCACTGACTCTGCAGGACGTTGCCTTTGGACGTAACCCGTGGAGTTCATAGGGGCTTTGGGGGGACTCAGGAGATCCCCATCTTTCTGAACTGCAGCAAATAGGAACTTTGCCTAATGATCTGGAGAGGCACTGAATGCCACTTTCTGCACTTTCCTGTAATATTTCATGACTCCAAACCCACTTTGACAGAATTCCACCCCACCAAAACCAAAGTGCAGTATTTACATATAGAAAGACTACTACTACTGATGCCTTAATGTAGGGATCAGCTCCACATGTTTTCACTTGTCTGTCTCTAGTAGGGCAAAAATGGCAAACAGTAGCCCACAAATATACCACATAGAACAAGTATTTTGGACCTATAATACAGTTTATTACTTTTACTGAAATCACAGAATCAAATGTTTTAAGATTACAACTGGTAAATTATACATATGTAATAGTTTACAAAACAAAATATTGGCCTTCAATGTGTCATACATAGTACAGTGTAGACCTTGTACAATTCAGTTCAAATGATTTTATATTTCGCATATTATTTATGATGTAAACTGGCTGACATAGTAGTGCTCTAAAAATGTTAACTCTCTTTGATTAGACACATACTAGGATGAAGAAAAAGTTTTGTGACACAACTTGGTTTTTCAAAGGGTACTGGTATTTCAGCCAAGTTATCGGTAATGTACAAAGTGACACTTTGCAGAATATGCTGATGCCAAGAGTGTATAAAGAGGCACATGAAATAAGCAAAACCAAATGTTGTGCTTTGCTGTTAGTCTTCCCTACAATACCTCTCTTGTTTTATCTTATCTGATGTTAGGAAGATGACCTGGCAATAGAAATTAAATGGATTTATTGCTATACAGGGGTATTATGCTGATGCCAAACTTAACTTGAATTCAGTATATCATTGCCTGTTATCTGACAGGATTTTAACAATACATATATGCTTGACTGTCAGTAAGTATGTTTCATATAATAAACTATCCAAAATTTTCACAGTTCATAGGATAAATTGTGTAAACCAGTTCCTGTAAATTAAAAGACAAATTATGCTGTCACTTAAAGCGGTGTAAGTCTGAAGCAGCTCCTGCAAAGCCAAATGATGTAATGAAGTTACTCTGAATTTACATAGGTATAACTAAACCCAGTATAACTGTTTTGCCCTGTGGATGGGAGTAATGGAGATTCAAATACTTGTGTGTATACATCCATGTGTGTGTTTATATATACAAAAGTATACACATGCACACACAAAAAATATGCATTTGCATTTAGCCACAGTTAAGTTCTACATGTGCCCATGTATGTGTTTCAAGAGGGAGTGTGCAAAGCTGATGTAAATGGAAATTATTTTAATGTCCTTGTAGTGTCCGTGAGCCTCTACAGTCAACTTCCAGGACAAAAAGCATCCTGAGTTTTGTTTTTGACCTGCAGCTCTGCAGTGTGCAGAGCACGTGTGTCTGAAGAGAAGTTCTTACACTGCTTACCTGGAAGACTATGTTTGGCGTGTTTCAAATTTTGTACACTATCACTGAAAACTTACACTGGTAATAAAATCTTCTAAAGCCAAAAGCTACATTTTGTGGTGCCAGCTGAGAACCTGACAATGTCTCTTACACTAAGTCATTACTGGTACACACGATAAACCAGAAATATTTGCATTTGCAATGCCATTCGAAACAAGAATGTTGAACTAGCAGTGTACCCACCATAAAAAAAAACCCTCTTGAAAATGTTACCCATGACAAGTATGAATGTAATGATGCACTCTGGCAACTCTATAAAAAATAATCACTTGAAAAGGAACAAACCTCTCCAAAACAGCAACCCTTTTTTCTAAAAATTGTAGCCCATGCTCAGAGTATCTATTTTTGGCTCTTGCCATAGGATCCATCTTCCTCAGTGACAAAGAACAGCATGGCAGTCATTAGCACAAAGAGAAACACTCACCTAAACTTAATGCTGAAAACCCACAATTTAATGTTCCATCCTTACAAATACTGTTTAAAGCCTTCCCTACAGACCATCGGAGTCAAGGCTTATAGTCAATCCCTGGCATTTTGGAGTGGGTCTTAAGTGAGGAAGCATCACTCACTGGCCATCACAAATTCATCCAAAGCCTTATGGCTGGCTCTAGGTCTTCAACAGTGCCTGAATGGCAGCAGACACTGGGCAGAGAGGCTGAAATGGAATTTAACTTGTGTGAATGTGGGCACTGATAAGCAAGAAAACTTTCAACAGTTTGAAATAAAGAGTATTTGCAGTCTGTAGTACTGCCCTTATGGTGAAGTGGCTACAGAAGTCATCTGTATTGTTAAATAAAACTGACTGTAGAAAAGCTGTAGGTTTGTCTATATTGCATTTTTCTTCCTTAAACTGGGCCAAATACAAGTTCCTTTGAGTTCAGCAGTTGTTGGATGGGATGAAAAGTGGAAGCAAACGGATACTGTTATTTTTTGAGGAAACACAGGGAATAAATGCTTTGCTGGCTGTTTTGTGTCTAACTTTGTCTGATGTGGTGCAAAGAGTTAGAATATAATGAAGTAAAACATTGCAAAGCCTTCCAAATCAGGCTTTTGACTTTTTATAGCCATACATACATATTTATATATGTATATAAATGGTGGAAAGACTGAAAAAGTAGCTTTTTTAATAGTTCAGTCTTCATAAATCAGATCATACATTGTTTCAGCTATATTTGTAAGGAGGCACACAAGAGTTTCTCTGTAGTGTTTTCACTTAAACGCAAGAAGCTGCGTGAGAGAAGACTCACTTGCTGCCCTGACAACTCAGAGAAACTTCATCCACATACAGACGACTCCCAGGTACTAGAAGCCTGAACTTGCTCTCATTGAAGCCAAGGGTGAGACACCTTACAGCTTCGGTGGTAAATCACTGAGGCATGCAGCATGAACTGCATGCATCCATGCAAAGCGAGCCTGTTGTCTGACTTCAAGAGCTGATATGGGGTTTTTTGGGTCCAGAGACTTGCTAGTTGAGAGATTTTCGAAGTGAAGTGTAACAAGGAGCATGAGGTGTCACAAAATTAAAAATCTACAACTTCTCTAAGAAAAAGATGGTAGAAGAAAAAGAACATACTTCTATACAGTGTGCACACATGTATACACATATACTCCTGTTTCATGCAGAAAGCTTTCTAAATAAAAACATACAAAAAATAACCAGTGCCATACATTATGTAAACTCACAAGGCATACTTTCAACATAAATTTGAAGCATAAATTAAAAGAGTAAGAAAGAGAGACAGAGACGATAGCGAACATTTTAAATATAGAATTTGCACAATTGATATTTTTGTTAAATAAGAATAAATAAATTCATTACATCCGTTCACATACCAGTTTCAAAAACAATAAATTATTTTATTTTTTCAGTGCTGTGTTGCTTTTTTTTTTTTACAATTGTAATTAATCCACAAGATTATTCCCTCTCCCCCTTGTGATAAAACTGTTTCCACAGGAGGGCAGCTAAACTTAATTTCTTGCATACTGTCAAACCAAAGATGACAAAGATGACAGTAGTGAGAGTATCTTACTTGAGAAGCAGATTCTCTATAAAACACTGATGTTGAGGGGTCCAACTCCACCTAAGGGAAATGGAGCTGTATCCCAAAAAGTCAGCAGTGAATTTAACACTAAGGACTGCTAATTTCTGTGAAAAGAGCAATACTCCAGGTTTCTATCCCCTAGAAGCAGTTTATGAATGCTGTTTGGCAACACTCGGTAGTAATGTAAACAATGACATAACAGTGTGAGAGACAAGGAATTTGGTTGACAAGTTGAAATGACACAGTCACATACCTTGCACTAACTTTTCATTCATCAGATACATGAAACAGCTATGACTGACAAAAGCAAGGTTTAGAACTGGAGTCTGATTACAAAGAACAGCTAAAAAGCAAGTGTTAACTAGAGCAGGCTGACCGCTAACTAGGTCACTATCTTACACTTTCAGGGTTGCTTCCTTGGTCTGTCCCCTTTGCCCTCTCACCAGCAACTGCTTTTTTCACATGTTAATTTGCTTCATTACTACACTAGTGAAAAGGGAAAAATCACTATAGTGGTTTGTTCTCATAGTTAATTTTTTATAAATAAACACTTTCTACGAAAAAGATACTCTTGATCTAAGGAAACTTTAAATTTATACCCGCGTATGGTATTACTCTTCTGGAGCCTGAATAGCAGCCAAAAGCTTTACTCATCTTGCTGAATATATAATAAATTATTACCATGATGCAAATACTTGCACATTCTGTCTCTATTATGATAAAACACAGGAAAAACAAATGCCACAATACAGCAGCTGTATTCAGAGACAAATGTCCATGCTGAGACACACTGTCTCCTTATTTTTCCTCTCATGATTGTTTGTTATGAACTTTTTTGAGAGGTTCTAGAACATGTGTAATAGATACATAAGTATAAAAATTAGATTACTTTAAAGGAAAATAAGACACTTCAAAGTGACCTTATGTTAACAGGTAGAGGAGACATAAATCTTACTTTTCTAGAACTCTGCAAATATTCAGAGCCTTGATCTCAGTTCCTATGGTGGGATCACAGATTAAGTGGGGAATTTTCCTCAAGAGTCACGGTTTTGCGTGAGGCTACTCCTAGTAAGAAGGCCACACCATTTTTGAATGACTAGTAACATTCACTGGTAATTCATTTTGACAGAGAAGGCAGCCCTGCCCCTATTACTGTTTATTTAGAAAAGGGTACAAAAATAGACACTTCTCCAGGTTTCATACTTGTAGATGTAGCAATTCTATGCTGTTTTGAAATCATCACATGCTTTCTAAGAGTTCATACAAACATGCCACAGTTGCAAAAACATATTTGTGTCAGCCTGGAGTGAGACCTGCCCTTCTTGCTACAGATGCCAACAAGTTTTCTCTACTGATTTCATGACCAGGATTTTCAGAAAAGCCTGGGATATTTCAGTGCTTGAGTACCCACTGACTCACAGCTGTGAAGCTTGTCTGAAAATCCTCTTGCAGTCTCATACTGATCTGTGGATGAACAAAGGAATAAAAAACAGGTGGTATTCTATTTTCATGAGTGTATTATAACCATTTTTTTCAGTACCTGTTATTCTAGGGCTTAATTCAAAGCCTGCTGATATAAAAGGAAGCAATTTTAACAGGGTTGCTATCAGGCCTCCACCTGTTACCTGCATAAGGTGAAATGCCCATCCTCGGTCACAGAACTTCTACCACACAATAGTGGGATTCAGAAGTTGCTGCCAGTGAAAACTATTACCAGCTACTGCCTGTACTGTGGAAACAGTCTTATTGATATTGGGCAAGTCCTCCACATCCTGATGTGGTTTGACTTCCTAGTGACCCCTCTTCCTCCCAAATGTGGTAGATATACAAAACATGAATGCCTTCTACAGCTTAAAAAAAACCCCAAAACACACACAAAACAATCAAAAAAGACAAATAGTTACAAAAGTTTGCTGGTAAGATGAATACCAGAGTTAGACACGATGGACAAAACAGTGACAAAATACTAACTGCTTGCTGTGTTTTTTTGACCTTTATAGCCTCTTCAGAAGGTGTGGGTACATTACACATTGTTAGATTCAAGGTGGAAGCCACAGAGAAAATAACAGAGAAAGCAGTTGAACACAGCCTCAGAATATCTGAGTTAGAAGACACTTGATTATCTTACCTGTAATTTTTGGTTCTCTAACTAGTTTCTACAAAATACAATATGCCTTTGTTTTATGGAAAGAAGAAGCTAGCAGCTATTGTTCATCAACAACAAGGATCCCAAGATGTGACACAGCTGGAACTAGTGGAAGGTTTACAAGCAAAGTGTACACAAAATCCTCATAGCAGCCAAGTCCTCCTTCTGTGTGTGTCTGACATACACATGGTGAGGAGTTGCTGATGGTGCTGGTATTTGAGCAATGTACATGTGGGGATCCCTGGTCTGCAAGCTGCAGCAATGCTCCTTCCGAGAATCTTGGTATTTCTCATAGAATAATGATCTGCTCTCAGGAAATTCCTAGCACGAAAACGTGTTTCCTTTTGTCAAAACCAAAAGGTATTACTATTTAAAACCAGCAGCAAGCTCTTCATTTTCCAGTAAAACGTCTGCAGCCCTTTCTAAAGAATGGAACAAGTCCACAAGGGCTGTAGATATACTTTGGTCAATCCTTTGCTTATGTAGTTTGTCTTTTGATTTTTTAATAGAACCAAGTGATATAAAGTGACATACCAAATGAAAGATATTTACAAAACAGTATAAAATAAGCTACTGTGGTATCATAGGAACATGTGACATTTTCTAAGGACATACTGTGTTAGAGGTAGGTGAAAAAGGGGAGATGATTCTGTAACCTTCAAATATCCCAGGATCCTCCATTCACTAGTTTTTCTTCTTTTGCATTATTTTATTTTATATTTTTGCAGACACAGAGGGCTTATAACAACTTTAATGCTTAGTTTTTTGACATATTAAGATCACCCTACTATTATTTAAAGCAGTGCACATCTTCGTTTGGTCCAAATAGGCAGATTCTGCCCATAGTTTGAGACTGTATGTAAGTACTTTGAAGCCTTTGCTTCTCTCTGTCTGGGCAGACCTAATACCAGTATGTCAACAATGGCTTAATCAAACCTCTTTTAAAGAAGATCACAACCACAGGTTAACACTTTTTCAACAAGCACTGTTTAAATGCTGATGGTCGCTGAGAGAGAAGACATCCCTTAGCTAATTTTCCATGCCCGTCTTTGCACTGGACAGTCCTGGTGTGCCATCCTGTGTCACATGTTCGAGAACAAGAAAGCCACGGCCCCGTAACCCAGCGGGGTTGTGTGAGCTGTGGAGTTACTTTGCTGCTGCTGCTACCACTGCTGGTGACGGAGTTAGTTATTTGCCCTTGCTTCTTCGGCACGAAGAAACTATAGCGAACATCCACGGGTTGAGTTGGATCAGTCGCAAGTATCTGCACAATAAGAACCTCTTTTGTGGCAGAGTGACCCATTGCGTGCAAGAAATCATCTTTGTGACTCCAGCCGCTGTAGTTCATGACAGTCCCATTGATGTCGATGATTGTTTCTGAGGTGGAGATCATGTATTTTCCATTGACAAGGTACTCACCGTTTTTCTTTTTCAGGGCCAGGTAGGCAGTGAACCTGCTCTGGTCCTTAGTTTTGAACTGCCGAACTTTGATGTGGGTTGCCCCTTCTGGAATTTTCACTACATCTGTGTAGCCCTTGCTGAATGAAGGGAAAAAAAAAGAAAAAAAAAAAAGAGTATTCAGTAGCTAGTGTGAAATAAGCCTCAAGTCTTACTGCAATGCCTAATGAAGTCACTGCCATGACACATCTTGCCTAGCTTTAGTTCAGGCCCTGAATCCATCTGGCTTGAGGCTCATCTAAAATTAATTTAATCAGGTTATGCTGTTTGTCTATTGTATTGTTCTTTATGTTCTTGAAGAAATTTCTACTGCACTTATTTCAGATTGCTTCATCTTTAGCTTTAGCAATGATTTTATGTGAGTCAGATACAAGAGGAATGAAAAATAACAGATAGCTTATATATTTCAGTAAAGGGTGGGAGATATGAAATACGATGCACATTTTGCCTGCCAAGGAAAAGATAATGAGATATGCATTGGTTACAGCTGTTTTGCGCTGTCTTTGCTATAATGATGATTAAGGAAAGCATGAGCAGAGTAACAGCTGGGTAGAGGTACCTTGGGAACATTTAAAAACAATCTTGATCACTGAGAAAAAAATTTGTTTACTTTGAAATTCATAAAGCCGAAGATTAATTGTCAAGTGCCTAATAGGAGGTGCACCCAAATGTTTAATGTGTACTATCACTGAGTTCTCGCTGTTGCTACTTACGAAGTATCTTAAGTCAGATTCAGAAAAAGATACTTAACTCTTTTACTGAAAGTGACAAGCATTCAAAACCTGCAAGTGTGCTGGAACTTATCACTATCCTAAAAGTATGTTATTTATTTTAACTTTACTGATATGTAGAAAAAATCTAAAGACTATACATAGCTATAAGATACCAGGTGGAGTTTGGAGACATGTATTTTCATTTCTAAACCCGTGACAAAACCATTCTACAAGCATTTCATATCTGAAAAGTTTACTGATGAAACTTCTAGAAAAAAAAAGAATGAGAAAACATACTAAAAATCTATAAAAGTGAAGGGATCTCCTTTGGGATTGTTTAAAGAACAGACTGCTAATATCGAGAATTTTTGGCTGCACAAGTAGAGGCTGCACAGACTACAGATTAAACACTTGTGCTATTCCCCTGTTATTTCCAGCAGTAATGGAACAATGACTAAAACTCTATTGATTTAGCACCTCCAGAAAGCCAAAGGAATATGGTGCAAAAAACAGGCTGGGGGGGAACTCCGCTCTACAGCACTGCACAAATATTTTTACATAACAGTTGCCAAAATAACTCTGTTAAAACATGTTAACTAAAGTTACAAAATCATTTGTACAAAACCTAAAAGCACTGCTGGAGAATTCAAGCCATCTGCACAAAGAACTGGAACACTCCATGTGCACAAAGAAGCATGTGCAGCTTTAATTCTCCTCCTTCCCAACTTCTGACAATTTGGCTTTACTCTTAGGAAACAAGTTTTCCAGAAGTTTATGTTTTGAGTGCTTTAAAAGAAAAAGTACAAACAAATGTTATGGAAATTGTCTGCGACAGGACATACTGGTTTCCCCTTCTACATTTAATAGTTTCCTTGTACATTTAATGTACAGATTGCTACAGTTTAGTTTATAACGGACAGCAATACAAGAGTGGCTATTTTTCAGTCGAGAAAAGATAGTTTTACTTTCAGGTGAGGCCTATTTACATATGAAAGGCCACTGTCCTTTCATATGTAAAAACAGTTTACATACAATTAAGATTTCACTATTTTAACAAGGAGTTTATTTTGAAGTCAGTTACTCACATAAGGGACTTGTCTCAAACAGTATTTCCAGTACAAAGTAAATCCTTGTCACTCCAAAATTCAATCAAAATCAAGTTAGAACGTAGTTGTTACTTACAGGTTGACTATTACTTTTTATCTGGGGCAACTTTTTGAATGCAATGAGGTTGAATTAGTATTTTATGCTCTGACCAATCTAACTTCAGTTAAAGGCATGATTTGAGGAGTAAGATGGTAACTTCATAGGAATAATTATAATAGAAACTCTCAATTTCCAAGTATATCTAGGCTACAAATTTGGCCTCACTGAAATTCATGGAGTCCCTTTAACATTTTTGCTGAAGCCTGGATTCCAGCACAAGGATCTTTATTGAATCACATGAGGTATATCTCACGCTGTCTTCTTCATTTAGACATCCTAGACTTTTCAATATTTACAAATCGGAAAAGATTTGGTTTATATAATTACTAATTTGGATGGAAAATCATTCTTCCTGGCAGAGGTGTTTTGGCATCCTTAGGTGAGTAATCATTGGTTTACCAGGAAGAAGATTAGTTATGTTTATTTTTAGAATAAATTCACTCTCAAAGCCATTTTTGACTGCTATTAATCAGGATGTTGAAATGTACAGAAATAAAAGGTCATTTCAGGTGTCAGATTTCAACTTCTGGCAGCTTTCAATATGTTTCAACTTCTGGCAGCTTTCAATATGCTATGTAAGAATTTTGAAGATATAAACCAAAATGAAATTTATGTACATTTTAAAAGATGGTATAATAATGCAGTCACAGATACTGAGTAGAAATTGTCAACTGGAAGCTCCTAAGACTAGATCACTACAGTGGTGCTTTGAGACCTTGGAATTTATATAAATGATGATTAAAAATCCTCATTTTAATATGAATCTTAAGACTTGAAGAGGGAGAGAAACAAGAGTTCAAACAGAAAGCAGATTTACTTGACATTGGTGTCTCAGTACAAAGCTTACTGCTGTCCTCAAAATGGTCAGGGAAAAACATGGGGGTGGTTCCTTTTATTTTACTTGTATTAAGTTTTATTATAGTTAAAAGCTGAACTCTGACAGCAAAATGCCTTATAGATAGCTGCTATAAATATTTTGACTTTAAAAAAATCCATCTGGAGATTGATATTATGCCAATGGACATGATTTTAATTCTGACATCTCATCAAGTCTTCTAAGCTCCACATATACTCAGCAGTGTGAAAAGGTATTTTTAGGGTATAAGCCCTCTCAGCTATTAAGGAAGACTTCTACAGCTGTGCTCTAATGCTGTCTGCTTCTCCCCACTGACTACACAGGAATCAGTGTCACTAAATCATGTGCGATGTCCTCATTGTTATTCAAAGTTAGATGAGATGAAACACATTCTCAGCATGTAACTTGCTAACACAGCATTATCTTGGAAATGCAGACCTTCAGAGATATCCAGATTATTCTGACCCCAACAACTTTCTGACTTCTGTTCCCTTTCCTCTCTCCTCTAGAAACCACATGCCATCCAACACAGCAAGATTAGTAAATAGCACAAGATTCTATGCTGTATTCTAGGCAGGCCTCCTATTAATGGGGTGCTCACCTCTATCACTGGTACTTTGTGTGAGAAATGAACCAGGCACAATGTTTTGCTAGTTGATTATTTGCCAGTTTTGCGGTAATGTTAAGAGGCCAGCTGTTAATATCTGGAAAGTGCAGTAAAGCAGAGGCAATGTACTTTTTTGCTCAATCTTCACATGAAGGTAAATTGCCTTTAGAGGCAGGAAGAAAGCAAGCACATAGCAGAGTTACTGTTTGCAAAATAACATACATTTACTGATACTCAAGATCAATACCTCTTTTTGGTAAATGTTCCCATGACTTTTGTGCAGCTGGAATTGTCTCCTCCACACACCCCGCATTTGTCATACTGGAGCTTTGAACCGATGATGCCATCGCAACCAGTTCGGATGCATTTTCCCCGGACACAGACTGAATTACTGTATGGTCGACATTCAGTACCATCAGTTACCTAGGCAATAAAATGACTGTTAGTTAAAACTACCATGGAAAAGATTTGCTTTTGTGAATCTGACTGGCAAAACCCAGTTACTTACTTAATGTGACCTACTCAGAACAGAGTGCCTACCTTGACAGACCAGTTTCTCTAACGCTCCCAGCACAAAACCAGATGAAATTTAGCAAAGGGCTGGAAGCAGTGATAGATAACTCCACTGTAAGACACTAAGATGACCCTGGCTTTAATGATCTGACAGCTTATTAATAGTCAGAATAACAGTTCTTGTAGATAGCCTTGCATTTTAGCTATCTACATCTAAATGTTACCTTCATAACATTTAGAGGCAGAATATTGCAAGTATAAGAGTAGGAGACTTTTCAGTTTGAATTGCGCCTGATATAATAAACTGACAATGAGTCTCACTTACACTAACTGGCTAATTATTCTATATTAATTAGCTCTGTAAGATTTACTCTGGACTCCCTTAACATAACTCAGGGTAAAACTCATTCCTTTACTGTTAGTACTCTTTTCCCTCCAGAAAATCCCAGAATGACAGATGAGTCTGCAGGCAGAATCCCTTTATCTGCTACTGAAAACAAATCAGTGCAGAGTGCACCAAGAGGTCCATATATTTCATGAATCCACATACTGAGATGTGCAAAAGCTTACCTCATTTTAGAGGCCTATTCTGATCCCATTGTATAACCACTGGATCAAACCATTAAAGCTAATCACACAGTTAAATCTTTGAATCACATTATTATCTTCTTTTCCCTTGCAGGGAAAGATTTCTAAGATACGGGAAACTTCTAAACTGGAGCATAAAATCATGACTGGAGATGCCATTACCTTCTGAGAAAATACCACGTAATAGCCAGTTCCTTTGGCTCGGCAGGTGAGCTTGCAAACGTCTCCAGGAAGTACTCCAGCATACTTGGGGACCCATTCAACAAATGTCTTGACACCCTTTGCATCAGACTGATAGCCATTCCTTGCTTCACACTGCTCTTGTCGGAAAGATTTAGCTGTAGAATTATGCACATCATTAGTGCGTATTTCAGACCATGCTGCAAATATCATTATGCCCATCTATTATTCAAATTTATTATTTACATAATTTTTAAGTTACATCACCTCTTTACTTAGAACTGGCCTTCAAATCCTTCAACTGTTTTAGTTTGGAAATCTTCCCATGACATAATAATAAGCATTAAAGGACTAAAGTCTGCATTACAGTTCATTTTCCAGGATGGAAATTTCTTTTCATTCAGGTGTCCCTTCTGTATGGCATCAGGGTGGGGATGGGGGAATAATTATGGTAATGTATTGATGATGAATGTCCTGCCTTGGTAAATACATTTTGGAGAAACTACAAGGGACCTTTGTTGTTTTCTGTCACAGCAGATGTTCAATATTTACTATCTATGAACACACAGGCTGGAGAACAAAGTCACCTTGGCATGAAGGCACTTACCATTTGCTGGGCAGGGCGTGACGTTGCAGGAGCGGTAGATGGCCCTCTTGCCAGTGCAGTACCGGCCATTGTTTCTAGGAGCTGGATTATTGCAGTGACGATAAGCAAACTGAACTCCTCCGCCACAGGTACGGGAGCACTGTCCCCAAGGTCCCCAGGACCCCCAGTTACCATGGCTTGAAGCCTGAAATATATGGAACAGTGGGAGGTAAGGATATCATCCAAGTGTGAATAAAGATGTTACATCTCAAAGACACTGCTAATGTTGTCCTCCATTGAAGGCGATTCCTTGGTCATTTTAAGCAGAGATAACAGGTCTTAGGAGCCTTCTTTCTCCCAGCACAGTTAATTTCTGTTTTCTATCTGCACAGGGATGGCATCTCATTTGGCACTGTGCATGCAAAGGCAATATTAGGCCTTGGTCTGCGTTGATGCATTCAGCCTGTTTCATGGAAGACACCCATGCACCAGAAATAGCACCCACAGTCTCATGTGCTGCTCTCTTATATTTTGCTGTTCTGACCAACAGGGCCCCTTAAACTAGCTCCAGGGGATCTGGCTCCTAGAGTATGTTCATAAGGCCAATCTATGATTAATTAAATGCAATTATTGTGATGTGCAGGTATTTCTCTGAATTACTGGCAAGAGACAGTGTTGTCAGATATAGTTTGCAATTCTGCTCAAATTTACTACCTAAAAAGAGTATTGTCGCAGCATGTGGAAGTATATAGTTCCATAAAAAAGAGTCTTATAAGGGCTGTAGCTTGATCTGAATGACTTTTCTAGTTTGCAAGTATCTTCACAAAGCTCTACAAATCCATATCTCTTCTGTGGGCATAACAGAGGGGGCACTGCTGTCTAGCCAGTAAATGTAGAAGAAGCTAAACTGTGCAGCTGACAGTTCTTATGAGCCTGGGGACTCTTCAGATATATAAAGTTGACAGAGGGGCCTCTGTCACTGGAGGTACAAACTTTTCTGCTCCAGAAATTATATTCTGGATGAACTTCATCCACCTTTCTATTCACTAGAGTTAGGGCCCTGGGGCCTTTCAGATGAGGGCTGTAAATTAAATTTACAGATTTAATTTACCTTGTAGTCCATTGCCAAGAAGTGAGGAAGCTAGAACAGGCCCTTCAAAATCTTTCTGTATGTCCTGAGACCTGATCTACTGAATGGGCAAATCCTCTACTCTGAAGGCATGCTTCCAGTTTTCCAGGAATGAAAGCTTTCATGCTTCAAGCAGAAAACATACTTCCTGAAACTCAGCAGCATTTTTCCTATATCCCTCATCAATAACACTCCCAATTACATGCTAAAAAATACAGCATCTTTCAATCTTATTTCCATAAAATCCTTTTCACTCCCACAAAAATCAGCACCTTTGAGGATCATGCCTTCTAAAATTTCCTAGGGTCACAGCTGGCAACTTACTGAGTAGTATTTCTTCTTGGTTTTGTCAACACATTTTCCCTGGAGGCAGATCCTCCCTTTTCCACATGGTGTTCCCTCCACAGCAGGCAGCTTCTTAGTCAGACAAACCATCTGACCTTGGCGGACAACTGCACACCAGAGGCGAGAGCACACATCCATACCAGGACACACTGTGTATTCGGGTCCGAACGCCAGTTTGCACTGACGAATGGCATCGTAGGTTTGTCCTGGAAGTTCCTCAGGGCCCATGATCTGCTTTCTCGGTTGGTCCAGCAGACAGTTACCTAAAGAACAAACCAACCTATTATTATTACTCACTCCTAGTTTCCTCTGTAGTGCTGCAAATCTGTCATTCAAGTTAGGAAGACTGATAATGACAGTTAACCTCATTCAGAGGATGCTGACATGAATGGAAGGACTCTCTGACGTGTCATCAGGTTTTGGACAAGGTCGTACTTTTGCAACTGTGTTCTCACCCTGCAGCACACCAGGTGTCGAGGTGCCTATTTCCAGTCTGAGGGTGTAAATGATGAGTTTTACTCAGGTCTCTTTGGCCTTTCATTCTAGTTGCCTATATTTGAATTGACTCTGAACACATTCCACTCTATTTATCAGTTTGTGATTTAAGGAATGGTCAAGACTTACAGCAAAGTAAGCAAAGTTGTCACTTGAAGTTTGAGACAGAATGTTAGAAATGATACAGGTTCTAAATGAATGCCAGAAAAATCACAAAAAACAGCCCTTTAGCCAATGAGAAACTTTTTTAAAAAAAAAGCAAAAAGCCAGAAAAATCCCCAACAGATCAAAGAAAAAATGTAAGCTGCATATGAAAACTAATGTTGGTGGTAAATTTTGGTCTGGGCTTTCCTTGTAAGGAATGATACTTGGCTGCTTCTGGAATGAGTTTGAAGAGGGCTATCCATTTTATACAAAAATACATAAATAAAAGTAAGAAAAGAAAAAATAACAATAACATAAAGAATTGTATATGTGTTTTGAGATATATTGCAGAGGTCAAGATTTGTCTGGCACACTCTAAAAATGAGAATTCACATTTAGGTTCTAGAGGATCTACTGACATGGGTGGGTTTTTTTTTACTATTGAAACCTCACTTCTTGACATGCAGAACTATTTATTCAGTGTAGCCTCTTTTGTACTTCATGAAAGGGATATGTGGTCTGGGCAAGCTTCACTTATCCTTGGCCAAAATAGCTTACCACAATTTACCTCACTTTGGAACCTACACCAGTATTCTTCAGCTGGATCATGGGTGAAAAAAGGCTATCCATAAAATACTACCTATTTATACAAAATGGAATAGAATTTCACGTTATGTCAGTAAATTTAAACAAACCGATACCCCATCTCTCAATAGCTTGGGTTTTCCCTCCAGAACACATATTGCAACTGTTCTTTTTTTCCTCTAAAGACTAAGGCCAATTAGCCAAATCAACCAAAAATTCTTCCTGCATCATCACTTACTGCTAAAAAACTCTATGTCTTGTTAAACCTGTTCCATTTGTCCTTTGCTGTCCCTGATTTACCCTAGCCTTATCTTTAATCTGGATTATGCTGATTTTTTTAATGCAGACAAGGTGTGTCAAGGCTAATTGATGAGCTGAGTGCCATGAGATAAAGATAATAAAAAGTACCCTAGACTTCAAAGCCTGTTGTAGTGTAAAATACTAGAGATATGGTGAAGAGTGAGGAAGCACATTTTTTTTCTTTTTTAATTTCTGAAAAGGACATAACTGGCAAAAGTTGCTGTCAAAAATACACATAAACAACAGCATAAGTCCTACTTCATATACCCTGTGTTGAGGGAGGAAGCTAGTACAGTGGTGTTAGGGCAGTGACAGAAAGGCACTGGCATGTCAACGTTCAGTAGTATACACCACTATTGTATATATACTGCAGTTTATCAAACTCCCGAGTGGAACCATTATTCAGTATTCTAAAACATTGTTATAATACTTAATTTTTCCATGACACACACTGCTGCCTATCACTGAGACCTACTATGAATGACTGACATGATTGGAACTATAGAGAAAAATTAGAGAAAAAGAAAAAATAAGCCACATCCTTGCATATACTAAATCTGTCAATCATTTTAGTTACCCATTTGAATACCTTTCACATGTGAATAAGAAACAGATTTCACAAGTTTACATAGCAAATATAGCATTTTTTCCCTCCACAACACAGGGGAATGAGATCCAAACTTCTTAACTGATACTGCTCTGAGGAAACATGCATAATTTCTATAGAGTCAGGTGTTCCAGCTGATCTCACATGATACATTCAAAACTGAAGATAGCAAAGGGCCCTGAGGATACCCCACAGGAAAAAAAAAAAAAGTCTTTACATTTATTTACATTTATAGATAGTAGCAGTGTCTACATTTAGACAGTTTACAATGAAGTGCAGGTGTTTTTATCACCAGCTGGTCCACATTCCCACTTGTAATGGTCAGAAAAGACAGAGTTAAGAAGTTAGAGACTGGTTTGTCCTGGGCCCCCTGGCTGAGAGGGCAGAGAGGGCTTCAATTCCCTACATTACACTGCAACATACAGAGCGTGTAATATTGCTATTCCCATTTTTTGTCCTGAGTACCAAAGAACATCTGTGTACCCTGGAACAGAGCAACATTGTTGGCTGATGACAGTATTAATTAAGCCACCTCATTATCTCTCCTCAGTGTTATGTGTAATAAAAAAGCAGAATAAGATCTGTGCAGGAAGCAGATAACCAGGATATAAATTAATTAAAACAGAAATAGTCCTTGTTTCAGGTTGTACAGAGCACTGAGCACTCTGACTAAACACAATAAATCACAAGCAATCATACCACAGCCTCATGGTTGGCATGACAATAAAGGCAATTAGTACCTTAAGAGAGGGGCTGGTTAAAAGCAGATGGAAATAAATGTCACTGTCTTCTGGACACTAACTCAGCCTTTTCTTCCTAAATGTCAAACTGCTGTCTGGGGTCATCTCATGAGTATAAAACAAATGGTGGTATCATGACAATGATGCTTATAGTTCTCAGAGTGGGCCTCAGGAGACAGGGAATCAGCACCTTGATCCTCCCCAGACCTCCTGGTTGACCTTGGACAAGTCACTTATATTGGGATTTATTTAGCTGACTTTAACTGTATGTAATGCTGGTGTCTGCAATTCAGTCAACTATCAGATGTTTCACTACTCAGGCAAACGAGTTTATGGTGTAATTCAGCACCACTAATGCAACTGATGAGATCAGTCAAACCACTGATGCCATTGATTAGACCCCTCTGCACTATGATGGGGACCTGAATGCCTGGTTTAGGAGTAGCTACAGACATAGTAAACACCCACATTTTATAAGATGAGTCCACTTTCTAACATCACTTTCCGAATTTAGAAAGCAGGAACATCAGTACTTGACAAAGTGACATTAATGAATTAGAGTCAAGACTGTCATGTTTTCTGTTACAGCAGTATGGGGTGAATATCTAAATCTATATGGAAAGCTTACTTAGAGCTTTGACAAGATTTTGGCTGTTCTTTTGTAATAGAATACTGCTCACAGATCCAAACTGCTGGAGTCCATTCACATTTCATTATGTGTACCCATAAGGAACAGCAGACAAAGCACTTTATTTATTTCCTTACACCAATGCTGCCATGCCCTGTTTGTCACAAAGCACAGTTCATAAACTCATGCCCAGTGAAAACTGCTTATGCTGCCTATCAGAGAATGGAAGAGTCCTCTTTGCCAGTGTTTCCCCCATAAACTTCCTGTGACTATGCAAAATCTGGTCACAAACATCCTAGAAGAAAGCCTGGTATGTGAATACCTGTATTCTTTTGTTGCAACTGCTATTTTGTGCTTTCCTTTTCTACATTATGCCTGCAGCACAGCTCAAAACTACATGCTTAAGGTTTTTAGGAGCACTTGAGAGAGATAGATTTTTCTTCTTTCTATGGGAAGACTGGAGGGGACCTCCTTCTTGAAAACAAAAAGGGAGGGGAAATACTGCAACAGTACATCTACCCCTGCCAAGGAAAAAAATGAGCAACCCAAAAAGCAGATACATGCTTATTCTGAAGGAAACAGGGAATATGGCACATCTGCACTGTTCTATTATCAGCCCAAATCAGTCTGAAAGGCAGTGTCATGCTCTACGAGGATCCTGTGGTTTCTGGTAAGCTCAGCATATGTTACAAATGGGAATTATAGAGCTATGGATTCATTCACTGTCTGGAAGAAGAAAATAAAACCAGAAGTTCCCTTCCTAAAATAACATATGTCCTTTCAGCATAATAATTTGAAGAAACTGCAATGTAATTTATTGACTTCAATTTTTACTTCATAGATAGTGTTTGTGTTCTGTTAAGACAAGTAATTGATTTAAAATTAAAAAAAAATATAAACTTAAAAAGAAAAGGAAGATAGAAAAAGTCTCTGAAGGACCGATCTATCAAGAAAAGATTCCCTAAACATTGTGTATTTGAAATCACACCAATAGCATCAGTAATAAAAGTAATGCCTAGAGGACTATGGACCTCTATGATGACAGGTTCAAATTTTCTATGAGTGATTTCATCACATCGGTAACTCTTTGAGACTACGTTCCTGAGTGATAACTACTCATGAGTATCAGAAAGGGCAATGTACGCCAACCCATCTGCTATCAGACTGACAGATCCTAAGCCCTTTACATGCAGCAAAGAATATATGGCTTTGTGATAAGTGTCAGCAGTTGAGGACTGCCAAACTTCTTGTACAGGCAGTCAGCATGCATGATGAACAAGGAGACCATAATGCAGTTCTGAAGGATGTGAAACTCCTACCTACTTTTACTGAAAAAAACAGGCAGAGTTATATTCTTAGACCTGTAGGACTGATTGTTACACCCCCTCCCTAACCTCCACACTGAGGCTGGATCCAGCTCATGGATGAGTCCAAATTTCAAGCATTCCCCAGGTACAAACAAGCCAAAGGTGAGGGGGGTGGGAGAAATGCTCTCTTTGCTTTCTTTATTGTTGGAGAATGTAGCTAGCTGGATGCATAGTAAAAAGAAGTCAGGTCACAAAAAAAACAAAAATGAGAGCAGCTTTTCTACCTGCCTGCAGCAGGAGAGGAACAGAAGAGGCAATGTAGTTCAGAGCTCCTTGAGGTCTCTAAGAGGTCATACATGGATGGGAAGCAGGACCCCTTTTTTTTACCCCAGTGAACTGTACTGTATCTCAGTAACTAAACTCAAAAAGGAAAGTTCTCTTCATATATGGAAACTAACTTGATAACATTAAGTCAATGCCAGAGCAATATGGACCATAAAACAGGACAGTACAGATTAATGGATCTAATAAATTGAGAGAAAATAAATCATTCTCCAACAGAGGAAAACAGGAGAAAATATTTCAGAGCACACTGAAATTAGTCGACAAAATATTGAAGAGCAAAAAAATCTTTACATTCAGCAGATGTACTATACTCTTTAACCATAAGCATTTCAGTTACCATAACAACTTGATCCATTCACTTAATTATGTCATTTTTATCTCAGCATTCTGGAATTTGAATGGTTTGTTTAAGAACTGCAGTTGCTTTGGGAGCACAATGAAGGCTTTAAAATTCATTAGAGACTGAAGACTATGATTTTTTATTACTACTTTTGGAAAATGAAAGTTTTGCACCTATTCTTCAAAAGGTAAATGACATTTAACAAATATTAGTTACATGACTTGGAAGGTAAACTCCTGGGGCAGAAGTAATATTTTGTGATATACAGCACAGAGAAGACTTTAATTCTTTCTTACAGCCCCTGTACACAAACATAATAAATATAATGGCACTATAAACATAATAAATGTCATTAATGGTAACAAGAATACATGCACTATGCTCACATCTGTAGTCTAACGCTAAGTAGACCGTATCACTCATTTTTATTTCTGTGAGCAAAAAGCCATTTCCTTGTGTCCCCTGTTTAAAGTACTCTCTAAGCTCGTATCTGTGGCATTTGGGAAGACAAGAGTAATTTTGTGCTTTTAAAAAAACCTCTCCATGTTCCAAACCAAATTATTGCCAACACACAGTCAGTCCATCAGCTCCTTCTTTTCTCTTGCATTTGAACCATGCAAAAGAAAGGTGAGACTCTGACAGCCTTTTAGACATTTGCCTTGTTCTGCAAGAATTTCCAAAATTTCCAAGATAGTCCTGAAGATGAGCAATGAATGAACAAGCTGGTATAAAATGTTCTTATTAAAAAAATGGATCACGTGAAAATTAACATGCAGCTGACACAAGGTGTGACATACCATGACCATCATCGAAAAATTCTGTTATAGTTGCTGAAGTGCATTTGGACCACGGTTTCGAAGCATCTATGCTAGTCAGAATGGAGGACATCAGGCGCTTATCTTCCATGGAGCCAAAGTTCTCCTCACAAAATTTGGAGTCATCATGGGAAAGCCCAAGCAGGTGCCCTATAGAAATGAAACAAATTAATAAAATGATATAACTATCCATAACAGAGTTTACCAGCTGGAGCTCACAATCCAGGTAAAATGAATTGTGTCATTAATTTTCAAATTTTGAACAGCGGCACAAAGCAGGCCACTTGAAATGTGGTATCTCTGCTTGAAGACAAAAAAGCTGTGACAATTTACATCATTACATATAGCAAGGAAGTAATGCCATCAGCTGACATGCCATCGAACTGTGCTAACTGAAACCTGATGAAGACTAAAGTGAACTGTACTTATATTAGTAAGAACTACTATTTTTCTAAATCATCTTTGGCAAGAAAGACTAATACTTCACTCTGTAAAGATGTTCTGCAACTGTCTACAAAGGTGCTACAATATCTTTATAAATGAACAAAAATGCTAGTATTTATGGAGCAACAAAACAAACTGTACATAAATTCTTAAAGTGCGCTCCTCACATTCTACAATATATCAGACAAACTGAATACTGTTTTCAAATAGTCTTTTCCATGTAGATAGTCTTGGTTTGTGAGAGGGTGCTTTTTTGTATTGTTTTGGTTAGGATTTTAGTTTTGCTGGGTTTTATTTTCAAATGTATGTGGCATTGGATATTTATACTTCAGAACACAAAATAATGTGCATATAAAGCAGCTTATGATGGAACTTGCAGAAATCCTTAATGTCCAGTGCTAGAGAAGTTCTCATACGTGCGACAGCAACCTTTTCTGTAGATCAGCTATCCCCATCTTCTCTAGCCTCTGAGCAACAATAATAGATTGCAGGTAACACACTTTGTTCCCTCTGTAAACATCGGGTTTAGCTTTAATTTTCAGGTCCACACTGGATTATTTCACAGCCAACTTACTATCCAAGAGCTAGAAGGCCAAAGGGGAACCAAAGCTGCAGGGAGCTCAAGCCTGAATTTAACACTCATAGTCTTCAACCTAGGCCAGGCATTGATAAGGACAAAGCCCATCCATCAAAGACACTGCAGAGAAATAAACCTGATGACCTCAAATAGCAGCTGAAGACACGCATTGCATTACTCTGCAATAACTAAAAGCCACCTATGTACTGTCGGCTTTGTGTTTTGGTGTAACTGCTGTAGACTAGCTGTAAGGTGACAGAAGTGAGGACACTGATGGCAGAATATCATGTTCTGATATCCATAGAAATACGCATGACAATTAGTAATAACAATAATAGTAATAACAATAATGCAGGCTGGAAAAGAAGAAAATCAATAAATTTTACCTATTTGCTTTATATAAACTTGCTGTTATGTTGTTTTCATCTGCTTCGGGGGAGTAGCCAAGAGGAGAGAGATGGAGGCAGCACTCACTGCTGAGCTGTATCTGAGGCTAGGAAAGTAGCTATCTTACCAGAGATCTGTGTTAAGGCTACAGGAGATCAGAAATCAGGGTTTCTGTCCTGAGAGAGAAGCTAATGTATCATCTGGCAGCCTTACTCCCATGCTGGGTTCCTGACCTAAGGATGGAGCTACAGGAAAAGTGACAAGACATCCTTTTGTAGCAGAGATGACTGAGAACAGTCAGTCTGTCTTCTGCAGCTAATGAATCCTCACTGGAAGGGAGGTAGGAAGGAGAGTGAAGAGAGCATTTCTCTTTTTCTTCCTTCTTCCTCTGATGTGCACACATTTACCAACACCATTTAAATACAGCTACTATTTGAATAAAAGGCTTTGTAGTTACATAAATGCTGGCAAGATTTTATTCAAGGAATCTGGGTTAACACTGATGAGAGTTAATACTCCTTTCCCTGTTACTACTTTTGCTAATTACTGCAATGCTATATCACAAGTACATCGCTGCAAAAGCATAATGAATCAGACTTTCACACTGACGGCATGTCTAATAAGTAGTGTGGTTTATATGCAAGATTTGGACTTAATTTTTTCTGACATGTAAAACCATTTTCCTTTGGCAATACTTATATATGGGCCAGATAATGTTATTTATTTTTATTCTTCACTGAGACACAATTGAGTATCAGTAGGTGCATGTTATGTTTCAATCTGATATAGCACTATATAAATACTTGCTCTGAAGACATGACATCTTTGTTTTGTTTAAGCTAAATGATGGTGTTGAGCAAAATAATTCACTAGCAAGATTATTATTTCAAACAGACACATTTCTCTGACAGAGTAACCAAGTAATCAGTGCATCACTTCTAATCTATAGAGCAAATTCTGTGTAAATGTCACAGGCTAAGTGTTTAATGAATCAGCAGCTACAGTGCCAATGAGGACTACCCCTGACTTTGCCAAAGTCCTAGATGCCAACAACGACAGTCTTCAGGAAATGCAAAGATGATGTTATTTTTGGCTGCCATTCTATACAATGTTATCGCTAAGCTTATACTCAAGCTAATGCACTCAACGGCACCAGGTCACACCTCATGTCAGAACTATGAGCAGAGCTGACAGGTTAATGAACCTCAATGCAGGCCTAGTAGCAGCAGAACTAGAACCATTTTCTGCTGACATTAATTAATGCCTTGTAACAGGTTTCACCAGTGTTTTGCTAACTTAAGCATTTACTGGAGAGGGCTTTGGCCTATTCTCTAGCTTTTGTTGACAGACCCCTCAATAGGTGGTACAGCTCCCCATTTAAGTCAGGACCTCACACACTCTGCTTTGCAGAGGTGTTCAGGAGTTTCAGCCAGTTTCTTCTATTTTGCTTGAATCCATGCACTTGAATATGCATATAATACTAATCAATCAAACTGGAATATTTACAAAAACTTAGCTCAGCAACCAAGAAAATATCATGCTAGTTAGACCTAAGCCTCACTATAGCCATTTTCTCAGAGGCAACTTGTATGCTTAAAGGTTGCAGGAAGAATGCTTTTGTATTTAATGTCCCAAGACTGCTCATATTTGCAGAAATTACTTCACTGCAGCATGCTTATGAAATAAGGTAATGAGATTCTGTCAGTGGAAAAGGAATTTGATTTCTAAGTCACTGGACTTGGTACTAAACAGCTCTAGGTGAATAACAAAAGCTGGAGAATTATTCTAAAAAGTTCAGCTGAATAACACCACATGGCACACAATGCACGTTCAGTGTAGGATATGAATAATAGCTGGGTGCAAACCAGCAATTTGAGAACTTAATTTTTCAGAGTGCTCAACATTTTATAGCACCATTCAGAACTATCCAAAACTCTGTGATATGAAGGATTTTGTCTTGTAGGGCAGAATTCATGTTTCTTAAACTTAACACCCTCTGACACTGTTCTGCAACACTCCACACATTTAAGATACGACTTTGCTCTCTATACAAATCTTTTTCTTGCTTAACAGTACTTCACCTTTTGTACCTTTGTTCATCTTACGTGACCGACATCCCACATGAGCACATAATAGAAATACAGTGTAGATACGCACAGGCCCTGTTAATGCTGATGCTTCTGAATATGCAACTTGGACATCTCTTTAAGTTTCTCTGCTACCTATGACATCCTTTTAACACAGCTTTTATGTAAGTTCCTCCTTGCACCAACTTCATCAGCCCTGGCTTTCAAAAGACCTCTTTGTCTTTCTTACGTGTGTTTTTCAGCCCCAGCTCCTCCTGCAGTGCAATTTGTAAGCAACCTCAGCTTAGAACTACCTCCTGTCAGAGTAATGCGGTCACACCACATCAAACTAGAGAGATCCTACAGCCAAGCAATGTGAATGTCCCTGGAGCAGGCCAAGGAGTATATTGTGCTTTAGCTTGCTCCTGGCTTCCCTGCCTGAAGATGGTGCAGTTTCCTTCTCTCTCTACTCTGACAGATGCACTGACACTGCAGGGAATGTAACCACTGAACTGTGGACTAAAACTGTTCTTCCTTTCTTTTTCCTCCTTCATATAGGCAAAACAATAAAATCCTTCAGATATGAGAAAGCTTGCAACCAAAATTCAAGCTCTTCACTTCGAACAGAGAGACTGAAAATTTTTTCATAAAATGACTGCATTAGTCTCCCTCTCAGAAATGGCTGGACATTCTCTGTGGAGAAGTTCAGAGTAAATAAGTAAAACAAAACGCTTCTTGGGTGACTGTTCAGCACAGAACATTTTATCCCAAATGTGCTGGCAAAAGCACAGGAAACTGCAAGAGGATCACCTTCTGGAAAGTGTCAAGCTTCTGGCTTCACCTTTAATTAGAGTGCCGCGTAACTTCTACACTTTACAGTGATAAATGGGGTGAACTGAGGACACACCTCATTAACAGTGTCTACTTTGTCATATTAAATGAGGCCATTGTTCTAATGCATGATGAGAACTAAGTCACTTACTGGGCAGACTTCAGCTTTTTAAGGAGAAGCTTCCCAAAGTATTTCTGAATCTCTTGTTATTTTATTTTTTTTTTAGAAATAATTTTAAAAAATCATGACCAGGAAAGTAGTAAGTAGCCAATAATTTCCAAAATATGTAATTCTGATTGTCAATATTTGAGCTTCTAAATTAGCCACCCATGACCTTAATATCTGTTTATAGCATTAAATACATGGATTCTAGCTTTCCATACTGATATGCCAGTTATACTATGCCAGTTGACTTTGCATGCATGCTTACAAACACTGTGAACGCAATTTTCAAATAATTTTATGGAACTAGAAGTTCTAGTTCTTATCACAACCTACATCCTTCTCCACCCTAACTGTCCCTTTTAAGACATTGACCAGACTTAAAACAGATTAAAGCATATGACAAACTTCCAACGACTCTTAAAATTGTTTTTGCATTTAATTAAAAATAATTAAAATTCAAAATATCACAGCAATGCGTAATCTCTAAATACTGCCTAGCTAAGCGCTATGCTCTTTCTAGGACAGAAGCGACAACAATCAAGTACTTCTACACCTGTGCCCTTTGTCCTTTTGCATCCAAGAATTAAAGAAGGAACACTTCCCTTTCTACTTGAAAAGTCTCCCCCTCACATGCATGAATGTGCTTCTATTATCACATACTGCTCAGAACATTAGGGTGGTTTCTAGCATTTACTAGTGAGATGCTTCCTTTCATAAGAACCAAAGTGAAAAGGTGATCTTCCAAGTGATTCTGTATGTAAGCATAATTCCAGAGAAAACTGGGCAAAAGCGAAGACTTAAGGAACATTAATCTTATAAAGAAGGCTTTTAAAAACAATGCAAATTTCAGCACCACACCATTTTCTACTACTATGAACTTCAAACAAGACTATTGAAAAAAAGAGAAAAAAAACAAGGCTCCCAGCAGCTGCGTAAAATGATGACTGATGGAGAATGGGTTAGTAGATCATCTGATGTTTTCTACTTAATGAAGCATCTTACTGGTGTTGACAGTTCCCACTGAGCGAAAATGACATAATATAATTTTACCAGCAGGATGGTGTTTAGTTAAGTTATGCTGTAGGAATGCACAAAATGGTAAAAGAAACAGATGGCGAGAAGGCAGGGTTTACCCTCATGCAAATGAAGAGGAGCTAGCCTTCTTGTAAATTGGTTCCTTCACAAACAGCAAAAAGACCAACTACCTAAATGGACTGACAGCCTTTCCTCACAGCCTTCCTTCTCCCCTTGAGGTGAGACAAAGTGTGACCACATCAGTAAGCTGTTGAAAGCAGTATGAAAGCAACCTGCAGACTTTGGACCCTAGTGTATTTTGGAACATCATCTGCAAGGGGCTCATAGCACAGCTCAGTCTGTTTAAATCCCGAAGCAAGAAATGAAGGAGTAAACAGCAGTCATCAGACCCTGCATCCCACTTCACCTACACTGTCTGCATTCCTCATAGTGGACCTTGCACTGCACAAGCTTCCCTACCCCAGCAATTCCTGCAGGCCAACACCCATTACTGCCCAACAGGAAATAATATCCACAATGGGTTCAGAAAGAATTCTTACACCTTGTAGGAATGGGGTGTAAATTCCTAATATAAGGTGGGAATACTCCAAAGCAATTATGACAAACTGCTCTGCAGGTAAATCAAGAGCATATCAGAGCTATGTTAGATGTGTGGTGACACACATTGCCCTGCAGCTATTTTCTTCTCAGGAGTGCTGGGAAGCAAAACACAAGTTTGGATATTTCTGAATTTTCTTAAAATACATTGCCAGACCAGCTTTAGAGGTTCTCTGAGTGAAGAGCATGCAAAAATTAATCTAATTTTTTTTCCACTGGTATATCAAGTACAGGAATAAAGAAAACAACATTCCCTATGTACAACAATTAAAACACAGCTTTTGCTAGAACACAAATTGTGGTGTCTTTTCTGGAAAAAAACCCCAACAACCTTGCTTATGGACACACACAGATCTCCAGTGCTTGAGCTGAACAGCATGTTAAAGTACAGCTCTTGCACTGAATTTGACCACAGGACACATGCAAAGTGACACAGCACGCTAAAAATGCTGCAGGCATTGTAATTTGTTTTCTCAGAAAAGCTCAGCTCCGACAAAGCATGTGTTTTTCAGTGAGGTCATGCCTTTCACCTAATTTTCAGTGGGGATGACTGGGGTACAAAAGAAGGTCAAGTGATTTGCCCAAGGTTACCCAGTGAGTCACTGGCTCTCACGGGATCAGGACTCAGGAAGCTCCTGGCTCAACATTCCTTGGTCTAATCACCAGTCTGTACCTTCTGCACAAGCCTCTCACTCTCTCCTTTGCTAAACAAAGATTGCATGCAGTAACTCTTTTAAAACAAAACCATTTCTTTCTGCATGTCCTGTTTTTCTAACTTGTGCAAGTACTTGACTCTTCATTAAGAAATGCATACTATCACTCAGAAATCCTCTTGAAGTCATGGGAATTTTGCATAAAAAATGATGGACCTAAGCAAGACTGATTAATAAACTTTTTTGATAAAACAGAAGTGTTTTGAATTACACAAGCTTACAAAAAACATGCTTCGAACATAAAATTAGCTATTTCCCTTTCTTTATACTTGAACTTTCCATCCAGTTTTCTTTTTTTTGACTGCTATCCATCACTTATGAAAAAAAAAAAAAAATCACTCTCTCTTCTAAATCTCCAGCCCAGAGGCAGTTTTTAATATTTCTGGCTTGAAAGAGTTCTTCAGACTGAATGAAACAATAGTCTGAAGTGCAGCTCCTTTTCAGGAGCAGACATAAAAAAAAGCCACAATCAGACATTCATACACCAGTTCTGCAGACTTTACACAAAACAAACTTTTGCTGAAATGGCCTGTTACAACAGACTTCTGTGGGAGATCACAGATACATCACCCCTGTCAGACAGACAATTTGCTGGCAAAATTCTGTCCAGGCAATGTAGACTAGGCAATCAGAAACCACTATGTCCACATAGACTCAAATAATCATTAAAAAGATGTGGTCTTGGAGGTCCACGCTACATCTGCTAATTAATGGGGCATGTAGAAGACAAATATTAATTTTAATGAAAAAGCAGGAGATGGTGACACCCATTTCACATCTGTCCGACTCAGAGTAACTTGCAGAGAATATAATTCATGGCAGCTCATGGTAAATGAATGAACCCTGAGAGAGTAGATAGTGCAAGAATGTAAAAATTGCCTGTCTGCTGCATGTTTACTAGGTAATTCTGCCTTCCTCCCTGTACTGGAAGTACTTCCCACACAAAACCTACATGATTGTATCAGTAGCATTTACCTGCCAAGGAAGAAAGCAATCCCTACTTTCCCCTGCAGTATGGAAGACTGGGGGTTCAGGTACACACAGCTGAAGTGGTTTTCTTTTAGAATCATAGAATCATTTATGTTAGAAAACAGCCTTAAGATCATTGAGTCCAACTGTAAACCTAACACTGCCAAGTCCACCACTAAACCATGTCCCTGAAATAATTTTTGATGATTGTTCTGAAACATTAGGCAAAACAAAGTTTCATTCTCAATTCCCTTATGGTTGCAAAGATAATGATATTTCACTCTATAGTTATAATGTTTCAGGATCTGCAGCAGCTTTTCCAAACATAGCGCTTGTTTAATCTAATTCTTTATGAGGTTACATGTACACAAAGATCAGCACAACTCCAGCAAACCTCCGAAAACTCAGGCAATGTTGGTGCTGTGTCTGAGTCACTTCCTGAAGTCTCTGGTTGAGAACTTGGCCTTCCATCTCCTCACTCCTGTCAGAATTGCTTCACAGATGTTAAGAAGGCAAAGATCCCCAATCTACTCAGATTTAAAAGTATGTGGTAGATAAAGTCCAAGCATATTCAGAACCTGAGGATTCAATTTTCCTACATCATATCAATTTCCCCCTTCCACCTCTCCGCTTTTCCACACAAACACAGTTTCACTAAAAAAGGCTTGTTTTAAGCACCATTTGTGCTGCAGGTGGAACAATTATGACATATAACATTATAAGTTAATAAAAATATTTTGGGGCAAGCCAAGAATTTTTACCCCAAATTTTAATAATCAACCTTTTATACAGTTGATATTTGTTTTTTGAAGCATCAGTTAAATTTTCTGCCCCACTCTTCACCTCTTGTGAAGGCTTAGCTTTGAGTGAGCATCTTTTCTCTTAACCAAAGGGGCTATGTTTGTAAGGGCTCAATTTTGCAAGCAGAAGTTTAGCTAGAACTTTCACAAAGGTTCAAAGAGAAGGAATCAAGGAATTTTCCTGATGTATGTCATCAGAGAAGACTTGGATGAGTGTACTTTCTCTTTTTTTGTTGTTTTAAGAAAGCAGATCTGCCTAATTATAATTACCTGGATATTTGCCTGAACCTCATCTGTCATGAAGGAAACATAATACGAAAGTCAGACAACCTTCACCATTTTTTCATGTGCCTATTAGACTATGTGCCCTTGGCCATGTACCCCCTTGAAATGAAAGGCTAAAAAAGATTTGTACCTGTCAAGTCTGAAGCTTGTCTTTATCTGCTTTATCTTGACAGCCTTGAAATCAAAGGGCTACATGTTCGACAGTGGAAAAGATGACTGTATTTAGTTACTTTTGAGTGCATACACAATGCGCATATGTGGTAAAATATGGAATAAGTATTTTTGACTCTTCTATGGACATCAAAAGCAAGACTACCATTTAAATGTCATATGCATTCTTCTTGGTTTCATTTTTTTTCTCAAGCAGGGTCAGAATCATACAGTTCAGAATCATACAGAATCATACAGTTTGCTATAAAGGTTTTATAGGCTAGACATAGTAGACATGGCCCTTTCTCTGAAGAGGCCTACTACTCAAATACAGGCTTGGGCTCTGAATAAATACTTTCAATCCACTCAGAATTCCGCAAAATGGTATTCTGATGTATTTCAGTGAACCACCTCAGTAGGGATTCCAGGAGTGATACCTCACTTCTAAAATGGCTTCTTTACATAAAATCATGTTCTCTAATAAAGCATTACACTTTGATGACAGCGCTTGCAATACTTTTGTCCTCAGTGGTAGCAGATGCCACTGAATGATGGCATGCTGAAAAAGATTTTGTATTAAACATGTTATTTTCAAGTTTTAGTTTCTGTACAGTTCCTTGATTGTAGGTGTTACACAGTATAGCTGTGGAGGAAGTTGTGATAACTTCACATAACCGTAGAAGATGAGGCTGAGAGGAGACCTTGAAAAGCCATCTTGTGCATCCCCAGGGTAGGACCAGAGTCCCCTAAGCCACAGCTGTTTTAGCCAGCCAGCTCCTGCAAACCTCCATTAATGGGATTTCATAGCCTGCCCAAGCAATTAATTCCTGCCCTTAACTGTCCTTTTGGTTAGATGATTTTGGCTAACACTTAATCTCCCTTGCTGCAATTTAAGACCATTACCCCATGTGCTGTCCCAGGTGGACATGGAGAATGATTTATTATGTAAATTTTCACATCAATTTTTAAAATATATTTGAAGACCGCTTTTATGCCCCTCTTTGGTCTTCCCTTCTCCAAAGTCACATGTAAAAGATAAAAGAAAACTAATGAACAGAGGTTTAATTAGTTCCATGTAGAAATTTTAAAGCTATATTCTAAAAATAAAATACTTGGAAAGAACATCAGTAAACTATATTACTCAGGAGGATAGAAGGAGTAATAGCTTGCCAGCGTGGTTGCATAACAGAGAAATAGGAACTTTGCAAAAGGTCAAATGAACATTACCACTGAGCAAAAAAGCAATGCTTTCTCTGTATCTCCTCTTATAAAAAAATCTTCAAGATTGATGAAAAGAATAAAGGTACATATGATTGAAGTTATTAGACCCATTTAACTCTCACTGAACTAAACCAGAGCTTTGCCTGCTTAAAGACTACAGGAAGGATGCTTTTGGATTTAAGGACTGGATCGAAACTTACAAGCTAACCCTTGGTCTTCCTTGAGACTTCCTTTGTGATTTTTGGAAATTACCTATTGATAAAACTAGCAGTAGCTCCACTTATTTCTCTTGAACTCTTCTCATTTTGTTTTTTATAGATGACAAACCCTTTAGGATGGCGGGCTCTCTGTAGCAAAGCATGCAGGACTCCACCATAGGAGGAGCCAAAGTCAGCAGAAACTTCTGACTGTGACTGCATCACAAAATGCAACACCAGGCTACTAACAAGGAATTGTCATGTACTGGATAGATCCCATTGCAAGAGATGTTAAACGTAACTTCAAACTGATTGACTGTGTCTGTTGGTAATGTTGGATTATGATTATCTTCATGGGATGAACAGGTTGTTTTATAATTCAACACTGTAAAAGCAACAAATCTCCAACCCAAAAGTCCAGAGTATTAGAGTGAAAATCTAGTTACTTTTGTTTCCTGATGGCTATTTTAATAAGTGATATATGGAGAAGCAATATGCTAGTGCTGACCTATGAAAAACATTAAACGTTGAGATTGTGAGCAAACATAGGTTCTTTAGTGCTTTTCTCTAGATGTCTCTGTGAAGCAGGGAAGTGCATGAAATAAAGAAACATAATTTTACATTTTACAGACAATAGGTTGATGATAACAAAGACTCAGAAAACGTCTACATGCTGTGCCTAAGCTAGCTCAGGTATCCCTGCAAAGCTGTGGAGACACAGCTGAAGGAGTTGCTTAAAGTCAAGAAAGACATCCATATGCCACAACATGGAGCTGAACTGATGATTTCAGGCAAAAATCCAGAATACTATTTTTGTCACAGCAAAGCTACTGCTGTCCAAAATTATAGCACCATGTCCCATGCTGGAAAATAAACATATGTGGATTTACCATTCGTGATTGGATGTCTTGACAAGCTATGATTTATAGATAACATTTATGCTATTAACACTGCTTTCCTTTATTGTGATGAGAAACTGGATTATCACATTGCAAGTTACAAGGTTTCCTCATGTTTTTTTGTTGCATTTGCCTCATTTTCTGCATTTGACATTGGGACAAATTATTACTGATTTTCCTACACACAAGTAGGACAAGAATCAGGTCCTACCTCATCAATCTTTACATATGGATCTCCACCTCTTATTGGCAGCTAATCAGTTGTACTCAGAATTTGGTTGTATCTATTCCTTTCTGTGCTCTCATTTACAGCTCATTGGATATTTTGCCTGTTATTGCGGCTCAGTCATACTCTCCCCCTCAAAATCCATCTATTTTACCTGAAACAAAGAAAACATCTAACACATAAACCAGCAGAAACCCTGGCAACAGAAGTGGCAGGCTTTATTCTGTAGGAGGCTGTTTTTTTGCTTCCTATGCATGTATCCAACCTGAGCCCCTGCGCTGTGCATCGTCCTGTTTGGTTGAGCTACAGTTCCATTTACTTTGGTTGCCTTCCAGAGAAAGAATCTGCTCCTCAGAAATGCTCTTGGATCCTTCAGAGAGAAAACAAGAGCATTTACATCCCCTTGGAAGTCAAAGTGAGGACACACAGCCATCCTCTGGATCAAGACTGTGTTAATGACACTGCATGTGCTACCCATGCACACGCAGCAGGGTTATTTAAAAAACTGCAGATGGTGACTCTGATTCACTTAGAGGCTCACCTTGCTCTTCTGACTGACAAAAAGGAACATTTTAGGCTTAGAGCCCTTAGCATCCCCTCTGTCTTGCAGGGCATCTCCTATGTTGCCAGGTAAATTCCACCGAATAACCAAGCTGCTGTAAAATTAAAGCTACACCCTACCCACAGGACAGGGGGAACTTTAAGACTTCTGAATTGTAGGAAGAAATCCGGTCTCCAAATAAAATAAAGCAAGGTTTTCCCCAAAGTGCTTAACTAAAGGGTATCCATGCCACACTCTTATTTTTCATCCTTTTTTGACCTTTAATTTAATCTAAGTACTCAAGCAATTTCAGCTGTGTTTTCTTCTCAACTTCTCCCACTTCAGGCCACACACACAAAGATCATTCTGTGACTTGACACCCCTCCTTTCTTAAAATCTTATGGTGAGGAGAAAAAAAAAAAGGATGTTATTTTAAACAACCTCAAACTAGAGTTTTTTTGTCCATTAGGGTACTTATTTATTCGTTTCAATACATACCTTTTTTACATTGAAAATTACAGCTTTTACAGATTCTTGTAAATGTCTAGGTATGAAAATGGCTCTTTTTCAAAAATGCGCCTTTAGATCACTAAAAATAATTTACTTTTGTTTACATTTTCTTTGTGTGTAATTCAAAGGAATAATATGTATATTTCCTGCTCATCCCCATCTTTATTGATCTATGTTCTTTCATTTTTAATCTATCTAAAAATGTATTTATTGCTGATAAAATGGTAGTCAAGACACACTACTCACCTCTTCACACATCACGTATATCAGCAGTGCCTCAACCAACCTTACCAATGTCTGCTAACCTTCAGCAATAAGCATCACTTCTGGAAGCAAGAAGATACAAGCAGTCCCTCTAGCAGGCTGGCGTTTGAGTGACAGGCTAAGTTTGCCAGTCTTATCTACTTGTCCCAGTTCTAAACCAGGTTCATGATGGGTCATTAGATTCACAGCATCCAGGCCTGATGCCACTAAACTCATCTAATGTGAAGTTGTATTCGATGTATTGCTGTATTTATCTCCATATATTCTGAATTAGTGATTTCAGAGAGCTTTTTCTTTTATAATTATATTCTTGCTTATGAAAATAAAATTTGTTTTGGGAACTTACTCTGCCACAACATTTTAGGGTTTTATGCAACACATGAACCTCTCTCCAGCCGCTACTCATTTCATTTCTTTGTAGCACTGTAAGAGCAGTAGGGTTAAGTTCGCTAATCGTTGAAGGGTCAAGTCACTGACACGCCAGCTGCTTTTTCATACTTGGTGACCTCTGGTTGCTGAGCCAGATGTATATATAAGGCACACAACAGGCTCTACCTGCTAGCTACTTGAAAATTGAACTACTGCAATGATACTCCCAAAGCAAACTTTACTTTGGTTTGGCATGAGGTACAAGGCAATTCAGCAATTGGCTCTCTCTGAAAGTTCTCTTTTCCTTGTTTTTTCCTTCCAAGAATGTTAAAAAAAAAACGTTCTCCACTTTTAAATTACTGTTCACTCACCAAAGCGAATAGCCCTCATACCGAATGTATTTCCAGTGAACACAGCTCACAACACATCAGTAAATTTTAAAAAATCAAGATGGCAGTAGTCTCTCTGAAGGAATATATCATGACATCCTAGAACATGAACATTCTTCTGTCAATAAATTTATCTTAAATCCTTCTGAGGGGTACATGTAAGGCTCTTATATTAAACTGCTGTCCACTGATGTGGAAACTGAAACAAAGTTAAACTGAAACAAATTTTTTGACCAAACCGTTATCACCTAAATACTATCAGGAGTCACATTAGTACTGTATTTTACCATACAGGTGGAATTTCCATACACTTAGAAGAAGATTAGAATTCTGGGTTTTTTTTCCACAAAATCCTTCCTCTGCAGGCAATACACTGTCACAGGAAAAAGTTTCATTAACAGTAGAGGATGGAAGTAGTTCAAAAAGGTGAGTTATTTTCCACTGTTTATGCACTAAATGCATGCGAATTACAATAGATAGGCCAAACGATTTCTCAAGAAGGACACATTGACATCTCTGGACAGTAGCAGCAGCCTCTGAATTTTCACTTCAACTACTGCTTAGAAATGACACTGTCAGAAAGGAAACACCTACTGTGCGCCTTCACTTGCCTTCTGATCCCTTATTAGTTAACCCTGAAGTGCATATGTATACAGCCTTAATCCCCAAGTGAGTATCTGGACCAGGGGAAATCTGGAATTAATTGTGGAGTATTTTGGTTACTAATGCAGCTGTTACAAGTGTTTGATTTGGCAAGCGAACAGAAAAGGCACTGCATACCAATTTCGTGAGCCACTGTAAAAGCTGCATGGAGGCCGTCATCTTCAATCACTGCACAGCTGCGCTCAGGAGAGCATATGGTCCCAACGTCTGCCATTCCCAGAGTATCACATGAATGATGCCCACATAAATCCTGTCCAGGAAGGAAAAAAAAATAAAAATCATTAAAATAAATTTTTACACCCATAGGTAACAACAGGTTAAAGTCACCATCTCTTTGCAAACAGCAGAACCTGGATAAAAGTATCAATATAAGCTTCCATCCAACGATGTCAATGTAGTTTAGAAGAACGATCACCCAATCCCACCCCTGGTAAAGCCAGTGGGAGTATTTTATTTGACTTAATAGGATTTGGATATGTTCTGTAATTAATTATTGTTAGTTACATTTTTATTTCTGAAATGCATACAGAGGCTCAAGCTTGCATTGAGTTGGATACTCAAAATACATGCCGTAGAAGCATTTTTTTCATTGACAATAAAAATAGAATATTCCCTTTATTTACAGAAGGTGAACCAAGGTGCCGAGAAAAAGCTCAGATTCCTAATCAGTCCTTAAAACAGAGATCACCTTTCTTCTCCAAAGGCAAGTCCTATACTTGCACGTAAAGAAATGAGATTGTTATATATTAAACCTCATGTCACATCTGTCAAGTAGTACAATGATTAATAATGTATTACCCAATATACCAAGTATTTAAGCAATTCTTAGGGGTTGCTTAAAGACTCAGTGATATGACAGAGTGTAAAATCCCTTGATTCCCAGTCTTACTAGTGCAACAATTTGATCATGTTTCCTACTTGTAGATATGGAGTGTCTCCAAAAACCACGCAGGTAGCATTACATTTTCTTATTTCTGTTCCAGGATGATAATGATAATGATGAATGCAGCTTTGGTCAGACACAGTAGTTTAATCATAAGCAGTAACTTTTCAGTGCTTCTGCTGAAGCAGAGGAAAGAATACTAGTCCATGTGCATGCTTTTTTGGATGAAAAGGAAAAGTACGTACCATGCTATTTGGAATACTTCAATATTTCATTGTGGTGGAATGAAATTGTCACTTCCAAGTCATGACAGTATTATCAAATGTTATTATCAAAATGATCAAAGTGTACCTTTTTACCCTTATCTTTTAAGACTCTCCTCTTCCCTTCAGATCTCCTTTTATAATGAATTTCTTTTATGAAGCCTTTCATAATTAATCATCTGAATAACAGATATCCTGTATGAGGTTTCAGATCAACAATGTTCACTGATTATGATAGTTTCAGATTTAGGCAAACTTGAAAATGCCCAAGATTCAAATGCCACTGAAGTCAAAGAAAACCACACTGAGTTCACAGGTACTGTGACAGAGCATCTCTTTACCAAAAAAAGAGTGTATTTTTAGTGTATTTTTTTTTCCACGATGAAATAAAGGAAATTTGAAGTTAAAATTACTTAGCATTATTACATATATGGAGCAAGAATTTTGGGATCAGTTCTGGATTCCAGGTGTTTGGGAACTCTTTTTGATTAAGTGCACTCTTGGTGCTACTTAATGTCAAGATTTCAATGACACAGTACCAATGAACAAAACTGCCTCACAAGAAGTGAAGGAATGAAGTTCAAAAGTATTTCAGTTCCCAGATTTTCACAGGTATAATCCATAGTTTAAGAAAAACTTCCCTTCTGCAGCAATTCAGATAATATGCAGACAATTTTCTCTCTAACCCCACTGGTTCCCACCCCAACATCCAATTAGCTCTCAAGACTTTGCTTCTGGCTCTGCATGGGTTATGGGAAAGTACAGAATAAGGATGACCATTTGCAC
Source organism: Athene cunicularia (assembly GCF_003259725.1). Classification (NCBI taxonomy): domain Eukaryota; kingdom Metazoa; phylum Chordata; class Aves; order Strigiformes; family Strigidae; genus Athene; species Athene cunicularia. The sequence continues at coordinate 101,209,980 of NW_020799091.1, read as the reverse complement.
GTACTTTAAAATAAATGCAATTTTTTTCCCCAGTTTTATTTAGACAAATAAACTTCATATCATTTTCAGCATCTCTGGACCACTGTTGGAAGAGGCCCTAAGTGAGGTCATGTTATTATAGCGTCAAACATCTGGGGCATATTCAACAAGGAAGGTACAGTCCTTAAACTCCTATAACTTTTGCTTGCCTTCATATTCATTTATCCCTTTATGTATCACTTCTGAATCTGGCCCTTTCAGTATAAGGGTGCATTTTACACAGAGTAAACTCTATGTAAATATAACTGTAAATGGTTTACCTACAGCAACCTGAGTAACAAAACTCAGGAAAAAATCATGCACATAGTGCCAAAAAATACCTTTTCATGGTGATATAATTGGTCTAAATGAGTGTAAGCTGTATAGGAAGTAATATACCTTTATACTAGTGCAATCTGAACTGAATCCACACAAGCAGTTGAACTGAAATTGTTATACAAGTACCAAAAAGCACAGAAATCAGACAGAAGGCAGCTTACTGGAGGAGGTCTAAATGACTCTCAGGTTGATAGTGCCAATAATAGTATAAAATGCATTAATTCAGGCCTTGTCTCTGCATGCAGATTCTGTGCCATTTGGTCTTTTCTTGTATTTGGATGTCATTATTACGTAGATATTTACATCAGTACTGCTCCCAGTGTGGGCACAACTATATCAGCACACAGATGTCTTAAACTGGTGCAATTTATTCCATTGGCATGCAAGAAGAAGCTATGACAGCAATATGGCCATGAGGCTATACCAGCAGACGCAACCAGACCTCACAATGTTTCTCTGGATTTGATGACACATGTATAATTAAAAGAATACAATCTTTCTAAACAGGCAATCTCATAAACATCCTTAGAGTTACTTCTGATGGGATGTGTGGAGTATGGAAAATGACAACAAGGATGTTAAACGTAAGCAGGCCTTCCAACTCTTGGCTGATTAGTAATCCCATCCTCAAAATTTCCAAAACTATGCACAAGATTATGTTATGACATCTTCATTAGACATCAAAAAAATAGCTATGTACATATGCAAGCACTAAAGGACATAGCAATGTTTGGTTACTTTGCATATGTTACATGTTACTGACATCACACCACACTGCATGCCCAGGTTTTCATCAGAAATCCAGTCAAATCAAACTGCTGTTCTTCTGTTTTCATCATCTCCCCGAGTATGACACATATCCACACATCTCAGCATCCCACTAGTAACTTTCAAGGAAGTGCTCATTTGCATAACAGTTGTCTAGACAAAACAAAGCAAGCTTTACTCTTTCTCTATGAAATACCTTAACTTCATGTCACATAAAATTCATTTCTTGAAGCCCTGTATTAAAGGCTGCTCCTAGGAAATTGCACAGAAGAAAGTAAGTGATTCTGAAAATTTCTTATCTGTAAAATTACCTAGCTCCTCCAGCACCCCACAGACAGCTGGAAAACAGCTGTCCTCAGATGCTGTATGACCAATGTTCTCCTAAAGGAGAAGAGAGCAGAGCGATCGCGCTGTGGTCAGACAGAGGTGGACAGTGATAGAGTAAAGCCTCATTCCCTTCAGCCAGCCCCGTGCCCACATCCGTGCTGCCTCCCCAGCAGCCTGAGCAAGGCAGTGTGGGGAGCCTGGCAGACGTCAACCAAATCCCAGCTGGACAGCGGTGCAGGAGGCTTGTAAAGGATCTTGGAAACAAGGACAGGAAATATCTTCTGGTGTTAGATTCTTTGTATGAAGCTGTTACTGAGGAGCGATGTCTACAGGTTGCCCATCTGCTCCTAGAGTGGGGCATGCGTTGGCTACGCTTTGAACAGAGAGCATGTGCTGAACCTTCTGGTTTTCGTTGCAGACTTCACTCCTCAGTGACTGCATGCAGATGCTTTTTTTTAAGCCAATGCTGAAATTGTCAATGATCGCTTAGGCAGATTACTGAAGACTTGGCTCCATTATGTTCTCAACTCATAGTGTCATTTAATTCTTTATTTCTCTTGCCTTTGCATGATTTGCACTTTAATATATTGCTATTCATAGCATCACATAGTATATATTATAAACATAATTGAAGCCTATCAAGTGGCATCTCTGAGACAAATATTTTTAAAAGTTTGCTGTCAGGTCAACTCACCATTCCCTAGCTACATGGTCCTTCTCAACAGCATGACTTCGACTGATGATATTCAAAATCACACCTGTTCACACTTCCACTGATTTAAATCTTTATGGCAAAATTTCTTTTGACTTAAACCTCCTGTAGCTGTACTGGCTGTGGATTATTTTTTACCAGCATCAAGAGCTGTATTTTTAGTTTTCTTGGGCAGTCCTGGAAAGTAGTCTCAGATTTTATGAAGTAAAGTTTCTGGGAGTACATTAAAACTTTTTATTTCCCTTGAAAATATTTTTTTGGGGTTAAAAACAGGCTCTGATGTAATGATGCAGTCTAAAAAGTCTGTGTGGGTCTCTTCAACTTTTCATACTCCAACTCAAGCACTAAGCAAGCAAGGACTCACATGATACTTAAAATCAGTTACCAATGATTATTTTACTCTGGTGTGTGCTTTCTATTTAAAAAGTTAATCACTTAGATCTGCATACTCACAAAATTGCCTCCAAATAGCAGCAGAAACTTAGAAGCAGAAGCTTAGAAGCGTTTCTTGGTATTTCTAAAGAAGGAATGCAGAGTCTGGCCCTTGATCTGCATTACAGTAGTTTCAAAATAGAAGAATGACTAGGAAATGCATTTGCTACACAGGAGGCAATAGATGTTAAGCCTTAAACTTTGGCAAAGGAATGACTTAGTAAAACTGAGCTGTACATCATAAGACTAGTAGTTAATTAGACAGCTTATTAAAGGCCAAGTTTTCTTGGCATTTGTAAGTACATCAAGAGCAGCTGGCTGTTTGCCATGTATATGTGGCATTGTTGTGAATGAAGATACTGTCATGGCATCCTGCTGGCACAGTTAATTTATATTACCTGAAATTCTTTTATTTGAGCAGTAGGCTTAAAAACAAGAATAAACTGTTTACTGAAACCTGATATTAGGCCAGACCCCATGGACTGGTTCCAAAACAGGATTTACACACCCATGCGGACAGTTTGGTGGAATGTAAGGGCAGAAGAACAAAACTGGCTCATATATCCTCTAGTCTTTGAGTTATCTATCCTTCATAGGGCTTGCAGTCTGTGACCTTATGGGCTTCAAAGTGCCAGTTTTACAGTCCTGAGCAGCTTAGCACTTATACTAAATCTTGACTGGGGTTGATATGCTTAGTGTTTCTCCATCTTTGCCCCTGAGGGAAGCTAAACCTACAGATGTTCTCAGAGCAGATGTAAGAGAAACCAACAGGATTAGGCTTTTTATCAGGCACAGCTCTACATCACCTTCTTTTTTAAAGCACAGCTAAGAGCTTTTACATCTCTGTGTGTTTGTTTGCTTGCTTTTCTGGTTTCTTTACAATGGCTCATCAGTTAAAGACTTTGCCCAATAAGAAGGTGATCCAGCTTCAAATTCCTTTCAGGGATGAGGATACTTAGAAGTGTGTTTCTTAGGAGAGCGCTCTATGGTCTATATTAGACTATGGTCTACAATGAAGGCCTGCACGTGTCCGAGCATGACAGGAGTTGGGGCTCCTCCCGTTGCAGCCCATGTGCCAAAGGTTTCCCTAGCCCAGGCTGCAGTTCGTGTTTACAGTGCTTGGTGAAGGCACCTAATTTTTGGTTTTTATTCCTCAGCCTGCTTCTGTATTTTACACTAGCAGTCTGTCAGTAAATTACAGAAACAGTCTTCTCTCCATGCTTTGGGAACCCAGACCGCCTTGCTCTAAGCAGCGTGCTTCAGTCAGCAGCTTCAGGTCACGATTTCTCTCCTTCTCACCATATGAATCTTAAATTACTTGCTAAACAGTGACATAGCTTTGGTCAGAGGGGTGGAAAGTTTCCTTAACACCTGGAACAGCTTACAACCTACCAGTTAAGGACCTCTCCTGGGAGGTGGGCGATACAGACCTAAAATCCCTCAAGCAGAGGAAGGAATTAAATACGACTTTCCGACTTCCTGCAGCAACAATCCCACCGCAGCCCTGTGAAGGGAGGGTGGGGTCAGGCAGTATGCGGGACCCACGCATCCACCCTCCTGCACCCCACTCTGCAAAGTGGATGACAGTTTATTAATGTCACAGCAATGCAAAACAGCACAAGTGGAGGAAAGTAAGGTTCACCCAAACAGTGAGTATTACAGGTATTACCCAAGGAGCTCATGATGTCTGGAAGACAAAAACACAAGACCTAAGACAAAAGACCACAAAAGGTATTGAAAATAAGGGCTAAGTGGTGAACAAAGCAATTAAGGAATCATCTATTTTACCCTTCAACTGACACTATGACACTTAAAAAGAGAGACTTTACAAGCTAAAATGCCTTGGAGGAAGACTGCTGTGAAAAGTCCTCTTCCTGAGACACTGGTGGGTCTTGCTCACGCGGATGTCCAGGTTAGGGCACCAAGGAGAGGGCCTGTCCATCGCTCTGAAGAGAGGAAGCACCCCCGTCAAACTCCATGTGTTACTGCTTTATCCTCCCATGGCCATATTTTGAGAGAAAAGATTGAAGCATAGTTACTTTTCTGGTAAAACAGGAGTGGTGGTACCTTCCATACTGACCAAAATTAAAGTCACATATTTTTCTCCAGTAGTTTAATATAAAAATTGAGGTAATCTTCTTTTCAGAAGGAAGCTAAATTCAGAGCTGAGTTTTGGGCTTTTGAATCTCAAAATGTACAGAGCTGTCTTTCTGAATTCTAAGTAAGGTGAAATTTGAGAAAACCCAATCTATGGGTGATGTCCTGTTGGTCTAACTTAAGTACATGCATGCTACATTTGCTGGCTTCAGAAACTACCTCCTCAGGAGACTGGATATTTAAGCATGTTCTTACCCTCTCCCCTTACATTGTATGAGGACCCTGGGCACTCATCACATCAGGGCACTGCAACAATTAGAAATAGAACCTAAACTGGATTAAGCTTTTATGCTCTGAACGTACATACTAACAAAACTTTCCTTCCTAAAGCACATAAATAAAAAGTAGCATTAAGAAAATCACAGATTATTTTAAAATATTGACAAAATGCACATCAAGCTTTTGGACTCTGCATGGGGAAGGGAAGGCAAACAAAGTTTCAGTCATGAAACTGGTGATCAGTGAACAAGGAAGAATGTGTGATTTAACTTGCCTAACCTCCAGTTTCTCTGTTGGGAAACTCCATGCCATCTCTGAAGATTAGTGCGAATCCCACTACTTCTGTTCAAATTATATCACACTTTATTTTCCCTAGGGACATTATCTAAATGTATTAGATTTCGAGCAAAACTGGTGAAAACACTACAAAACTGGTAGACACATCACACTGTAATTTCTTCAGAGTAATAATAATAAACATTAGTGAAATAGATTCTATTGACCATTGATGCAGTGACTGGTTTTACTAATATGGGATAATAATTGTGTGAAGATGATATTATAGAAAAGAAAAAAAGAAGAAGGAATTAGAGCCAAAGAAAGCATGTGCTCTATGCAAAGAAATTATCATCCATAGAGCTGAGATAATCCAAAACTTGCTGTTAAATTTCAACAGCACTATCAGACTGACAGTTAAACTAAATCTCACACACAAGACCCATATAATCACTGTGTGGAAAAAGGCAGGCTAGCGGCCTTTGGCTCTAATATGAACTTTTGTGTTAGAGCCAGGCATGATGGTACTATCACAGATGATGCTAACAAGCACTTAGGAAAGTGTTTTTTTTTTTCTCTTGCTGCCTGTATCTACTGTGAGAAATACCTATTTTAATTTTCACATGATTCAGAATTGGGGGGAAAGGAAAGGAAGAGAACTGGATTTTGTCCAAATGCATTCAATAGTTCACTTGAAATTTAACTAAGGGTCACTAATGAAATAGATTGGATGAATACAAGAGGATAATTGCAGAGCAGGCTAGACCTCAAAAAAGAACAGACTGAGTTCAAGTGCAGGTTGCAAGTCATGTCTAATATGTTTCTCTACTGTGACAAATAATCTGGCAAGTATTTTGTTGTACCCAGAAAAAGCTGAAGGTAACCTGTTTCCAGCTTCTGAGAACTCTTCAGACTAAAAAAGCCTGAAACGGACTAAATTCTAAATTTGGCATTGACTTCACTACCATTGAGAACGAGGCAAGCTAATCACCAGGGGAAGAGGGCTTTACAAATTTCTTCCTCCTTTCCACCAAACAGCTGCTTCTCCACCATTGCACGGGGCGGAGGACTCACCTGGTCACCAGATGATTGAATCCATGCATCATCATATTTCATTTAGGATGCTCTGAGGATGCATGCAGACCAGAAATTTACAGCTGCTGTCAAGGATTCAACCACAAAGTAGTCGAACAGCAGGGGACGTGTATTCTCTAAGGTTGCTAAAGCCAAGCCGCTCTAAAGACAGCTCTCTCCGGGTTTACTGGAAAATTATCACCTTTTGGTACTGACAAGTCAGACCTCTGTCAGGCATTACACTGGCCACTGTGAGTCAAAATGAGAGATTGAGACCACTGGGAAAATATACTTCTTATTAGATCTTGGGAATTTAAATAATCACTGTGGAACCCAACTAAATTTCTTCAATATTTTGTGATAGAAAATTTCTGTGGCTACTGAAGGTTTTCACCATCTCCTAGACTGATAATGACCAGATATGTTACTGTAGTAACAGTTACTTGCAGTTACAAAGTAATGTAGGTTTCACTGCAGCTAATGGATAGTTACATGGTCCTTGACACCACTGATAAGCAATACAGAGCTGTAAAATAGCTTTAACATGTTGTCTGTATTGCCCAAAACTAAGCTTGTGTTCATATTTATTTAGTATTTACTATGCTCTGCAGCATGATTGCTTTAAAACGCTTATCAAATCAAATACAGATTATGACCAAAAGTGAGTGGATGTTTTAATCCAGAAACAGTAAATTTCCTTCTAAAAGTCTTTTGCATGGGAAGTACTTCCTAGTATGAACGAAGATCGTAATTTGAACTGCCAGTACTAATTTTATAATAGGGGAGAGCTGCCAGCACACTCTTAGTCTATCAATGGTTATTAATTTATCTTTAAACAAGTAATGACAACAGAAGAGAAGGAAGTGATAGTGAATTCTGATGGGATTCTTCCTTTATAAGGAACACAAGTAAAGCTACTACCTTTTCAGAGTCTTTTTCAGTGTCAAAAGTAACATCCAAGTAAATGTCACTTCAGAACGAAGATAATTATTACATTAGAGACTTGTATGGCAACAGGCATGCAGAATTGAGATTCTAACTACACATAAACAGTTACATACGGCTGAGGACATGCGTTCAGCTGACAAACGATTTGCAAATATTACTCTGTTGACGCAGAGACACAAAGTTGAAGGTGGCCTCAGTTAGTAAACAAAGACGGAAAATGTACCTCACACATTTACCCCATGCCTAAAACCCAAGCCATTTAGAAGAAGACATCTGGATGTTCAAAAATTAGCATGACGGTATTCAGGGCCCATCAAAACACGCAGCCATGGCTTAGCGTCTAGTAGCTAAGCAACGTACTTCATACATTCAAAACACAGTTGTAAAACTTGGATCCTCCTGCCAATTGCTGCCACTCTCATTGAAAAGCTAAACTGGAAAAAATCTCTCTTTAGTTCAAAGTGGGGCTGTTTTCTCCGGGAAACATCTCTACTACTTTTTCATCCTTTAACCCTTTTCGTGTTTACATTCCAAGAGGAGCAAATAGATTCATGTTGACATTTCCAGTGTAAGCATATAAAAATCTTGTGGACTCACACATACTCCCTGCAGAGAACATCACGAACACATGTAGCAAGAAACTACAGCCTTGTTCTTACTGAGTCAAATACTGAAATGTAATGCCAAACAATGTGCGTGTGCACACAGCAAATCATTAAAGCAGATTAAGTTATACTGAATTGCACTGAGGAGCTAATCCCATAGTTAAACGTGTTAAAATGTAAACCAAGAAAACAGAAGCCTGTGCTTTTTTCTTGCAAGGCATTTACAACACTAAGTAGCAGTGCAAGCAATATTTGCATCTTAAGAGTGGAAGGAGACCACAGGAACTGTGACATTGTGTTTAGTTTAGGTACTACTTACATCCAAAAGAACTAACTCTACACATGGAAGATGCATTGCTCAGGAGTCTTTGAAAATGGATTACTGATTAGCAGCACACTCTTACTCTGGCAGGAGTGCATCCACGCACAGAATTACAGATAAGCTTCTGTAAAGTAAGTGCACTTTAAATTCACATGCTCTCTTAATCTAAATTAATTTAATAATCGATGTTAAGATTCACAGTCTGCCACCCTAGGAGTGTCTGAATTGTAATAAATCCCAGGGAAATAAATGGGAACGCTGGCAGAGAAAAACACTTTTCAGTGAAAAGTGACGTATTCTGGCTCTGGCTTAATTAATAAGCCATTTAGAAAGGATGTTTATAGCAAAAAAGCAAGAGCATTCTGACCCTGCCTAGGTAGCCTGCTTTAATTCACATTATAATGATAAAAAAATGAAAGCCTGCAAAGTGGACCGATGGGCTTTAAACTGCTAAAAAAAGCTCGTTCTGTACAAGTGATGCCTGACTGACACACAACCTAATGTTTCAACTATTTACAGCTATAAAAGCGAGCCAGGCGCTTTTTTTCCCCCTTCTGGAGCAACTCCTTCCACAAACCATCCAAAGCATCCTTTTTGGCAGGCTCCTATGATGTAGAAAAGCAGGAGAACTCAAATGAACGGAAAGTCATGCAGTTATTTTTTTCATACTTGAGGAAGGGAGAAAAAGAAAACACCAAACCCAAACCGCTGAAGGGATATTCTTACAGAAGAAGTTCATTGCATAAACTCGGCCACATGTCTACTAGAGCAATGTCCCTTAACGACCTCTGGCAATGCAATTAATTAACAAGCGGGCAGGGAGCAAGGCACAACTCTGCATGGGTAATGCCGGCCGGATCCGACCCACAGTTGATGACGACATCTATTTTTCACTTGGGGAACAAGAAAGAGACTGCATCCCCTTACCACCAGCCCAACTCACTCAATTTCTGCAGCTCTGTTTACCTGCGGTTTGCATTTACGTCCTACCCTTGAACCACAAGCGCTGCCGCCTTCCAGTGCGGCGGAGCTATTCTTGCTGGAAATAGCATCTCAACGCGCTCAACAAGGAAGTCGCATGTACTTTTAAGGTGTTCTCCACCATTTTCACTAGCAGGTTTATCTGGGGACTGATAGAGGCTAGGGAGGGCCACTGGCCCTTTTTGCCTGAACCTCCTCTCTGGAGAGAGAGGGGCTGCATGTGAAATGTCTCACTGGGAAAGAAAGATGGCACGACGTCATCTCTCCAGCAGAGATATGTGAGGTGGCCTCCACCGAGTCCCCCAATCAGGCAAGTTACCACCTCTGCACACTGGCAGGCGTCCCAGCACTGCGTTGGCACCAGTGACTGTGTACCCGTGGTGGGGATGACCTTGCAGGGGAGGGGGCACACACAAACACGTACACACTCTGTCGGGCTGTCAACCCCTCTTCCATCCCCGGCAGTTGCACATGTGGGTGCCAGTCCCTGAGTTGCACCACAGCTCAGAGGAAAGGCCGAAGCCGTGAGCAGGGAGGCAGCTGCCGGGCGAGGCGTGGCAGCGTGGCCGAGGGCCGCCAGCCTGGCCTCGCTGCAGCCCGGCCACCCCACGACGCGTCGTTTGAGGGACACCAAGTCGCCGTCGGTCGGGGCGATGCCTACCTCGCGGGTGAAGAGGATGGCGGCGTCGTAGTGCTCGTCGTGGTCGTCGTCGAGGCGGTTGTGCTGGTGCTGCCACTTGCAGAAGTTCTTGAGGGTGGTGGCGGCGTTCCTGTTGACCTCCAGCCCCTTCTCCTTCTCCCCCAGGGCCACCACCTTCACCACGGCCAGGCGGACGTGGTTCTCCAGGCTGGCGTGCGCGTAGAGCCGGGAGGCGATGGATGCCAAGGTGTGTG
>NW_020799091.1:101162623-101199858 GCF_003259725.1 Athene cunicularia | reverse complement strand
AGCGGCTGCACCGGGCGGGGGGTTTCGTCCCCGCCGCTGCCCGCCGTGTCCCGGCTCGGCCCCTGCCCCTGCCCTTGCCCCTCTCTGGGGTCGGCGGCAGTACCAAACTTCCTCCCTTTGTCTGGGCGGCCGCGGCTTGTCTGCACCCAGCCTGTCATTAAGTCCCGGCAAGCTGTCATCTAGTTTGGGCGGACTGTGATTTCCCCCGCGCCCCCGAGGAGGAGGGAGGGTGGGGAAGAGTTAATGCTTGCTTTGACCTTTTGGATGACTTCAGATACTTAGATCATCCCCCCGCTGACTGACACACGCATCCACTCACCCGATCCCCTCGTCTTCCTTCCCCCGCGTGGTGCTCCGACGGGGACACCGCAAAGGACAGATGTCTGCATTTACTTTTTCATCTGCCCTTCCTGCCTTAACACCGCCGAGAGAGTGAGAGGAGGTTGGCAAATGGCTCACTCGCTGCAGAGAGCCAGGGCTGGAAGGCGGCCTGGGTCCCAGGAAAGCGAGAGGAGTGGGACCCCAGAGGAGCCCGACCCCGCTGGCCGCCCTGCTGCCAAGGTGTGTGACCCAGCATCACTCGGTGCCTCGTCCTGCCCCGAGTCACAGACAAACGTGTGGGAGACGAGAGTCCTTATTATGTCCTCTTGCCTCTCCAGGTCCCAAGAGGGTGCCAGGAGCAGGTGCTCCTTAGCTGTGGGACTCCAAGGGGGATGCAGCTCTCCAGTCTGGTACTAGCTTGCAAACAGCATCTTGTCCAACCTTTGCTGTCTGCGAGGAACGGGCTGCGTGTCACTGGTACTTAGCAGCAGCAGCAGCGGGACTGTTGTGGTGGGATGCCTGGAGGATGGCAGACCAGCACCCGCTCGGTAGCTTCCAGAGGCTGCTTCGAGTCTCACACTTCTGTAAAGAACAGGTTACCTACTGCAACAAACACTTTGAAAATTAATATTCCCATGTAAATTATGACATTAACATAACCCTGAGGTTATGTTTATGAAATATTTAATGCATCAAAGTCTTGCAGGTGTTCTTTCTTCTTTTTCTATTTTTCTGGAAATGGTGATAGCAGTGACCAAAAGTTCATTTCTCAACCTCCTGGTATTTCTTTTTCTACATTTCAGTATTTTATCATCACCAAAAATTCTTGACTGGAGTCAGTAAGTTCCAAAATTAAGAGTTATGTATCAGGAAGGTCACATGACATTTTTTGGGCATCGGTCCAGGATTATTCAACATTTTAAAATTTAAACATTTTCTCAGTTACTTTAGTTATAAAGTTAAGACTGTTGAAAACATCTTAAAGGGAGGGAGAGAGAAGGCGGTGGCATATCTCGATCAAAAAAAGAACCTGTAATTTTTCTCCCACTTTTTCTTGGATGGCTTTTACTTTTCATTTGAGCCTAATAGATAACTGTTCAGCACTGACAACATTTTGTTGACTTCTCTGGGATCTGATCAAACCCTGGATTCACATATAAGTCTGGGTCCAAACTCCCAGATACCTCTGGGAGAGGTGCTAAAGATGAGATCTGGGATAAGGAATGTACTTTGGATAACAACCTCAGAAACTCTCATTAAAAAAGTTTTAGTTTGTCAATGAGAAGGCATATGGTGCACAAGAGGCCAATGTAATGTTCTCCCATGCTACAGCATAATTCCAACTGTCCAGCCATATTGTCTAGGAAAAACAGGAATGCTTAGAAGGGCTAGTGGTAATTAAATGGTGCGTCTCACTGCTTATCTCTTGTGTTGTCTTTGATTTCCCAAATGACAGGAAAAGTTGGTTAAGCTTGCACAATGCCCTGTCTCACTGAGCAAGGATCTAGGCTTTCCAGGAAGGTACAAATTAGCCTGTGCAGATTACCCCACAGATTATGAAATCTTTCCTATTTACATTTCAGAACTGTAATAACTCAGCAGTGCAATAATGGAAAGACAGGTCAGTCATTCCTCATGCAACAAGAGGAACCCTCTTGTAGTCTGGGAGTCTTGAAGTGTAAGGATAAATCACTTAAACGAATCGTCTTCTTTTTGCTCCTGGTTTTGCCCTTTTAGCCTCTCTCTACTGTTAGAGCACTGCCTTTAAACAAGAGAGCCTGTTAGCATGTCCCGAGTTGTGGATGACACTAAATCCTTGTCAAACAGTCTGACCTGGAAATCTCAAAGCTGACCTTTCCCAACTGAGAGATAAAGCACCACAAATCCCCAATTAACTTTTAAGACACAACGCAAGTTTTGTACACTTTGGACCAAATTCCATCCTGATGTAAAAAGATGCTGTCCTCCTGAGTCTCTGGGAGCTGCAAACGGCTTTCATTAAGGTTGTGTTTCATCCCCTGGGTTTGTCCGTGAAACCATTCATGATCCTTCCAGTAACAGCCTCAGTAGCTGGGGATTCCTGATTATATAGTATTTTAGCCACATAAGGAATATTGCTCTAAGCATTATAAGCACTCATATGAAGGAATAGCTTGAGAGACATGGACATGCTGGGAAAGCTGCTGATCATTTTATCCACATGTCCTTCAAACTGTCTTATATAAGGGCCCTGTTTTATATCACCTCTTCTTCAGTTCTCTGTCACATTACTAGGGGTAGAAAGCCATGAACCCAAGGTGTCAACAAATCAGTCCTATGTCTGTCTACTGCCTCCTGGTAGTAGTCAAGGCCTAGCAGAGATGTCCTACCCAACACCACCTGTCTTTCACCATTAATTTAATTCTTCCTTCTTGGAAATCAAAAAATCTGTTCAGCTTTTATTGTTCTGGCATTAGGAGTGTCTGACATTTCTATGTAATTGCACAGGGGTGATAGCAATTACTATGGGAGATAGTAGTGTTTTCTGTAAAATTTTAGGAAGAGCCAGTCAAATCCAAGAAAATTGCCTGCTCAACGTGTTCTAAAGTAATATCAAGCAAACAACATTTGATAGACTCGTGATCAACACAGGCCTATAGCTGGGAACTGGACCCAGGTTTGGGTGAGTATCTATCCAAGAATCTACCTGTAGCAACACGGACAGCTTTGTCCCTCCTGAGAATTGAAAGCCTCTGTTAACTTTATGGGACATTTTTAATATGCGTATCAGCAAGATCAAGCTTGCCTGCAACAGGAGGCTGTTCAAATCTTTATCCCCCAGAAATCTATTGGTAACACTTTGCTGCCTCTCAAAACCACCATGTTTTATTGGTCTTGTCAGCAGTTTTAACAATACAAACATTATGATTATAATGTCAAGTCTATTAATTTTAAAGCTTTCCTATGGTGATGCATTAAAACCACTGAAGACATTTATTTCCAAAGTGGTCATTATTAAATAAAATGGTCATTATAAATAATTTTGCAAAGAACTCTTACAGATGAATATTTTTGGTTAGTGTTCTGGAAAGGACTAGCTATACTGGCATTTGGAATAAGTTTTAACAGCCTTTGACCTCGACCCTAGGACAGCAGCATAGTCAACATTGTCCCTTATTTGGACTATGTGTCTTTATGTGTCTTGAATGTTATGAAAACCCATTCACATGGAGACCTCCTGCCAGTTGTTTTGACTGACTCGAACTTGCTTGTTGATACTGAAATAGGTTTGTGGTTGATAAATAAGCCAGCATCACCATTATTGGTGTATCCTTCCTGCCAGTCTTACCAGATGCATCGGGAACTGAGCACTTCTGGAGTCTGAGTTAACTTCTTCATCCTTCTCATATTGCATGTGGCAAAGGCAGTAGCGGGAAGCTTGCTGTGGGCTTCACGTTCTCTCATTTCCACGCCTGGCATTTCCTCCACACACAGCTGGCATTTCAAAGTCCAGTCCAAAGTTTTTGCAGGCCCTAAATTATTCATTGAAAGTTCAAGTAACGTCTACCTCAGAAAAACAATTTAAAAGTGTGTTCACATTGAAGACATGTTGCTGCAGTTCCTCAGTGTGCAGATTCCTGGATGGTGTTAGTCAGGTTGTACCTTTGTGCCCTTCACAAGCCACCACTGCATAGGACCCACCACCCGTAGTTGTTGTAATTGGCCAGGTTTAGAATAAAAATATCTTCAGTTAGAATAAAATCATGAATTTAAAGCAGTCACGTTTGGTAAGAAATGTAAGTCTTTTTGGTGTGAAGCACTGTAGCTTTAAGGCAAAATGTTTTACTTGCTTCTTTATGGTCAATGACATCTTCTTCAACTGCAGCCATGTGGGAGCGAGGGAGACGCCTTTGGCTTGGGGTTTAATTTTTTATAAGTGGCATGTGTAAGTAATGTATCAAGTATATAACAGTTCCAGCAGGCTGAAAATTTTACATTTGACATCAGCTTCATTTTTCTGTAAGAGCTAGAGAGACAGCCATAAAGGGTATAATGTTAAAGCTAGATTGGGCACCATTTAAATAGCTGTATTGTTTTAGTGTAACAACACAAGAATATTGTGAATCTGTGGGTACTGTATCAAATTAAAATAGGAAACTGTCCGAGGCCTGGCTAGAAATCAAATTGTTAGGGTATCCACTTATGGAGGAGGAAAAGAGATTTCTGCAAGATAGATCATATATAAAAATATATCCCATAATAGAAGTATACCTCGTGCCTGCATAGCATGATCTAGAGGAGGGGTGAGTTTACTGATCAAAAGAAGCTATGACATTGTTCAATCAGGAGGAAAAGGAGGCGCAAACAACAAATTCTATTTCCTAGGTATTGACATAGAGAATAGACTGGAATGGGGTCCTCACCTTCCTACAACGGATGCAAGAAATGAACTCACATAAACCATAAGTGAATAATTGTGACCATTGAACCTACTATGAATTTTGTTTGAAAACACATGTTGGGTGGAGGCAGTGCTCTGCAGGAAGTATCAGATGTTAGTATAGTAAGTATAAGACCCTCATCCTTTTTTTTTTTTTTTTTTTTTTTTTCTGAACAGCAGCAAGATAATCAGAGGAAGGGTAAGATGTTAAACTTTCCTTATAAAAAAATGACACTTGTTATAAAAATACACTTTAAGAGTGCAAGATATGCACATGATGTATTCTACAGCTGTTCTTTCAGAAGACTAGAAGGCCTGAAAAACTCTGGAGTCTAGTTTGTATGAGGAGCAGCAGACATTTAATTAATCTCAGTCCTAGAATTTTACAGCCAATATGTGGTCTCTGAACATCTTTGCTCTAGTTAGCAGAACATCTGTAGTAGAAAAACAGAACTTGACTAAATCTGAGTACTCCAAACCTTACTGCTTTTTATCATTATTTCTTTAAATATTTTTCCAAAGATTTGTATGTTCAGCTTCTCTCTGTCCTCCCGGCTCCATTCGTGAATCTACCCTTGCAGCCAGCTATGTGCCTTAAAATTTTCAATGAGTCACATCTAAACAAAAACTAATTCAATACTGATTTAACAGGCAAATAGCCTCCCTGCATTTCTAGCCAAATCTTGTGTGTTTTTTTGCACATAGGCTGGATATATGTTCTTGCATATATTCTGAAATAGCTGGATCTGAAATACTGGGGCAATTATAATAAAAGAAATACCTCAAATGTTCTTTTTTTTTTTTTTTTTCTTCAGTCAAGTTCTTAGTTGATGCAAATTGGGATAGTTCCATGTGGGCAAACTGTTAGAGGCATAGCTTTATGAATTTACACATCTATAAATGATATTCCAGTACTGTAGGTGGAATATCTTTTTCCATGTCATCTGAGGCATACACCAGAAAATGTACTTCCCTAGACTTCAAAGTTAAAACTGTAAGAGTGATTAAAGAGAAATTTAAAAGAAACATTCACTTGCCAGATCTCACCTGGCATTAATACACACGCTGCACCACTTAAGATATCAAGTTCTGGTTGCTGTGTGCACAGATTTTTCCATCTGAATCCTGGTTGCCCTGAAACTCGGGGAGAGAGAACTTTGCAGGTCCTCTGAGGCAGGGGCCGGGGGGAGCACTCTCAGGTGGCACCACTGCCTGGCACAAAGCTTCATCTGACTTGCCCTCGCTCGAAATAGAATCTTTGCCCTGAAAGGGAAACGTGGAGGCCCTGCAAGCTGCTCTCCCTACAGATATTTCTGTAGCATTAATCCACAAGTAAGATCATTTTGTGAGCACTTCTTTGTCTTGTATGTTGTCTAAGAAAGCATGTAGGTGTGCACAGGGTGCATCAAGGATGGGATCATGAATGTGCTTTTGGAGTGACTCTTCCTACCATCTCCACTTAACTGTGCTTTGGTTTACACCAGTTGGGGGTCATGTAGCACACAAACAGGATTCCTTTGGAATGAAACTAAACCAGAAGATACTTTCCTGTGGGCATACAAGGCACAGGACTAGACTACAGCTGGACAAAATTCCACTGAAAGGCATACTGTGTGGATGTCACGTCCTTGGCACCAACTGTTCTGCTGTCCAGATCTCCTCTGATCCAGCTGCACTGCTTCCTAGAGAGGACAGTCCTGCTACTACCATTGAGGAACATCAGAAGGACACAAACGGGCTGCAGCGTCAGTTGAAGGCGACACGATACTCCATTTCAGATGCAAATGTTTTTGACACTTTTGCAGACTAGGATGCTGTATGAGGAACTGATGAGTGCATATGTAAGACAGGGAGGTAGTTTTCCAAATATATTTCACTGTCTTTAACAGTGGAAAGCATACATTTTAATAATTATCACATATCTTGTAATGCACACACTTCTGTCAAAAGGGCCAGGAGGTCCATGTAATGTTTAAATGCTGTGTTAGTCTTATTTTAAGGGCTAAAATGGGTCTCAAATGGTGCCTAAGGCTTATGCTGGCCTTGGGCATAAGGGCACAATTCACCCTGAAAGAAGATACCAAACATAAGTCTCATCACAGCTGCAATATTCATTTCTGGAATGCACCCAGCAGGTCTTATCCAAGCCACTACAGACAGGCAGTTTGAGTTTTTCCAGTTCCTAATGATTACACAGTATCCTGGAGTCAGTTGGACAATTTCCACCAAGAGTGAAACTCTTTGTATTTAATATCCCCCTAAAATAAAAGTGGTATAAGAGAAGGGCCTCAGTCTTTTTCTTCTTTTATTGCTGTTGTTGAAAAGGTTTAGCCCACAGGGATTGGAGCACTGGGCAAAACTACAAAATATGCAGTACATCCTGTTACACCAAAGTAGGCAGATCCTCTCCCATAACAACCAGACTGGTACAATGGAAGACTTTGTCTAGTTTTCCTGACATACGGTACTATAGCGTGCATGGTATTTCATTATGGTTTCCATTTAAGGAAGTTAAATGGTGGAAATCGCTAAGTATCATGACTCCATTTTCACCATTGTTCCGGGAGGGGGTGTGTTTAAAAGGAATGGGTAAATCTCCCTGGAGCTCTATTACATGATACTGCAATGTACCACAGGAAATTATTTCCCTCTTTACTGGACACCCAGAATATCATCAAATATGAGTCTTGAAAATGTTCAGCAACCATGCTGCAAATAAATTTGCAAAGAAATAAACAAAGTGCCTAACAAATATAACATATGGACAGAGTAGAGAATAGCTTGATCTTAAGTTGATCTAACAACTGGTCTTTTCAAAATCCATCTATCATGATCCTCAGCAGGAGAAAAAGCAGAGCAGATCCACTACACAACAATACTACCCCCACTATACATCATGCTCTAAAATGTCATTCCTATCTCTTGTGACCTGGAATAGATTTACAAAACAGTATAGAAAAAAATATGCACCCATGGAAGCAGCCTACCTTTCAACGTGTTAGGAGAACAGGGCAAGAAACCTCTAAATCAACCCGAATTTTTGCTCTCCTGTGTAGTCTGAGTTACAGAGATTTCATCATAGCCTCAAGGCTGTTTCCCAAATTACCTACCCTCTCTCAGAACCCTTCCACTTCTCTGCTCCCTTGTATGTAATATTTTCAGATTTTTTTTCTCCCAAGAGGACATTTTGAAATGTGCATGTCATGGTTCAGATCATAACCACACCAGGCAACCTTCTTTCCTCCCTGATGTTTACTGGGTTTTATATTCTCCAATATGAACTGAAAAATGTGTGTACTCAAGCCCTTGCCAATGAACAGCATGACTTTCCATGGTTCATAAAAACTCACCCATCCCCTGTGTAGGAAAACCATTCTCCTTTGCACAGAGCAGGAGTTCACTACTTCAAAACATGGAAACCATATGGTGACATGTTTTAAAAGAAAACATAACAAAACAATGTCCCACCCATAACCCTTCCCAACAGAAAAACCACCCTTTTCATCCTGGAAAACTGACCAGTACAATCACCTGGTCTACCACAAGGTTCCGGCTGCTGTTGTGTGAGGAAGGATGAGCATTGACACCATGTTTGTGTTTGGCAGCTGTAAGTCAGCCTGTTGTCAGCCTTACCATCTTCTTTGGTCACTGACTTATTCTCAAGGCAGGGGAAAGGCAGAGGACATTAAGGGATAGTTTGTGCTTGAGCCTCTTCCACTGCTGCAGCTGGGAAGCTCTCAAACCTGAACTTCCAGGCCTATGTGCAGAAGCGTGCACATAAAGTTTGAAGTCAGTGTACGGGTGGGCTCAAGAAGGGCCATGTGTTCACAGCCAAAATACTCAGCTTGACCCACTTGACTCATTAAAGCCAAGGTTTCAATATTGCCAGGGAAGAAATGACAGCTTTTGGTAAGGTGTTCCGATGCTTGTTAACGTTAACTGTTGCTCCAACTTCTAATCTGAACTCATTTAGCTGCAGTGCCCAGCTGTCATACCTTGTTAAACTTTTGCCTGCTGGTCTGAAGAAACTGCTACTTCTTTCAGTTAGTGAAGTTATAGATAATAGCTGTGTCAAGCTAACATTTTATTTGGGAAGCTAAGACACACTAAGGACCTTGTAACTGTTCAAAGATCTATTTTTCAATATTTCAGTTCATTCTCAGTCCTTGTCTTAGCCTCCTTCAGTTTATCAAAATTGTCTCTAAGCTGTGGCTATTGCAGCTGGACAAAGCAATGCTGCTCATGCTAGTGTAAAACATGCAGACAGCTTGACTTGACATAACTCTGTTGGGCAGACCACCAAACCAGAACTCACATTAGCTGATTAACAGCAGCAGCTTGTCCCTTTCTTTTGCAGAGTCCCTGCTTCTCTGGAGTGAATGTTCATCTTCTAAGGTCATGGCTTACAGTCCTTGTTTCTAGATATACTGCTCTGCTCAATACTTAGTCTTCAGGATCCTAAGTTCTTCATGTCAGTGTCCAGCACTTTTTAAAGCTTAGACTGCCTCCCAAACTTCATGATTTTATGTCTATTTCCAGGTTACTGATAAAAATATTAAATTGTGTTGTGCCAATAATGGTGTTCTTCAGTATGCAGCAGAAAAGTCTTGCTTGATAATAAGTGCTTCTTTACAATCACATGTTGAGGTCTATCAGTCAATGTTTGCGGCGTATTTTCTATGCCTAGGCAAATCCATATGAACCACACTGAGCGACTATAATAAGGCTGAATAATAGTTCTCTGTTGTATAGTCACTTCCTTCTTCTTATCCTCTGCCCAGAGCGTTTGTCATTCAGGTTCAGGGCTGACATCTAGAACATCGCTTTTGGGGTCACACAGAGCAAAGTCAGGCTTCCTGAGTACTACTGACAAAGACGTGACCTCACTACAGCTCGTTTTGTCTGCTCATATGCATTTCTACTTACAGGGCTCAGATAGCACCTCCCTCCTGTACTTCACAGACATAAAAAACCTCTGTCCTTTCCCACTTGCACCTTCTGAGGAACCCTCCTTGGTAAATTCTTGTTGCAGTTTTTTGTGGGTTTTTTTGTCTCACTTACAGCATCTGTATACACTTTTGTATAATCTTTAACTCATCACTTCACTCATTGGTCCAGTTAGACCAATTTCTAGTGAAGATCAATGCAGCAGTCTCACTTATTGTTGGGTTTTAAGTATTAAGGAGAAAACATCTAGTGGGTGAGGAAAATCTTCATATCCTTGACAAAAAGCCTTAATGCATATCATCATGCATAAGTTGTATTTTTCACTGGAAGTAAAGCCCAAGTGAGGCCCTGTATTCTGTTGTGTTTGTTTTTGTTTTATTTTTAATCTGCATGTCCATTTATATTGATAAGGAGTATTCTCCAATTATAATTAGCCACGGAATTATGATGCAGCAGTCTTGCTCCCAGTTTGCACATGTGGAAATTAATAACTGCACAAAATGCAAGGCAGTGGCATATCAGACTGTCCTCTGCAGTGTAACAGTTGTGGATTCTTCTCTCTCATTTGGCTGAACCTGTTTTAACAAGCACCTGGAATGGTTCAGCTTGGATGTTCCTGCTGTTCCTGCTCTGTAAACCCAGAGTGACTCCTTTACATATTTCTCTTGAAGCAGTGACTTGCATGGGGCAGAGGCAAAATTCCAAAACAAAGCAAGCAGACACTGTGGGTCTGTGAAAGCCACATGAAGTTGAAGCTCTGATGGCTTTCATTACGTTGTGGTGTGAGTACCATGCATTCACACGGGCTGATAAATTTTAGTAAGCTCTGCCATTATTTTGAGTTTCAGCCTCTTTCTACAGATTTGAAGGCACTCCGTGTGCATGCATATTTGCCCAAAGAAGGTGGGGATTTTATTTTATTTTTTAATGTTGGAAAGCAAAACACACTCATTCTCCAGCCTCTTTTCTGGGCTACCAGGGAAACACTAGGAGAGTTATTGGTCAATAGCTCTTATAGTAAAAGTTAGTAATGTTTCCCAGTAGTAAATGTGGGAAAGACATGACTTCCTTTCAAGTTCTGAATTAGATTCTCTTTTTCCTTCAACCCATTCCTCAGGTCTGGGGAATTCCAAAAAGAAGGGGTTTCATACTGAAACCAAACCCATCTATATTGTTAATGGAACTGTCAGACTGCTGTTTTTACAATGTGTGATTCAGAGAACTCAGCCACCCACACGCTAACTGTAACCACAAGAGGCAACACTTCAGAGCATCCTATCTGCAAATCCATCTATACGGACATTTCAGACAGACCTGAGGCTCCTTTGCTTATGCTTCGAACTCCCTGGATGTGAGCCAGCTCTAATTTAGAAGTCCTGCAGACATGTTAGCTCAGTTCTGTGTTTGAGCTAATATCAAAGCCCTTGCAATCATCTGGGTTGAGATGATGCCTTGTAGGTAAACCTCAGTCCTCAGGTGATTCAGAGTTGTATTGCCTCCATGGATGTCAGAGGAATTTTGCCTCAGAAGCAAAACATGTAAGGGAGTACGTGTTTTTCTGCTTTCTGTTATACATGTGGCATAACCATTGCTCTTGCCCAGCAGATTTTTCTACAGAACCGATGCTTAGTCTACAGCCAGTTTCAGGGAGCCTCCTTGCACCCAGCAATCTCCCTGTTGAACATGAAGCAGCTCATTAACAACCCCCACCCTTGGCCCGTCTTTCACTCCCTTCCTTTGTACCCACTCAAGCCTGGCCAAAATCCAGTCCTCAGTCAAAGCCTCTAGGACTCCTTTCGTAGTGCACATACTTTACAGATAAAAGAGGTAAGACTTGCAGCAGAAGGAAAACAACCAGAAACCCCCTGCCTGCAGTCACGTGTCGCACCCAGAAGCAATATCAAGGGCTCTTGGCTCTCAGACTCAGCAGACAAGAAGTTTGCACCTGAATCATTTGGAAGCAAAATCGTTTCAGGAAAAAGGCATCCGGTCAAAATATATAGCATCAATTCCTTTGTTTAGTTTAGCAGAATCCCATGGTTTTGCATTTTCATCCCTCAATCCTCCCTACCAGAGAAGCAAATCTCCGGTAATTTGAACACATGTATGCTCTTCACTAACTCCCCATACTGGTAACTTATTCCATATTCTCAGTACTATTTGCATTAAACAGTTCTGCCACGTTTCCTCCTTGCTCCAAATTGCAGAGAAACAGATGGGTAAACAAAGCAAAGAGCAGCTATGTCTCACTGCACTTGATTTTTTGTTTGAAATCTATGCAAACTTTGGGACTAATTAGGTCATTTTAAAATAAGGGAAATTCCTGTAAAATCTTTTCTTACGTCTTCAAACAAAATGAAATGTGGAAACATTCTGGATTACAGCATGTAAACTGATGTGGAGATAAGATAGGCTTTGTTTTGTTTGAGAGTCAGAAAGGTACCTTAGGTAAAGTTCCTTGTTGTCAGCCTACTTACCTTTCTGAAATGTAATTTAAAGTTATAATTTACCAGCTTCTTTCACAATGCTTTTACAGAAGTAGGAGGCAAGTGGTAGTGTGAAATCTTTCTATAGCAGGTTTACTGAATTAAATGAAAATTTTCTTATGCTTAAAAACCAAAGCAGAATAACCATTCTGCTTGTTGTTTGGTTGGTTTTTTTTTTTTGTTTTTTTTTTTTTTTCTGAAAAGTCAAGAGCCATGGATGACTGTGTTTTTTACATTATGCTGATACTGTATGTGCCTTTGAAAAATCCACCCAAAAATGAAAACAGATATAATGAAACCTCTCTTCCGTAAAAGGGTGTACTCTAAAAGATTGTTAAGTAGTGTTTGAATCAGGGTCTGAGACAACTGTTCTTTTACTGACTCAGGAGACAGTGCTTAATGATTGCTAACAGTATCTACTGATTGTGAATGTTCAACCTGCATTTACTTTGCTTTCTGTTTTGCCTCTGACTGCCTCCACTAAAGAAGGCAAGAAAACCATTCTGAAAGGTTGGGAGATCTTGCTTTGTGACCTTTCAGTGTGTTCGTTACATGCTGTCCATTCTGGCTCTGCTACCTCCAGCTGGCAGCTGCTTGCTTTAAAATGTCACTAACAGGTGCAGCCTCTGCATTCCCATTTTTCTCCACTGCAGGCGTATAGTGTCGTCCGCTGGGGTGGCACAGGTAGCGTGGCCTCCTGATTCCCTGGCTCTGTGGGTCAGCTGGTTCTTTTCACCTCTTTCCATTGCCCAAGAGACCGCCTCCAGCAGCATCCCTCAGGGAAGGACATGTTTGACTTGTTGCTCCACCTGGAAGCCCTTCACAGCCACAAAGCTGTGGAGGGAGCAGGGATAAGATGGGACCTATTTGTTGTTGAAAAGCAGAAGAGC
This sequence comes from Athene cunicularia, assembly GCF_003259725.1. Lineage (NCBI taxonomy): Eukaryota > Metazoa > Chordata > Aves > Strigiformes > Strigidae > Athene > Athene cunicularia. Next base: position 101,186,794 of record NW_020799091.1, on the reverse strand, counting down.
AATTGCTGAAAAATAACTTCACAAAATAAAGAATTTGCCTTCAGCTTTAATGGCTACGGGTTATTTGTTTGTTTGAAGGGCTGGGACCTTTTCTTGTTGTTGACAACAATAAAAGTCCCTCAATTAAAATAAATACAGATTTGGTACCTGGAAAGGCTAATTTCTGCTTCCATAGATTTAAGAGACTGCAACTTTTGATCAGAGGTTTTCTGGAAACCAGACAACTTTCCAAGAAGAAGGCCCATAGCAAAGTGGTCTTGAAATACCCAGTACCTATTGTATATACATAAAAATCTGTAGACATTCTATTGTTAGTACTGTGCTTGGTAAATAAGCATTTTCAAAAGCTACTTTTTTTATATCCTGCCACTGCTATGCTTTTTTTTTTATTGTGAATTTCTCTATGCCTTCTCTGGCCACCGAGTAGTCGCAGCAGGAAATCTATGCAGATTCAGTAGACAAACATGACACCAGGCTCATAACAGGTGAAAATCTTCATAAGTACACTGGTCAAGGAACCTGGATGACATCTATTTCTCCAAGGTCCTTTTTATCAGAGGATGTGAGACTCTCACAGTCATTTTCTGCATGGCACCACAGCACTGGGAAGTTTATATTACTCTTTCCAAGTCAAATGTCTGAGAAAAGCTGATATTGTAACATCAGGTGTTGTGGCTGGAATCATACAGAGAGCCTGGGCTGGAGGAACAAACCCTGAGAGCCCAGGTGGGCCCAGTAACGAAGCTGTTTTCATTTCAACAGGGACAGACAGTCACCTCTGAGTAGCCAAGGACGGATGTATCAGACCGACCTGGGAACACAGTGACCCCCTTTTATAATAAATTGTTTCCTCTGAGACCTGCTAAAGGCCTGTAAAACAGGAGAGGACTGGGCTGCAGTCCCGGACATGACAGGTGTGAGATCCGGGAGTGCTATTCTCAAGGTTGGGGCTGGCAAGGAGCTGCCGTGGCCCCTCTACCTCCTCTGACCACCCTGCTCGATGCACAGGCCCTGCCACACGCCGGGTGCAGATGCAGGGCAGCCGCTGCTTAGCAGGAAAGTGGGCAGTGGTGGTGCCTCTAAGGATCTGCTGCCCCCCTCGTTAACCACCGATCAGAATCCCCTCAGTGACTTCATCCTGCTCAGGGCCTTGTCCTTCTCTTTTTTTTTTTTTTTTATGGTGTTTGGAGGCAGGTTTTCAGCCTTTTGGCTTGCAGATTCAGAGGTGGTGAAAGCTTACACAGAGGAAGTGAAGAGGAGGGCTGTTGTCATGTCAGCTGAGCATCCTGGCTGAACCATGGTACGCTGAGGAGCCTCAGAACAGAAAAATGAGAAATCTTTCAGAACTCAGATTTTCTTTTCTTTTGCTTTAGTTTTGGGACTTATTCTGGATGTGTTGAATATGCCTAGACCCTTATCATAACTCCATAGCATCCAAACTTGCAATGATCTGGAGTTGTAGCACTTACAAATTAACTTTATCAGAGCTTTTGGGAAATGGCAGCAAAATCTTCTCCGAAGTTCTCACACTCACATTCCAGGTAAGTGCCTGAGGCCTTTCTGGAAAGCCTAAATGCCATTGATAGTCACTGAAAAATGGCTTCGGAGTTTTCTAAAACCTCAAATAATTTAGGAATATGTTTAGTAATCCCTTGGAATGATATGCCTTGGAAAATCCTAGCAATGTGGATTTATCATTCCAAAGCAGAGATGATTGTGGAAAATCTGTGAAAAGGAGAGGTATTTTAGTTATTGTGGAAGACCTCAGCTAGCATATTTTATCTTCTTCTCCTGCATCTCTACCTCAATTTGTTCTCAAATCCTGGAACAAAAGAACTCTTTGGTATTCAACCCGTTCAAGAACAGTTTTCTTACATATAAAATTACATGTCTGAAGGCATGTGCCTCTTGAATCTATTAATGTCATTGCGATGGTACTGAAAAGGTTCTATTTCACACATTTGATATTAGGACAATGCTGACAGATCTACATCTTTGCCTAATAGAAGAACCTGAAAAAGTAAGATTTCACTAACCATTAATTTAACATGACACAATTTTATTTTTATCATTCTGTTTGCCTAAACAAAAGCAAACTTGCCTTGGATAATTTTTCCTTTACTGATGTTAGCTGTACAAATATTTACTGACTCACCTAGGCCAGGGTTTCAACTAAACCAGCTTTTATCCAGCTAAATAAGGTAATTTAAATAGTCATATACTATTAAAAAGAAGAATTTTCACATACTTCAAAACATAAGTTTTACTTCTGATGAAAGGGAGGGTAATTTGCTTCATTCAGTCTTGAACTATGCTTTATTTTATAATGCAGTAAATAAATTAATTTTGCTACCTATCAACTCAAACCCAATTAAAATTACGTTTGTATATGATCAACCTGTTCAAAACGTCATTCTTCTGTTTTTTTTCACAGAAAAAGAATTAGTAAAATGTCTCTAAACAGTGTTCTATCTAGGCTGACATTGCAAAATGAGCATTGTGGATTTTTTTTTCCATTCGTTTGTTTGTTTTGACAGAGGTGTGGACTTGTATCCAGGTTCCCAAATAATGCAAAAATACAATGTCACCAGCGAAAAGGTACAAAGCATACAACGGTCTTTGTTTTAACAACAAGCAACCAGGGAAACTGGAGGAGATCCATCCTCAGGAGGAAGGGGTAAGGGAGGCACCCATTGTGCAGGCTGCCTGAGAGGCCATGAGCATAATGTAAGCTCTATTTGTAAGGATTTTTTTTTCTCCCATTCCCTCATGTTAGCTAAATAATAATAATAATAATAATAATAATAATAATAATAATAATAATAATAATAATAATAAAAAAAGTATAATGTCATTAGTCACAGCTTTGTTAAAAGGAAGCCAGCACTAAATCTTTCTTCCTCCTAGGCCTTGCTTTATATTTTGGTGATGTGAAAAATGGGATCTGAATGCAAATGGGCCCATTGTTTATTTTGACCTTCCTTTCTATTTTTCTCTAAATTTTTACTTTAAATGTAGCACTGATTGTCTGTTTCTAAGGCCATGGTTAATGAGCAGCCCATGTCCTTTGCAAAACCAGGAATGCTTCCTTAACATTTTCCAAGTCTACACCAGATACAATATTCCCTGAACTGCAGAGGAGTCATCCAACTGACCTCAGTGGTTTTGAGCTCAGACCGAAGGTGTGTGGTGGAATGTGCAGAAGAGAGGATCTGGATCAAATTCCTCCTTAGTGTCTATTTTATAGAGGAAGGAACTGGTTAGTGTGCCTTCCCACCTCAGGTCTCAGTGCTCAACCATTTCATCAGCCAAGAAAAGGAGGAGAGTTATGAAGAGTCTCTAACTCTGTTTTCAAAAGAAATGCCTTTCTGATGCCTCTGCACTAGAAGCATCTGTTCTTATTTATTAAGTTTTCCATATACAAGAGGATATCACACATTTTCATTCTGGAGAGCTTATTCCTGATGAAAAACAACAAAAAAACCCAACATGTGAGAAGGAAAAAAACCCCAAACCCTCACACCATGGACATGTCTCCAAAGAAAGTGAAACCGGGTGCCTTGCTTGTTGGTAAGGTATTGTCACCCAGGCTGGCCCTGGTTCAGCAAAGCACTCAAGTGCATCCATAAGCCCTGTTCACTCCAGTGGGCCGTTAAGCCTGGACTTAGATTGGACTTTCTGTAACAGCTGCCAAACAAACTCATAGTACTGCCTCCCCCACAATGATGTCGGGAGAAACCTGATTAAATCTGATGTAAGAGACTACTAGTGAAAGCCAAGTGCTCTGTACAACAACAAGTTTTATTGATCTCATAAAACTCAGGAACACTTTGGTTAGCCAGCCACCTATTTTTGACTGCCATATACAAACAACCAATCTACCATTCACATATCTAAAGGCATAGAGGACTCTTGCAATAAGTCCCAGCATTTAAAGTACTTCATAAAAGAAACATCAGGAGCCTTCCCACTTGTGCAGCTACATAAACCTTGTCTCTCATTTGGATATGTCTAAGAGCATTTAGGCTGCCAAAGGCTACTTTGGCTGCTGACTGCCTAGTGCTGTTACACTGTTCAGCAAAGGTAACAAGGTTCAAGAGCCTCTACAAGTAGTTACAGAGCTCACTGCAATCCCAGATTGCCAGAACAAACTCTCCTCTCTCTGTCGCCACTGACCGCTCTTACATAGCTCACTAATAGTTGAGCAGAGAATGAACCAGTGCAAGTTTTAAACTTGTGGTCCTTTTTGGGGGGTTATTCAGGCATGTGAGATTTCCAAGTTGGCAGTACGGAAGAAAAACAAGGCCGTAGTAGAAAGTGACCTAATATGGTGAAGAGAAGAGGGATGAAGTAAGGAAGGCCCATTCTGGTATGTCACCCATTTAACCCACTATAATTACCTGTATAGTTATATTTATTAATTCACAGAGTAAGTCACATCTGGTTCACTGCTCTCGTCATGGTTGTGCAGGGGGCTAGCTAGTTCCTTGTACTGACAGGTTTCAACTTCGGCTGAAATCAGATACTAGAGGAAATGAATTGGATTTATGTGTGTGTAGTAGGGTTGCTCAGGCAGGATCTATGTTTATTAAAGCACTGTCTGGCAATTCTCATGGGGTGTCTTTATAACTTGTAAATTTTAATACAAAAGGAGATTCAAAAGACAATCAAGAATACAATGGGGTTTACAGGTTCATGCAGTTATCCATCTCCAATCCTATAATCTATCCTTACATGGTGACTTGCATGATTCTGGCCTAATTCTACAACCCTATTCATATGGAAATACATATGTTCATATGAATAACTGTTTAAAATCAATTCTATTTTATTACATGGCTTATACATTTCAGAATCAGGCCTTCTGAAAAAGAGACAGTATTGTTTGCAGACAAAATGATCAAGACTACAAAGTATTATGCTCAAATGACCGAATGGGAGACTATGTATGAATTTCTCTCATATGGGGAAAACAGTGCAAATATAATATTTTAAGGTGAAAAAAGAATACTTTAAAAAATTGTTCACTTTAATTCAGAGGCATAAAAATAAGCCTTGGAGAGGCGTGAAGTGGTCATCTCATCCATGTCTCTGTTGAGGACTGGCCTGTAATGAGAAAGAACGCAAGAAAAACTTTGTCTTATGTTAATTGTTTAATAACATAAAATACACTTTTACTAATTGGTGATAAGTTCTCACATTCTTAGAAGAAAAAAGACAGCTCTGTTACTATATGGCTGATAAGGGATGTCATCAGCATATGATTTCTTTGAATACTTTGTTTCCAATGTACAAAATGCTTTTCCATTTCTGAACCAAAAATATTTTTTGTTGAGTAGGTATCCTAGTATGGAAAACTTATAGTGGGCAGGCTGTTATGATTTCCTTTGTGTTTAATTGCTCCTACTTTACTAAAAAAGCTAGACTCCCTTACTCAGCAATGTTATCAGTTATTCAGAGCAGATAATTTATAAGCAAGCACAAATTACATTTGGGAATAAATAACTATAAAACTGTGGGACCTGATAACATAGTTTTGTTGAAGAAAAAGTAATTTGGAATTAATAACCTTAAATATTACAAATTTGTCTCTGATACCAATAAAACCTTTTCCCTAGGAAGAGCTTATTCTATGACAATCAGCTTCTCTCTGAGCCTAGAAAGAAAAACAGATTCTCACTTCCACTAAACTGGATACCTAAACACAGAATTTTCACCTTCCCACCATTGCTGATCCAGTCTCTGGAATAAATTAAACTCTAGAAGCTTTCACCAGGGAGGGCCCTCAGTGTCTGATCCTGCATAGTGAATTGCTTGAAACAACAGTTTCTTGGCACCAAAATTTTGTTGAGATGCTTTTTCCATTGTAAAAAGGATTAATAATAACCAAATATCACTAGTTAATTTCTCCAGAGTCCTTAAAATGTGGAAACAGTGTGTAGATGAGGTAGAACCCTTTGCTACTCTCAGTATTCAAAACCCTGCTGGGTACTCATAGACTTTGAAATGTCTGCTTTTAATTATGCACTTTGTCTTTCTGCCAGATAGCAGGTGGAATAGCTTTCAATTCAAGTGGGAGCTAATATAAACTCCTCTCAGCAAAGCCTCTTCAAGAGGATTCCCTTTCAAGGCTCTCTGTGTCAAGCTGAGACTCTAGGTGTGCGCAGAAGAATATTCTCCTTTCAGTTGCACAAGAAGTAAGGTGTTCTCCTGTATACTGATAAAATTCAGTAAAACTTGAACTTCCCCTGCTCCTCTGTTATCTGTCTACTAGCCATCTATGTGGCTATGCTGTACTTTGGTGAAATAACACTACTTCTTTGTATTCAGCCTGGCATAACTAATGTAGACCTGCCATTTGTTTTCTTTCATTCTCACCTTAAACTGAATCTGTTAAGGAAACTTTTGCCCCTTTTATAGCAATTTCTTCCAGGTTTTCCCTGTATTGTCTATGGACAGAATGAACACAGCTGCATATGCAGGCGTGACTGAAAGTTAGGCATTCAAACTCCCTATTTCGTTACAACTTTGCGTGTGCCAAAGGGCTTTTGTGCACAAGCTACTTGTTGACAGACATAAGGAGGTAGAGGTTTGAAAATTCCTGGAGATATTATTACACTCTATCAAGAATATCTGTCACAAACAGGAGAAATCCTACAGACCCAGTGTCTGATGCTCCAGAATGAGTCACAGAACTTTGGTAAACTCTAGTTAAAGAAGACACAGCTAATTACAGACTAAAAGAACATTACTTTTTCAAAGTTCTGATTCAAGAAAAGGCAGGCCCTAAGTGTATGTCTAATTGCTTTTCTGAATACGTTTAAATTGAAATAAAAACCCAGCCAAATAAAAACAACTTTATAGCCCCAACCTGCCATAAGCCTCTCATCCCCTTGGTTTCATCTACAACTAGTTCTGCTGCTATGGATGGGAGAAGAGAGCTCCTGAAAAAAAACATGTGCTTAGCACAGCCACAGCTTTAGAAAGTGTTAATATTAGTCTTGAAAATAAAAAATGTAGGATACTACCACTCAGTAACTGGATTTTACTATGAAAACTATAATCACCAATCCTACTTGCGTCATGTTGACTCCAACGTTGAGTACAGCACAGGGGTTTTTCCAGTTTGAGGCCTTGGTTTTGCGAGCCAAGCAGGAACAACTCTCAAGGGTAGGTCTATAAAAGCAGCAGATACTCCACAATACAGACTTTTTTTATTCAAGAAGAAGCTTTCCCCAGAAAAGATCAGTCTTTTGGTGTTCTGAGGTGGTAATTAAGAAGAATGCAGTCAGGAATTTGCTATTTCTGGAAAGGGTCTGTAATATAAGCAGGACAGCAAATGTAAGTAGAGGGGGGACTAGCAAGAGGGAAGGACAGTATCTGCATTTTGTTCAACAAGGCTGCTTTGAAGAAAGTTGTAATAACAAGTTATTAATTTCAGTGTCCCGAAGGTTATTACATTTCTTTTCCAAACTCCTAAAAAGTCTGTTTCTTATATAAGAATTAGCATTTTTCAGATCAAGTGACCAGCTCCTCAGCTATTGTACAGAGACATCACTGTCACTTTTCACTTGCTGGAGATGTAGGCAAAAAAAAAATCAAAGTAGAGCTTAAGTGGGGGTAAAGGTGGGTATAAGCTCATTGCAAAGCCTGAGGAACAGCTGGGATGCAATGTAAGCATTGTTTAACCAGCATACAACAATCCTGTGTCTGCTCCCCTTACATGAACACCCTCTTGAAGAGCCTGTTAATCCCTTCTGTGACAGTGAGCACCATAGACAGGGTAACTAACAGAAGCATGCACAAGACTCTGAAAATACTTACATGTCATAGTGAAACCTAGCAAACTTAAAAAGAACCCACACCAAAACATGTGAAGTAGAATAGTAGGAGTGATTCTACTGCTCTTAAAGGCCCTCTCTATCTTCAGCACTGTGATGAAATTTCATATGACTCTAAGACTCCTCTAATGGCAGGCTTGAGTCTTTAATGCATTTTGTGCACAAGACACTTCATATAGAGACTGCTCATTTAGGTAGTTATTTAAAACTATGTATAACTGTTGAAGAAAAATATGTTAAATATACGAAAAGAAAATCAGACTAGGTGTATGCAGCAGTCATGATGGCATGCAATATTTCTTGAGCAATGGATTACTACCATTTCAGAAATCATCTATTACTACGGTACCTGAGCACTCAATATATGATACTGATGTAAGCAATTAAGGAAGAGTACTCTATGCCCAGATTGTCCCAAAGCATGTTCCAATGCAAAGGTTTTTCATATGTATCTATCTCATATTTTTAATAATAAGAGGAAATAGGTTCTTTGACATGGAAAACCCAGTTGAAAGTAAATCACAAATTTAAAGGAATCATTTATACTTGAAAAATCCTTCAAACAACCCCACAAATTGCTCGCACCTCTCACCCTCTTGTACTGAAATCGTGGTGTGTTAAGAGTCATCCCACGGTCTAAGTAAAAAATCAGGCTCCATATAGTGATAAAATATCTGCTGGTTTCCTTAAATACTGTTCTAGTCCTAGCAAAGTGAAGCAAAGATAAAGTTTTAATGTAATAAGCTTAATTTTTTTTTTTTTTTTTTTTTTTTTTTTTCCCCTGTCTTGGTTTAAGTCAAAACTGTAATGGTGTTTGAGCTTTGTTTCAAAGACATGTAATTGCCCAGATGATAAAGCTGGACACTGTGGCAAAAGGCATAATGGAAGGAATGTGCTTCACTTCTCACCTGTCTTTCCCAAAATGTGCTGGCAGCCAAGTATGATATTTGAGACAGTTTCAAAAGAATGCTTCTCTTCTCAAATAAAAGGAAGCTTTATTCAGATACTCTTTTAATTCCAAAGTCCAAAAGAGACCATGCACTTAACATCCTCAGAAGCTGGGCTGGATTGGGATGGAAATACTGGAGCCAGCACATTTGTTGCTACTTCTTTTGGCTCTATAATTAAAAATAAATAAATAAAAATCATTATTAGATCTGCTAAAGGGTTCAGTTTTGCATGGTCTTCTGTGACCTGAAACTCTGTGAAGTCAATAAAGTTGAGAGTTCAGCCTCTTCTGGGAATCTCCATATGGCACCTGACAAGCACACAGCTTCCTGACATCTGCTGAAACAGCAGTACCTGTGAAACTGTGACACTGCTTGAAGTACTGAGAGCGCTCTGGAATCCAACTCTTTAAAGATGAATATCACAAATATCCCAATATATCAAGTAACTCCTGACATCTGTAGACAGGAGAACCGCTTATCATCACAATAATAAGATCAAGTACAGAAATACATCTTTAAATTAAAATGGAAACAGACATGTGTATCTTGTTCAAATTTACCCTCCAAATTTCCAGTCATTACAATGGGTTGCAAACAAATCCGTTACCCTTGCAAGAGGCTGTTCAAGACCAACAAATAAGTCCTGCTATTTAATCTGACTTGGAAATTACTATCTTAAGCTTTTTTTTTTGGAAAAAAATATAGCAAAAGTATCTAATGTAGTCACAAAACTGTATAATATAACATTTACATAGGTCACTGAGAAATTTCTCAGGATTTATCAGCGCATCTTTTTGGTTTTGTTTTCCCACACCTCCATCCCTTCAGAAAGTTGAGAGTTTTCACAGAACACAGGAAGACCCTGTGAACATATGCTTTCCTTTTACTAGAATAACAAAAATTTATTTGAAAAAAACGACGAGTTTCAGATGAGAACTAATTTTTCTCATAGTTTTGACAGATTTAAACTGTTCATGTTTCTTTATGGCTGCCAGAATCTTGTTATTTATTTCTTTTTCAGAGCTTAAATTTGATTTTATAATGGAAAGCTACCATTTTCTATAGAAAAATTTCTTGTGAACAACATTAGTTTGCAGCGGACAGCAAAAGTTTTCTCTCCTGCCCTGCTCACTTCTGTTCCATATTTATTGCTTTCTCTCCCAGTGAAAAGAGGAAGAGAGAAGTAAGGATAAATACAGGAGAACCAGAATCGGTCCAGCAAGAATGGTTTTGCCACATCCCGGCTTCTCACCCCGCCCTCTAATGAAGTGTCTGTCACCTTGTGGCTTTCCCCTCTGTTGGTTTGCCATCACACCTTTATTTCCACAGCAGCCTCCATGGCTTGTTTGCACCCCTAACCAGTGGAAAACCAGAGCTTCATGAAGTCCTGACCACGTCACAAGGCAAGACGCAAACATTATCCTGAGTACCTTATGCTATTAAACTGCGCCAACTTCTCATCAATTTGCATGGCTCTTTACCCAGATCATTTGTAATCTGAACTGGATCACATTTAGGCTATAAGATATTTAGCAAAGGAAAGGAGCAGAGGGTTTTCTATGGCTCTGTTTTGTTTCAGAGCAGTAGTATGGCTTCGAAGCAACACTCCTGCCTGTCTCCATTTCTGTTCTCTGGGTGGTTTCAGTACCTGTGAACAGGTTTCTTTTCAGAGGCACCTAAGGCAGATGGTCTGTTCCAATTGCACACCAAATGTATTCCAGCTTCTAATGGACACGACAACCCAGAGCAACAATGCATCCTTTTGACAAACTCAGATGTGATGGGGTGGTCTGTCCAGCAACCTAGACTAAATTCAGTTCAACATAAAACCACTGTGTTGCACACAATGTGAATATAGGGGACTGAGCACCATCTTGCCTTACCAGTGTCAAACTAACGTAAAGTAGCTGGAAAGCGTTAAACACCTATTTGCAGAATTAGCCAAATAATTTGTTCTCTGCGGGGGAGTTTAAGATTTCAATTTAAAACACGCTAAAACCTTTAATAACAATTACATGATTCCTGTTATTAAACCTCCATTATTTTTAAGTTTGCTACTGAACAGTTATTACCCCATAAAGCACTTTCACAGTCATAACTAAAGTACTTGTCAACAGGTGCATTTTACTGTGTATTAACCTTGTCTCCTTTCACTGCATTCAATTCGTTAGCACATTTTATCGATGCAGTTGTGTGGCACCAGGCATCTAATGACTGAGAGGGAGGCTTTGCTCTGCTTTATGCCTTCCAGAGCAGCCTACGGACTGAGTAGTTTCTCTAGCTTTACCTCTCTATCTTTTGGAAGCCTTTCCTTTCACCAGCCCTTCTAGCTCCAAATGTTCTTGTCTTGTTATTCCTTGTCTTTTCCTTCTTTTTTTTTTTTTTTTTTCCTGGGGAATTCTACACAGTTATGTGCTCCACCAGTGAAGTAAAAAGTCTATTGTGGACCTCCTTGCGATGGAGAGGGGCCAACATTAGCCATTGTCCCAGTGAGGTTTAATGCTTCAGTGAAACAAGGTCATACAGAACTCCTCCTTCCAAGCTTTCTTTTCCCACAGAAGTAGCTGGTCCCCAGAAAACCATGTAAACCCGGAGAACAAAACATCTGGAAGCTATAGGCACATTGCTGTTTTAATTCACACACCAATTATTGACATGCAAAATTTAAAAAAAACCCTGTAGGAGTACCTGCCTCAATTCCTGAGTACGTGCAGTCACTGTGCAAGGCTTGTGCTTCTGTGCTTTCCTAAAGTAGTTCATGAAAAGCTTTCAGAAATGTCAGTAAAATAGAGCTGTTTTTCTCTTTTAAGACAGATCAGCTGTGTTTTTCCGACTTTATTTAAGGGTGGGGAGTAAAGTGTCTTAAACAGCTTCCTTCCTCACCAATAAAACTTTTGCATGTTTTTTCCTCATGCAGACCTTTGTAAATAAGGATGTATGTAGCATATATAACACTTCAAAAATCTTCTGTTGGCTCGCATATTTCTTCATTTTAAAGATTTTCTATTAATTCTTTTCACTATTCAAGGTCACTGAGACCTTTTTACTTGTAGCTGAACAGAGAGGTGATCTGCATAAAGAAAACTTCAGGGCTCAAAAAGAAGGAAAACTAAAAGCAACCACACTCTTGCTGATTACATCAACTCAGAAAGCTTGGTGCTATGCAGAGGCAGTCCAAACCAACAGGTTTCAGTTGCCTAAGTGCAAGCACGCTGTGTCACTGGAAATGCCTTGGAGTAGCTGTGACATCCATGCAGGGTTTGCAGCACTGGCAAATGTCCTATGGGAAACTTGTGTCCTTCTGGATCAGCAGTTGGAGGCCAGGTGGGATCCCTAGGGCATCTCAGATGTCCGTAAGCACCTGTGTTTTGGCAACTAAGTACTGAAATGCAGCACTCCCATTCCAGGAGGCATGATTCTGACTGAACTTACACCGATGCAACTCCTGATAGAGTTAATGAGATAAGCACCAGCTTTTCAACTCCACAAGCTGAAAAGAATTACTCTCAAAAGTGAATAGGCAAACCATGTTGATGTCTCACCAGATTAATCAACTTCCTTTCTTCTTTGAAATCATTATGCTTTACAAAAAGCAATCCACAATCTTGTTCTAATTTCTTGGTTTTGTTTCTGATGTATTAAGACATTCTTACTGTGTTTTTCACCTTACCTCTATAACTATAAAGGTTTGGAAACTTTCCTTGTTTCACTGTTGATGTTCCAGGGCATACATGGTTTTGGGAGATGTAAATTTAAAAAAGGAAAATTGCAAAACTTAACAATGAAACATTAAAAAAACCCACAAGTCTTTGCAACACTGGAGCTACCAGTGCTGTACTAGTTAAATATGACTTTGTATAGCTCAAGACTTAGAAGAACTGGACATGTGAGAATATGGTTTTCTGGAAAGCTTGCATGTTTCATGGAAGTGTTAGCAAAAACTTTATGCTTTGTATACATTTTGGGTTTTATTGCCTATTAGTACAGTGTAAATAAGTGACTGTAGGGGAGTTAAAGTAGGCCTAATTAAGCATCACTTCTGACTGTGATTAGATTATTTCAAGAAGGTGCAGAATAATTTGCGGAAGTCTTGGTTTGGTAGCATCCACTTTTGACTTTGAAATTACTACTTCTGTGTCAGAAGTACGAAGAATATTTATGAAGCTGGTAAGTCAGAAAAACATAAACTTTCATTCTAAAAAGCTGAAGGAGTATTTGCTTTTCAACAAGGAAAAATTTAAAAAGTTAATAACGATTGTTGACTACTAAAATGTTAATCGTTCACTCTCGTTACTGATTACAATTAACTGAAAGGAGTAAATGAACTTTAACTTTGTGGCAATAAAAGGTATTTTCTAGATGCAGCTAATTTATCTCTCAAAATGAGTCGCTGTGTGTTTTAAGCTTGAGAACCCCTGCTGTTTGGTTAGATCTTGGATTAGTGCCTTCTAGACAGTGTGAGCAATCAGAATTAGTAACAATGAAAACCTGGATGATTCGGCTTTATGGAAACTGCAGAGGGTTAGGCAATGAGACCCAGTAACTCTCTTGCTTTATAACTTCTGCCTTGCTGCCAGTGCTTATAGTAAGAAACTGTTTTATCAGGCAGGTGGTCCTGACAAAGAAGGGTCACTTGATGGTAAACTAATCTTTGAAAAAGAGTGTTTTCAGTTGCAGGGAAGATGAAAATTATTCCAAAAAATGCTCAGTGAGAAAATTAAATAGGGATCAAAAAATGTATTTTAAACTAATCATAAATCAAACTAAATAATTAGCAGAATCTGTCTTCTGTTAAAATGCTATATGAAACTCTATTGGAAACAGTGATAACTTTTAAAAAATAACTTTCCTTAAAATAATTTTTTCAAGTTGCCAACCTGCCTTATTAGATACTAACTAACTCCAAGAGGAGCCAAAGTTATCAGAACTGCCTTACTTTTCAGTGAATCACTGTCAGCTTTTCTATTGCAGAAAGTAGTTTTCCTTTTGATTGTGCTGCTTTTCTCGTGCTTGAGAACACTGGAGAAGAGAAATCTTGCTTGACGTAGGGTGTAGGATTTCACAAACACAGTGGGTTGGCAAATCTAGTAGCATTACTATCTTATTGCTTTTGCCCCCACTGAATCATATTTCTGACCACTCTAAAAAAAATTAAATCATCATATCTGTATGGTCTTAATCACTCTTCATGCATGGTTCACTTGCCTTCATCAGAGACAGAGGCTTAGGAGTATGGCTCTATAGATAACACCTAAGAAATTTGTTAAAGGGAGACCCTACGTAATGTGCTATTTTAAAGGTCTATTACGTTTTTGAGGGGTATTATGCCACCTTGCTATTGCATCTTTGAGTTATTTTGCACACACTGCATGTAACATGGTGCAGAACAGTTCTAGAAGAAGAAAAATATTACTGTCTATGAATTGGCTGTAGCAGACAAGTCTAACTCTGGTGCCATATAATTGTGAAAACAGTGATATTCTGTTGGCTAGAAGAGGAGTATCTTCCGTGGTGATATATGCCTTTTCCCTGGTTTCATTTAGTTCTGCTTGGAACAGATACTTTGTTTCAGTGAGGTACAAGCTTCACCTGTTTCTCAAAGTTGAAGCTTTAGGCTCTCCACATGCAATTAATGACAACAGTCTTTAACAATAAGGCACGTACTCAAAGCAGAAATCTGGGAGAATGGTAGTTGGTAAAGCAGTGGAAAGCCTGGAACTGTCGGGAAGCATGCTTTACTTGTCTTGATTTTCTTCTTTTCCCTGCAAATATAATATTTTATGGCTGCTTTCAATTCAGGTTAAGGTGTCCAACAGACCACACGGTGCAGAGGTACCCTGTCTGGCAGCTCTAGTAACTCCTCACAGCACCCTTCTCTACAGAACAATCTGAGTCCCAGCGGCAACCTAAAAGCATCAAAGTTTTCTGAGAAAGGTCCCATTTCCTTCCTAGCTTTGCTTGAGACAATACTCAACTTCTTGGTCAGGGACAGCACTGTCATCTTCTGAGGAGAAAAATCCTGTGGGACAGTATAATTAATTCCCCAGTAACTGCAAATTACTACTGTACTTTATGAGAATACACATATTTTTTATATTTTGTGATTTTCTGGCAGTTTTCAGGTGCATTAATAATACCGGTTATTAGGCATTAAAACACATAACTCCTCTCACAGTGACTCCCTGGACTTTTTGTGAAACATCTGTAGCATCATTAAACATCCCAGTAGCATGTTCCTTGAAGGATTGTCCTGACTCTTTATCCTCCTGACTCTTGAGGTCTATGCGATTTAATTTGGATGAGTCTTTCAACCTGCTCTGACGTGCGTTGGCATTGAAGATCTTTGGCTGGTGCTGACAAGGGCGTACATGCAGCCTCGCACTTGCCTGGCTCTTCTGACAGCCCTGCGCTGCCTGCCGTGACACTGCTCCTGCTGTGCTGATGGTGGGTCACTGTGTAGGTGCCTCAGCTCAGGAAGATGGAAATTCAACATGAGGCAAGAGGATATTTAGGTTCCTTATGAAGGGGAAATTACTGCCAGGGAGCAGTAAGAGAGGACTGCTCCCTGAGGGAGGGCAGCCCGGAGTGTCCCAGGGGCCTGGCCAGCAGGGCCTGTCCGTCCCGAGGGAGGGAGCAGGATGAACCCGAGGGCGGTGACCAGATCTGACCAGGAGTTCATAAGGCAGTATCATGGTGATGAGGCAGGTCTGGGGTCAAGCTGTGAGGTCAATCCAGAGGTCAGGGCCAGGATCAGGTCCAGAGACTGAATGATATGGCCCTGGGGATGGGGATGGGCTGGGACGTGGGCCCGTGCGTGGGCCCAGCTCACCTTGGCACATAACTGGGCAGGGCAGGGCTGTGGGGAGCAGGAGACTGGAGCTTCTGTGGCATCGCTGGGGCTGGGGCTGACGAATCTGGGGGCTGAGAGGGGGTCATGGGCAGGGTGGGGAGAGCCCCAGGGGACTGGACAGGGACAGTCAGGGCTAACAGTGTCCTTAGGACTTGGACAGTTATGTGTATGTGGTCAGAGTGTCCTAGGAAACTAATTGAGGGATTGAACATACGATAGCTGGCAATGCACATGCTGAAGAGACCTGAAACACTGGAAGAGGGTATCTCAGGACTCCTTGTCACAGTTATTCCTATAATTCTTCTGCTGAGAAGTCTAAATCTCTTCTGTTATTGTATATTCCTCCTTCTCAATAGTTGGAAGGTGGGAAAATGTTCTCTTTGGGAGATCATTTGGACCATATGACATTTGTGCCAGGGAATGGAAAACAGTGCAGAGGGGAACAACATTAACAGAAGAATCTGGTACAACAAAGATCATCAGCGTGAAGGCTGAAGAGTATATTCCTTTTCTTTTTAGCCATCCTGTCTGTTTTCAGAACATTCAGAGTAAACAATGATAACCTCTCCTGACACTGAGATATACTCAAAGCCTATAGTGGCAATTAAAAAAACCTCACAACATTTTATGGGATTTTATGAGTGTTTATTTTGATTTAAAATACATTTTATGTAAAAAAAAATTTAAAATAATTTAAAAATTAATTGCAAAATTATTCTAAAACCAATGATAAGAGTAATTCTGCCAGAGTCAGCAGCAGTCTCTCAGTTAAGTTTACTGGACTTTGAATCATTGAAACCTGTCTGCCTTGAACCCCTCTTGCTATTTTTTTTCAGTGTATGGAATACACTTTTAAAGTATTTTCCTTTTTCATGACTGTCTCATGGAAACAAAAATGAGAAAACTTTGTGGATGTGTACTACAAGCTCTCTCCTTTATAATTCTACTCTTACTCTGGAACCTACAAGTGTTTTCTATTCAATTTTACTCTGAAATGGTTGGAGACTTCTCCAGATGCTAAAGCAGCAGCAGCAGCAGCAACTGCTGTTTTATTGAAAAAGTCAAACAAAGAATCAAAATAAAGATAGTCTAAAAATATTTTTCCTATCTTTCAGTTAGACCAATCTTGCATGTAACTCTTAAGAATCTATCCTTTGTTTGTAAAATAATGCTTTCTCTTTAAATAAAATTACCTTCTAGTATGTTCAGAAAATTCAAGATCATTTACATCCTGTTTTACATCATCTTTTAGTGCTGTAAGATGAGAAGAAAATAGTGTCTGGCATCACTGCTACACAGAGGTCTATCTAAAAGCCTTTGCATTTGTTCTCGTACAATAGTCATTGTAAAATGATATCTCTGCTCATGGCTGGGACGTTCTGAAAGATTAAGCAGTCTTCATCTAGCAGAATGCAAAGCCCAATTTTCCTCCTTCTCAAGGCCTCCTGCACCATACACTTACTACAAAATCCAACTTGAAATGATGTTGCTTTGTAAAAGTATAATGAAAGGATTCGGAATAGCCCTTTTAAGTCAATTGCTTTGCATGATTTACTGTAGTTTGTTGGGAGGCACTTCTCATTATACTGTGTTTTATCATAGCTATTAACATTATCAGTCGGTATTTGATATAAAGATTACTCCTGTATAATGAGCATGATGAAAGACCTGTTTGTGTCTCTTATATCAAGCACACTGTAGATCTCTTGCAAACTAATTACCTTTATGAGAGCAGCTTGCAAATACAAAGCACTCTAAAAACCTAAGCTCATATTTCTCGCTTCATATGGAAATACAGTCAAACCTTAGCCTTAAATGAACTGCACTTTCATTTACACTTAAATATATACCAAGAATAACTTCTCCAGCTCCAGTGCAACTTTGTGCAATCCTAGGGATCTTCCCAAACAAATGTAATTGAAAGGTTGAGGGCTTTGTTAACTCAGCAACATCAACATTCTAGTGAGTCATTTGGTGACTGTTAAATTACACTTAACTAGGGCTACTTTTGTTCCTCATCTTGATCCCATACTACTATGACCTGATGGATTCTGATTTGAAGGAAACACAGTTTTAGACCAGAAATGTCATGACAGCATTTAGCTGAGACCCTTCTTATGTAAGGCAAAATGTACAATGAACAGCTGACATTATTTTTTTCTCTGAAGTAAGTCCAAAGCAATTTAACACAAAGTTGTAAGCATAAATAATGATAAAGAAGCATCATTGTCCAGGTTTAAAAATGCTTGTATCAAATCAAAGCTTGTACTCTTTCAGGGATTTGCATTTACAAAATAAACTGAAAAGGAAATAAATCCATACCTGGCTTTTAGTCAATTAACCGATTTTAAGTTTCCTCTCTGAGCTATGCTCACTCTAGGATCATGTTCTTCTCTCTCAGGAATATAATCTCTCCTCTTCCTCTCAAGCTACCTGCAGCAGATACTGCACAATAACTACAACAGCAAAGGAAAAGGAAAATATTTTCAAGATCAAGATACCAAATGTGTAGCAACAGTAGAAAGGAGGACTGGAAAAGGCCCATGAGTGAAGTAATAGTGTTAACATGAATTAGTAGGTTCACTGTCTGAATTTTGTAGTAGCACTGGCTTAAAAAGTAGTGTACTCTTCAGACTGTATAAAATTATTTAATTAATAGACAGGTACTGTCAGCATTCATCAAGCTACTATTTAGTCCCTTTAGAAGAGGACAAGAACATGGCTTCTGTGCAGTGGTATAAAACATTATTCCTTGTGAAGGAGTACAACATTAATGGCAAGAGATGAGCTGGCGAGAGAGGTAGCTAAAAGGGCAGTTTGCATGGCTGGCAGGGGGAGAATCTGTGGGATTAGGACAGGTAGGCAGAGCTGAGACGACTTTCCGGCTTTCAGTAAGAGCTTGAGCAGATTACGTAGTGAAGGGGAAGGCAATGAAGGGCCTGAGGAGGCAGATTTGACAGGCAGAATGAGCAGCTCTGAAGATGATTTTGGCAGAAAGTGCGTATGCACTCATGCGTTCGAGAAGAGAGAAGGCTGTGATGGGGAAAGATGAGGGAAGAGAGGAAAGCTGTTTGGGCAGTGGAACAAGGTCTTGGAAATAGCTTGAGAGTGGAGAATAGCTGGATATGTGGGGGTGATGGAGAAAGCAGTCACAGACAAAAGCTTTTTTCTGATTCAGTAGAAGGGCAGTAATATTTCTAGCAGTGGTAAAAAGGTAGGAATGCAAAGTGGGCTAGAATCCTGGCCATGATATATTTAGGTTAAACTCTTCAGAAGAAAGTATCAAAAATACAGTGATGTAGGAAATGATGAAGGGAGGCAGGCTGAGTTAAAAAAAGATTCAGGGCTAAGGTTGACCTTGTCTATTCTTGCATCTGTATTTGCTTCAATTCCAAGCAGGTGAGCAAGTAATTTTTCCATATTAGATCATAAAATCCTTGTCTTCTCCCTCATTAGCTCCAGGAAGGAGGAGAAAGACAGAATGTGCAGTTTTGTGACAAAGGCACTTAGGCTGTTACCCTTCAATCAATACCTGTCCATTGTATCCTGTACTGCACATGTTCACATTTTGTGTTCAGCCAGACAGGATTTTATTCTCATTTTCACATTTTGGACCACTCTTCAGGACTGCACAGGTACACAACACGTTCCAGGATAAGAATTTCCTTTTTACCATCAACTAGCAGAACACGTGGCAGTTCACATAGCTTGTGTCAAAGCAAGTCAGAAGTCATTACAAATTAAAGGGTGGTCATATACTGTTTTCTTTAGGCACTCAATTAAAGGCAGGTGCCTGGCCCCTCATCAGTTGTAGGTGGTCTTTTCCTCTTGGGTTGTTTTTCTTTTCTTGGTGGTGACTCAAGTGCTTTCTTCACTTTTGAAATCTGTAAAACAACCCACGATTGTTTTGTAATATTCTCTCTAGTTACATGTGCAAAAGTTTCCAAGTAACAGTCAGGTCTTGGTAAGTAATTTTTCTTACTTCTTCTAGGTACACATTTATTCCAGATTCCTAATGGTGCTTAGTGATCTCAGAAGAAATGGAATAACAGATGCACAAGTGTACATGGCAGACACACCAATTTTCCATTGATGAGTTCAGAGGACACTCTAAATTATGCCTGCTGCCAAAAGACCCCAGAAATGGAACAGTCAATCAGAGGATTCCTGCTTTGTTTATCCTACAATTTTGGGACTTGAAATTGAACCCCTCTCTCTGTCTCTTCCTCTCAACAGAAAAGCTGAGAAGGCACCACATGTTTGGATTTAGTTGCTTTTGGATGTAATTGCACGGAATTCACATTGACTCTGGGATCTTTGCCAGGGTACATGCTGACAGAAGACAGCATAGACCTTGGTTTGATAATGAACCTTTCTTCCGTCATCAATATTTTACATTAAATAGTATAATCATAGAGTAACACTGTTAGCCTGAGGGTCAAGAACGGCAGAGATCCAAGCTTGGTCTTTGCTTAGTGCAAAAAGATCAGAAAATGCTCATGAGACTATGTGACTAGGATCATTTGCTGTAAGGAAAAATTAATTTAAAATGGACTGTTTACCCATACCAGTTCACTAGAGATAAGCTCCTGCCTTTGGAAAGAAAAGGCACTTCAAGAAACAACCATCCACTTACAGTCAAGCCACATCACACCTTAAATAAAAAACACAAACACCTGCTCTAGCAGCCTACTACTTATTTTAAGCAGGGGTGCAGGAGTAAGTTTTGCTCAGTCTTTATAGAGCTGTGCCTTGCAGGAAACAGTGCATGGAGCTGTTTCCCTAACTTTGCCTGTCTCCTGTGATTGCCAAGATCATGGGGTCTTCATGCTCTGGAACTGAATAGCTCACCCCTCCAAAGCTTCCTCAGCATACAGCTAACCAAAAGAGTGTGGGCAGGGAAGGAGCAGGGCGGGTGGGGAAAAAGGGAAAAGAGTCTGGCTGTGTGTCAGGGGGTTTCCAGATGGCAGACAGGCCAGCTGGGGCACTAGCTGAACCAGCCTGCCTGACACCCAGAAGTCCAGGACAAATGGCTGCTGCATGTGCACAGTACGCCCAGAATACATTAGATTTGTCATGCATGTGCAGGCCATCTGTGAAGCAAATGCTCAGTAGTCCCAGTGAGCTGAGATGGAAATATGAGGGCCCCTGCAGAGCACAACTGTCACTGGAAAGCAACTCCCTCCTGAACTGGGTGAGGAGAGACTCCATCCCTCTGTGGTTGCCATACTGTATTTCAGCATCAGACTGCCGCATTAAAGGTTTTGTCAGTGACAAAGTGACCATGAGAATATTACACACAGCCGTGGAATTAGATGGATGTTAAATTGTGCCCACAGAATACATCTGTTTCTAAAAGTGGGCAATTGCAGATGCCAACAGCTCATTTAGGCAAACTAAAGTAAGCATTCACTTTCTCCCATTCTTTATGCAATGACAGCTGCTGGCAACAAAGTATTAACCTTTCTTGCCCTCCTTCCAATACATGTCACTGTAGTCTGTTTGATATTTAACCTGTACCTACTGCTACTCTGAATTCTTTGGAGTTGATTTTAGTGAGATATTTCATAAAATCACAGAAAAAAATTAGGTTGGAAAGGACCTCTGAAGTCTCTGTAGTCCAAACTCTAGCTAAAGTAAGTGTAATTGCAGACTTATGCGGGGCTTTGTCCAGCTGAATTTTGAAAATCTCTGAGGATGGAGACTATACAGCCTCCCTGGGCAGTTGTGCCAGTGCTTGGCCACTCTCATAGTGAAGCAGTCTTCTCTTATACCTAGGACTTCCTTCATTGCCAGTCATGACTATTGCTTCTTACCCTTTCACTGTGCATCTTGAGAAGAGTTTAGTTCTGTCTTCTCTGTAACTCCCATTTAAATAAAAAGGGAAGAATTTTCAATGACATTTCTACCCTTCAGGGTTTTTATCTGCTTAAAATCTTGCACTTGATTTGTTCATTCTTTCACAGTCAGTGATAGGTTGGTGCATGGTTGCATTTAGCATCTCATATATAGATCCATTTCTTCATCACACTTGAGTAAGTTTATTATGAAGAAACATGAATAGAGAACTATTTCTAAGTATTAGAAGAAAAGACAGATTTTAAACTTCTGAATGATTGCCTTTTGGGGGGATAATATCTGTATAGTCTGAACAAACCACTGCACTACCATCTCCTTTTTTCTCTTTTGCATGGCATTGCACTCTCACATTTTTACCTTGGATTTATAGATAGGGAAGCAGGACATTTTTTTTTTATCCAGGATTTTTCCTACCTCACAAGGACAATGTGAGTATAAATGCAAAAATTGTTCTGTGCATACCTCAGAGTAAAATGTGCCTTAACAAAAGAATTTGTGCATTCTTTTAGAAGTGTAGTACCTTTCCAGAATCCAGTCAGGAAAATTTTTGAAGAGACAAAACAATCACTGAAATACACTGGAAATTATACAACCATTAACCATTTGTTTCTTTGAAAATCTTATTTCCCTAGTTAAGATCCTCTTTGAATTGGTCTGAAATCCATCACTGGTGGCAGAGTGGTATCTGAACCTTTGTGTAATTCTTACAAAATTTGCTACCTCTTTCATTCAAATTAGCCTCCTCAGTTGTGTGGCAATGCTTCATCATGATGCAAAGATGCATGATACGAAGGTCTTGTCCTCTCTAGTCAACTTATTACATCAGTACAATATGATCTTAACTTGGCATCAGAAATGCAAAGATGGATATGATGCCATATTAAACACAGATTTATCCTGTTAAACAATTGCAAAAAATGCCTTGCAGCTTGACTTAAGCAAACACTTGTTTTTCTTCCCACATATACAAGCTAAATATGTATACCATATTTATGGAAAATGCGGATTCCATCGAGATCCTCACAATTGCTCCCTGGTACTATATTCCTGTGGTTTCCCTCTACTTTAAATACCCTACTATGACTTACTTTGTTTTTTAATGAATTTCTATGATTTTATTTATTTTCTAATGTAATGTTTTTTTCTAAAAGAGTAGACATATGCCTGTCTTGCTAAATGTAATGATATGTGCTATAGGCAATATTTAATAAACAGTCTCTCAAAGAAAAAATTATCAGAGTTCTTTCTGTGTCTTGTCATGTATTCATGACAAATACTCTGTCTCATTTTAGAAAGGTAGCAATGAGGGGATTGCTCACAGAACACCACCACAAGATGAGACAAAAGTGACTTATTATGTGGTCTTTTGTTAGTAATCTTTGTAACACAGGTATGATACCCACAATGAAATGCAGACATCCCTCAGGTTACTGGAAATGTTTTAAGTAGGTACAAAAGTAGGAAGCAGGGAGACAGAGACTATTTATACTCTGCTGGAGACAAGTAATAAGGCTGTAATGGACAGCTATAGACAAACAATGACATAGTGACTAATGAGAAGAAATAGGAAAAAGCAATTGGAACATTTTCTTCCTTATTCCTTCTATGAAAAATAAGTAGGAAAAACCACCATGCTAACTGGAAAAAGTGCAGTTCTTGAAGGTGTCTGATATCCTTCCTGTTATGTTAAAAGAAATGGGGATCTGGAAGCAAGGAGGAGGGGAAAAAAAAATCCAAAACAAATAATCAGCTTGTTTACGAGAAAGATCACAGCAGCTGGATGAGCAGCAGGAATGGAATGGGACAGGACAGGATGGTCTGGCCCAAGCCTGCGCTCCCCACATGCACAGCCTTCTCACAGGAGTGGCAGTATCCCCAGCCAATAACCTCTTAGACAAAAATATAACTTCATCACTCCTCCCCCAGACTGATGAGTAATGCTAAGCACAGGGCCATGCAGTTTCTGAGACTGGATTAACTGTCTTGTGGGTTTCCTTTTCTGCTTTCCCTTTTTTTTTTTTTTTTTTTTTTTTTTTTTTTTTTTTTTTTTTTTTTTTTTTTCCCCAGTTTTCCTACTTCTGATCATATAGTAAGATCCTTCCCATCCAATCCTGTACTTTCTGCTTCCTAAATCAGTTGCTATTGAGCCAGATGTCCCAGCACAAGGACATGTCAAGTCTGTGATCATGGCTGGGACTGCAACTCCTGGAGGAGTACCAGAGCCTTTGAGGGTGCTGCTAGCAACATTGTTGGAACAGCCTTGTGAGCAGCCTGAAAATCTTTCAGGCATTTTGTCTACTCCAAAGAGAAGATACAGGGTGATTTCTTTCACTTGCTTTGTAACCATTTCCCCTTGATATTTTTTTTCTCTCTTATTTTCTTCTATTGTACCTTTTTTCTTTTCCCTTTCTCTTTCCAGTATCTCTTTGCTTGTTCTGTTCTCACTGTAGTGCTGCCTTCCCTCTGTACTTTTCTCTCTTTCCCTCACTGTACTTCTTCCCACTTTTTCTTTTTACCTTCCTATTTGCTTTACTCATTCACCTCTGCTGCAAATCTTCCTGTTCCCTCTTTTCAGTTATCCTCACCTCACTCCTGTCAGGTAGTGCTTTTTTTTTTTGCAGTTACCCTGTAATATCTCTTTTTTTTTTTTTTTTTTTTTTTTTTTTTTTTT
>NW_020799091.1:101111472-101161172 GCF_003259725.1 Athene cunicularia | reverse complement strand
TTTTTTTTTTTTTTTTTTTTTCATTTCATGTTTATGGCTACACTCAGCAAAATACTAGCAAAACCATTTGCATGCCACATAAAGAGTCAGAGGACTTAAACAGCTGAATCTCTGTTCTTCATGAGAAGGCCCTGTCTCACATCAGCCCTGTGATAACTACTGATGAGATGAAAATGATGGACAGTTCTCACAGTGGCCTCCATCACTGCAGTCCAATCTGCCATCCCATGTACATTGTCTTTCCCTCCTGTTGGCTGTGATGGGGTGCTGAGCTGGTCAAAGCACAAAAATGGTGTATTCGGCTCACAGAGAGTGAGTGTGGCAAAGCCAGTGATGGCACCAGGGTAGTTCAGTGCTCAGATACTCAGCAGCTGAGTCAGGAAGGCAAAAGTTCAAAGAAGGGCAGCATCTACAATCAGAAACATGTTTTAGGCCTGAGGACTAGAAGAGTTAAAAATAGGAACATGTGGGCCTAATTACAGAACAAAGGAAAAAGGAGCTAGAAAAGGGAAAAATTTGGGGAAATCAGGAACAGTTGATCAACCAGAGTATTGCAATGTCAGATACTGCTCCTGCTTTCCTTACAGAAGAGATCTGAATCATGTAACAGATGACCTACACTCTCTATGGGAAAAAAATGCATGGAGGGCTAAAAACATGAGATGTGCACTTGACACACAAGAACAGGAGTTACCTTTGTCCCTGTAGAAACCCAAAGGCTGTAATAACCTTCAAAGCCCAGAAAATACAAAACCTGCTGTCAGAGACCTGCCTGATCTGTTTCTTTGATCAAGCTAGTTCCTACTCTCTTTCTCAGGCCTTCACAACCTTGCTTCCCTGTAAACTGTAGATTATAGAATTGGAAGGATTCTCCTCGGCTTACTTCAACTTCCTCTGCCTTAATGAAACATATATTTGAGCTCTATTAAGACTTTGAAGACTGACAAGTTCAACCGTATTGGCTTTTTTTTGGAATATGATGTTTCATCTGGTATATCTGTGTGTATACAACTGTTTCTAGACATTAAGACTCTACCAATACAGTAAGAAATTAGTGGCAGTGGTACTACAATTTGAAAATGCAGTGGCCTCATGGTGGCAGACTGCAGCCAAACTTCCTTTTGACTTGGGCCTAAATCTTGTGTTAGGGCTTAGATTTCTTTTGAAAACCCTCCATGCTTGTACAGATGGTAGAAGATTGTCTCAGCTATAAGGCGAAGAAGAAAACTACCATAATAAAGTAGTGGCCAAACCGAAGGTGGAGATTACTGGATCAGGATATTAAACTCCTACTTTTCTTTCTTCTTGCTTTGATTCCAGCAGGGAATGTTTAAATGTCTGTCTGCTTCAGTGCTGCAGTTGGACTTTTGATTTCATGTTTGCCAGTACCACCGAAGAGTAAGTGCTATGACTTCTTGGTAATGACTTACTTTATAGTGATGAAATACCACTATAAAACATTGTCTTTTTGTTCTGGCATTTGTAGTACAAGATTTTGTATACTGAATCTAGATTAAGATGAGGATTTTATGCAGATACATCACTGTTTCTTTCCATTAAAATCTTCCCAGCACAAATCAGAGAAATGTCATGATATTAACATGGTAAATTCAAAGTCATTATGAATCTTCGGAGACCACAGGAAGCTTTTATGGCAGAAATCTGTGTTGTCTAACTGATACAGAAACACTAAAAATTTGAGTCATCAATTCTGGTGATCAACTGTGGTGATTACATAGCCTATTTTATTAGCATAAATACTTTCCTCTCAGAAGAAGAAATTTCAGCCAACCTTGCGAGCTTGTACTCCTAATCAAACTTTGCCCCATATGGAAGTACAGAAGTGAATGCAGCACTACATTTATTAACCAACCACATAACATCTTGTCATTTTTTTCTTATAACTGCTGTCAGATACAGCGATGCTCTAATTCAATGCTCTTAATTTAATAGTCATTTTATCATTTTGTCATTGAAACCTTTTATGCCCCTATAGCTGCTCAGATGTGGCAGAAATCAGTACTTCAAAGTAACCTGAAGATGTTTATTTTGGTTCAATTTTTCTTGCAAGACTACAAAGAAAAAAAATGCTAATTTTTAAAAAGCACTCTGACTCAGGAATCACAGAAATTGTAAGAGACACTGAAACCTACTGCAGAAACCTGCAATGATGGTTTATTTTTTTTACTAACATTGCTACATTTTTATTTACGTCTGTCCAGTTTGGCTTGGATAGGGTAATCTCACATCTGACTGTATATGATCACAAGTCTCTGAGTTCCTAATGGACAAGAATGCCCTGGGCTCCACTCACTTTCCTACAGATGGGTACCCATTACCAGAGGGTATCCTTCATGAAATCCTGTTGTGCTTGAGGACAAAAGTCTCCTGCAAAACCTGTATGTCATCTGCCTGCCCAGTGCTGATGGACACTGTACAGCATCTCAAGTGACACTGGGTGACTGAATCAAGTCCCTGGAGTAAATATTCCAGATAGCTAAAAATAAATTTTTTGACAAATAACTCCCAGTTTGGGATGGTTCAGGTACTGGATATATGCTTGTATCAGTTCTCCAAATAGCAGTGCACTTGCATCCTGAGTTTCAGATGAACCTTATTATGTGGAATTATAAAATGTAAACCTGAAAGCTTTTTTTTTTTTTTTTAATTTTACTCCTGAGTGCTTCCAGCAGAATAAGAGTATTCCATGATGAATACTAGTGTAGTGCTAAATATATGGTGTCTAAGCCCATGCAGCATGTTTCTGAGAGTTTACACATTAGCTGAATTATTATACAATCGATACAATCGCTGTGTCATCTTGTTATTCCTGACATCTCGAAAAGTGTGAGAGATAAACTAAAAATATATATTTGAACTAATTGAACAATGATCATCTTTCGCTAAGCACAGATGTTCCTTATTTGTGATATGAGAAACATTCTTTTGGGTCCAAAGGATCTCCATGACCAATCTGACTTCCTTTTATGCCCATCTGCATGGAGCATGCCACCATGCCTATAAGTAAATGGCCATCTCCACCAAGATGCATCCTCAGAAAACTCTAGCATCTTTATGCTACAGGAATTATTTCTAATCACCAAAAAAAAGAGGGAAAACAGTTTTAGAGAACAATGTATAAGTTGTCTCTTATGGACATTAGAGAATGGTAAGGAACAGATGGAAAATAGCATTTTCTAATTTCCAAATAAATATTTTAAAGAAACTTTCCTCTTTCCTCCCTGAGGTATTACTGAAATGGCAATTTATTTCCGTTTCCAAGCAAAGAAAATTTTAAAAAATATGTTCTTACTCTACCCCAATATGCTGCTAAGACATAAAGTTTAAACACTTCTTTTCTGCAACTCCCAG
This sequence comes from Athene cunicularia, assembly GCF_003259725.1. Lineage (NCBI taxonomy): Eukaryota > Metazoa > Chordata > Aves > Strigiformes > Strigidae > Athene > Athene cunicularia. The sequence continues at coordinate 101,157,800 of NW_020799091.1, read as the reverse complement.
AGGTTTTTTTTTTTCTCCTTCTTTTATGCAGGGCTGTTCTGCAAATCTTGATCTCCAGTGCCTAACTGTGGAAAGGCTGATAGTTTACACTGGAAGTAGCATTTGGGGAACTTGTGTATCTGGAGAGCTACTTTGAGAAGAAGTTGTAAAAATGGGCTAAAGAGAAAAATTAACTGCCAAAATTAGACTGGCACACTTAAGGATTTTAAACACCAAGCTTACTGCATAATGGCCCGATTAGCTGTGTCTAAATTAATTACTGAAATGCAGTTAATACTGCTGTTCTTCGAAACTATGCAAAGATAAAAAGTGTAGCAAACATTTGAGTACATAGACTTAAGCTTTAGGGTATTCTTTTAGAATATATAATGTGTTCAGTATTATAAAGTACTGGACATGTTCAGACAACTTTCTACTAGGAGGGTGGCTGAATATTCTCTTCAGTTTGACCTCAGGGCACTGTGCGTGGTTTAAGCTTTCCTCTTTCCCCAGCAGCTGTGGAGCTCAACTTTGCTTCAGTGGGAACATATTTACTAGCAATCTGTGAGTTTTCTTTCCTTGTTCCTCTAACAGATTTTTGAATTTCAGTTCAGTTTTTAATAACAATGTTTCCAAGTACCACAAAGAAAATTTGTTGTCCAAACACTTCAGCCAAAATGCTGCCTCAGTTACTGTGTTGGTAAGCTGGATGGGAACTTATGGTGAGGGAACAAAAAGCTCAAGACCCCAGCTTGAATTCAGCAATTCAAAGAGCTGTAGGAGGTTGAGGCCTTCTGCTTTCCCAAATATCTGCCCATCACCTCTATCTGAAAACTCATCTTTACCACTGCCAAAGATGAATATGGTAGAGTATGAACTGGGTGTGTGTAGATATATGCAGATAAGAGTACAGTCACATATTTTTTCTCTGATGACTCTGCAGCAGTAAAGGATCCATGAGAGGAGTCCATAGAGAGGTGAGAATAGAGTGACTGCCTAACAGCAGGGCAGCAAGGAGTGCCCCAGTCTTGCATTGAGGATTCCCAGTTTCCTCCTAGATAGTTCCCACACTATCAGCTCTCACAGGCAGTACTTCAAGCAAGGAAAGAATTGCATGTGCTAAAGGCCATCTTATCTGGGTTTTTTTACCCAAATTCACTACTTGGCCTTAAATCACAAAATTCCATGCACAAAACTACTCATGGGAGAAAATTCAGAACATACGTCTTCAACTTTCCCCTGTACTGTGTGTGGGTCCATTCCTGGCTCTGCTGCAAAAACCTCCTTTGAGTTAAAGGGGACAGTAATAGAAATTCCATGCTTACACATGCTGGAGTTTCATTTCAGTGACATCATTTGTCGGTTTGACTTTGCCAAAGAGAAGAAGTTCACATTATAGGATTTAAAATCAGCATCTAGAATGAAATCGGTTAGAAAGATCTCAGATGTCAAAAGGACATGTCATACATGGACCATTACTCGACTCACTTGGGTTAATTTCTTGAGATTTGTATTTGCAACCAAAACTTTCTTAGTTAATGAATTGCAACCTTGAAAAGCACTTAGAAAATGAGAACACATTCCAGACAATAAAAAAAGACCGTGTTAAAAAGCTCTTATTATTTTTTTGGAAAGGCATAAAGAGAATTTAAGGAGATTTCATGGAGATTCAATAGTGAAAAGACATGCTGGATAAAAAGCTTAATCATGTTAACTCTCTAGAAGACAAAAGAACAAAACCACTTTTTGTATGTAAACTTATAGAAATCCCGTAACTCCATAGAAGTGTTCTTGTAACTTAATACATTCTGTAGCCTATTTTTAGTTCCTGGAGTATGCTTTCTAATATTAATTTTTGGTTTTCATCTTGCTATGTAAAACCTAAAATCTGTAAAAAAGACAATGGATAAAACACAAACGCAGGTGACAGGTCTAGCTAAGTCTTGGAAATGCCTGCAATTAACTGTGTGAATAATTTATAAACCACTTGAGCTAATTTAGGAATGAAATGAAGGGGACATCCAACAGAGGTGAATTCTATTCCCATTTCAAGCTTTGGCTATAGATACTATGATTGAAAGAGAGAAAAGAAAATTGGAGTGTGAGAACCTCTTTTTAGCAGCACCTTCTCTTCTGAGCTGATACACAATTCTTTCTGATTGTGTCACTTATGGTTTTACACCCTATTGTGCTCACTTGTATCCACTTAGACAGCTGGCTTATGGACATTTGACAGCAATAAGAGCAAGCGAGCAGACCAGAGAGTGAAAAAGAAAGCTGGTCATGAGTAGCAGATGGCACAGTTCTACTTGGTGCTGGTATCCTTAAAAAACTCATTTAAATACCAACCTAGAAGCAAGGAATCCCATATAATTTTAAGTTTCTGGTCTCTAAACCTGAAAAAAGTTGTTTATTTAAAGGAACTGTATTAGAAAATTGAACATTGTGAAATCAGCCATTTATAAAATGTAGTTGAGGATGGGAAAGGAGTCAATTTACTTGATTTAGACATTTTTCCCTCATGCAAATTTTCACCATTTGGAGAAGTTCTCTTACATAAGAGTTGTGTTCCTAGGTGACAGGAAATCTTTGTCCAAACTGTGTTCTTTTATTCTGACCTGTGTGTAGGAAAGAACATAAGAATGGGTGTGTAGGGATACTTCCTTCCAGGGCTCTCTGTCAGCCCCTGGCAATTTGTAGCTGAGGGATGGCCTAACACTTCCCCAATGTTCTTATGCTGAAAGACCTTCAGCGGGCTTTTTCTTCTGGGACTTTACTCATTTGCTTTCTGAACCCATATAAACTCGGGATCCACAAAAAATTCCACAGCTCAGATAGGTAATATATGAAGAAATATAATGTTTTGCTATGGTTTATTTTGTTTGTCTTTGAATCTGCTGCCTGTTAGTTTAGGTCAATTCTCCTACAACAGGTGCCTAAACTTAAGCAGGCAGCATTTTCTATTGAAGGCCCTCAAAAGGCAACTCTGCTGATAGTTTAATGAACTTAATTCAGATCTGTTGCTTTGCTTCATGCCCCAAGCTGACATACAAGGTAGATGCTTACGGCTGGGAGCTAGTATAACAACCAGAATAATTTGGGTGTAATACTCTGGGCCCTGTTAGGGCTGAGAAGAGTGGTTCTCATGTGCTACGTGTTTCCTCTGTGTGACGAAGGAAAAAGAAATGCCTATGTTGATGTACAGTGGCTAAGCAGCTGAGGTACTGTAAAGAGTGGCCGTGTCTGTGCTGAATGCAACGTGTTGTGCTCAAGAAAAGCTAGAATTAATGTACTTAAAGCATCAGGACTGGTTTTGTGAGGCAATACGTATACTGTAATTCTTGGGAGTCTAAGTCACGGTTAAATTTAGTTGTTCATTCCATCTCTGGTTTCCTTAAAACTGTTTGGAGAAGGGACTTTCTCCAAGCAAGTGCCTCTTTGCACTTAAGTCAATGGAGAATTTGTATGAACTAGGGCTTATGAGATGATATTTTAATAGGATTAATGAGCAGTAGCAGAATATATGGTAGTCACAGATAGAGATATTTAAGGAAAGACTTCAGAAATACATATGTTTCTAATGTCAGTTTGACTTGAGGTGGTGGTGGTGGTGGGAATAGCATGGAAGAGTCATGCCTATTCCTTACCTCTTCTTTTTGTACTTCTCTGAGTTTTTGGCAAATATTCTGAGTTTGGACTCCACACAGAGAAAAGGAGTCTTTTCCATACTGATGAAAACATAGAAGGGAAAATTGGTATAGTTCTTCAGGACTGATGGGAAAATGAAGATCAAGAATGTTGTTAAATTATAATATAGACCTAGTAGAAAATAGAGAATGATGGAAAATACTGACAGTCTAGCTGGCCTTTAATGAAGGATAACATTTTCCATTACAGGAATCGTAAAGCACTGGAAAACATTTTGAAGAACTATCATTTAAAGTTTTGGGTTTAGTGGGAAATATCCCTGCTCAAATTGTATTCATGATACAATCTCATAAATATGGGAACATAAGTTCCGTTTAAAATTTTGGCCTTTCTTCAGCATATTTTTTTTTATTCCTTTATATTGTATTAACTTTTTGTTTGCTTTGAAGAGAAAAACACACTCTGTGTTTCCATTCCCCTCCCAACTCCCTTCTTTTAATGAGATGTTTGACTCAAATATCATCCTCCATTTTACCTCCTAAATTTTTTGTTCTCTCTCTTCTTGTTTCTGGCAACATCAGAGTCTACTTTCTCACTTTATATAGCCAAATAACTTTCTTAAACCCAACAATTCTCAAATCAGCACCTAAACTGTCATTTCTGTTGCCTTTAAATCTCTTGAGCATATATTATTTTTCATTTCTATCACCTTAGTTTTCATCAATCCTTTCCTGATTGTCCACTTTAATTTAGTCTATTCTTTTGCTGTTTCTCTCCATAGATGCAAAGATTATAGTAACCAAATACCATTATGTAGTTTATGTCATCAGCCTATTAGTGCTGATAGAATAAGTATGTTCCTTTCTCACAGCTAGACTCTTCCAAAGACCCTTTTTCAGAGATACTTCAGGCTGCATTTAGTCTTATTTTAGATAACTACCTAAGCAGCTAATTTAAATGTTCCTTGTATTGGACATATACAAGAATTCAGGCTCTTAAATGTGGGTGCATCCCATTTCAAGGTCTAAATGAAGGCAATGTTACTATCACACCTCCTTTTTCTATTTTAGTTTGATTCTCTCCCTGTGTCTCTAGATATTCCTTCAGAATATTCACTCATATGTCCCTATCTTCCATCTCTAATTATTTTTTTGTTTGTTTGGGTTTTTTTTTGTTTGTTTTTTGGGCATCAATAGTGTTTTCTTGAGTTGTGAGTTTGTTTTGTCTGTAATCCTGCCATTGCCCCTGCTGGGTCAATTTTCTATTCCTGTAGTTTCTTTCTACAGCCTGAAGGCTACTTTCCGCTGTGACAGATTCTATTTCTTTGGACTTCCCAGAGTGGACAGATACTGCCTTCTGTACATCATCTGCTAAGAAATATACGTATTTGTTATACAAATACAGCTTTCCTGTTAGACCTTTTGATAGGAAAGCTCAGTTTATGAAGAAATCTGCTTTCCAAAGAAATGTTCTTTAAAGAAAGTGAAGATTATAATTTTTCTAAAGTGGAGATAGATGGTTCAGATATTCTGATTTAATTCCAATTCAGCTACCAAATGTAGACATTTTTTGTGAGCATACACCTTGCTAAATAAGATTATTTGTGATAAAATTAAACTCTATGGATGCATTACTTCCCAAATTAAAAGGGAGATTTTGTGTAGCACTGAAGATTCATTCTGAGCTGAATCTTAACTAGAAAGAAAACAGGAACCACCCAAATTACAAGACTTCAAAATTTGGCAGAGTTTCCAATTCAAATTCCTTAGTTTCCTGTCAAAGTCAAACTTGTGGTTAGAGGAAGATGAGGCGAAGATAAATAAAACAGAGTACCTAAGCAACTCCAATTTCTGTGCTTTTTGATGAGATTAAATATACAGATCTCTCACAAGAAGTGGCTCGGGTCCTCTTGAGAAGGTGTAATTTACAATTCTGTTGTTTAGATCAAATTGTTACCATCAAAACAGGTGAAGGTGCTGTTAAATGTGTGTGTAAGGTTCACACAACACACTACATATTCTAGTTATGAAAAATAGAGACCATTTCTTTTTTTTCTACAGCTGAAAGCTCTGCAGCTCTACCAGCAAACTGTTTTTCTATTGCCAGCTCTAACCAGTGATATCTATGAGATTCTGGAAAATGTTTTAGTTCTGTTTTTCTAGAATTTCATTACTTGGGAAGAGAGGGGGAAATATTTGCTGTCTTAGTACAAGTTTTTGAATTATCTACACAGAACAGCAGACAACTGTTCAAAGATCCTTGAGCTAGTAGAAATCTGAGCCAGTAATTCCATGTGATATACTGTGTTACTGGGAGCAGTCTAACCGCTATTAAATGGCAGTTTGCCAGAGGCTGGGTCTGGACCCCTAACAATAGTAATAATTATCTTAGATTAAGCCTTTTGGCCATTTTGGTCATTAAGCCCACCTCTGTGCTATGCTGTGAACTTGGTCTATTACAGGCAAACTCCAAAGGTTACACAAAGTAAGTGGATATAGCCTATATATCTGACCCATCTCTCCCACCCACCCCAGATGAAACATGCTATACTATTCCTGTTACTTCTAATCTTGTAATAATAGTTATTATTATGTCTTTTAAAAGACAAAACTTAAATAACCCCGATGGTACAAAACCTACACAGGCTCAGCAGGACCAAAAGTTCCTTCTCTCAGATAAGAATTACCTGTACATGTTTCACAAGATGAAAAATAAACTTTCAATTACCTGTCAGATTCAAAGGTATTTCAGGTAAGACTCCAAATTGCCTGAAATTTCCTTACTCAAAATTGAGGCATGTTGTCACCCCACTGTGAGAACAGTTAAATCCTGACAAAAAGTCATTGCTGAAAGCTTAGAAGTTACTGCATTTTGTGCGTAAGGAAGGCAGTTCTTACACAAGCATTGTGTAAGAGATTAGTGAGACTTAAAAATTCATTTTAAATAAGAAATGAAATTTCATATTGTCTAAATGAAATGCTGTAGAGAGTACTTGCTTCTTTCTCTTAGCAGTCACAACAGTACACAAGTATTGCAAGCAGCTTGACATCTGTATTACATAAGCAGAGAGCAATTCAGCTGCTTGGAGAATATAAAAAACAACTTTGACCTTACACTGGAGTCATGCTTCAAAAGACTGATTATTCATACGAGGAAAATTGCTTAAAAACAACTGCTTGAAAATATTCTCAGAAAGAAAATAGATAGATTGTTCTGAGGCAATAATATAATTATGATATAACAAACTGGATCTTTTTTTTTTTTAAAATTTATTCCTAAGGCTTTTTCTTTTTTTCACAATAAGTGTTTCATCTGCTAGTATTTGAAATATTTTATCTTTCAAAATGTTTCTCTTGTTTGTTCAGTGTATTTGTTAGCTTGCTTGAATGTAGTTCTTCAAGAAGATTGAAAGTTGCAAGCCATTATTCTCTAGATGCTGATGAGAGAGTTTCAAGCAATGTTGCCTCTTATTATGTTATGTAAGAAACCAAGCATTGTAGGGTTAAAGCTGCGTTCTGTTGGTAGAAAATAGTGTAAAAGTGTCCGTAAGAAAAAAATTGTGATTCAATAAATTTTCAAAATATTCTTGATATAATACTAAATGACATAAATTCTGGATTTATTTTAAAGTAACATTTTGTCTCTGAAGGAGGAGGCCTTGTCATCTGGTTGAGGGGCTGTGTGGAAATTCAGGAAATCTGGGTTCAATTCACAACACTGCTACCGATTTCCTCCATGATGCTGGGTAGATAGCTCAGGCCCTGTTGCTGAAATCACTTATGCAAATCTTTCACTTCACTGCTGTGAGCAGTCTTGGGATTTCAACAGGTCAAACTGTAATCCAGTTAAATAAATGTTAAAGACCAAGGCCAAGTCTCCTCAGCTCTGCTCTGTTAACTGTAGGTACCAGCTATTCACTTTGTCCCTCCTGTTTTTGTCTTGCCTCCCTAGTTTGCTAAGTCTCTAGATCCAGGGCTCTGCTTGGGCTTCTTTATATGAGCAAATTAAGCAGTTTTAACCATACCAGTGCACTTGAAGTAGCACATCTCCCAAAGTGTGCTCGGTTGCTACAGCACATAAAAATGAAGCAGGCTCCAGCCTTCCTTCCATTCTCTGAAACAAACTGTGGTGGAAAGCCACATAACCCCAACCACATGTTTCCAAATAGATCTTTCAGAGACTTTCAGTAAGTGTTTGTGCAGCTCCTAGCACAGTATAACATGCACTGTCAGCATGGGTCTCTGTGCACTAACACAAATAAATGTTTGTTTTTGTTCTTTTTTTCCCCTGTAATCATTATATTAATAAAAACAAGTTTCTTTTATGTCTGCTGATACAAATACCTTGGCACCGATGTGAATATGGAAGCAAGAGGTCCGTTATTGAATTTACTTCCAAGCCAGCAGACCTCCTGTAACAATGTATGTACTGATTTTCTTGCATCTGTTTTGTTTTGGAGTATTTTATGTAATATTATGTATATATACAAAAAATACTATATTCCCTGTTTTTTTCAGAGTGCTACTTCAGTAGCAGAATCCTGCTCTATAGTTTGAGAGTTGCAAGACTCAAGGACTGTCCATCTCCATGCAGAAGACCCATCAAAAGGCAGAATACTTGAGGACAAACAATGAATGAACAGTAATACTCAAATCCGTATTTATCTTAACTGTTCTGCCCTGTCTCAGTAAACACCTGTAAATCAGTTGAAAATCATTTCCGTGATATTTTGTGATAAAAGGAAACAAACCCCCATGTTTATCACTTTGCTGTTTATCTTAGGGTCTTTTTAGTAGCTTTTCTACTTTCAGAACTTCAGCATAATTCTTGATTTTGCTGTCTTGCGAGGTCCTGCTGAGCTCCTGGGATACAATGACTATCTTGTTTTTTTAGAGGGCAGTTCCCAGGAACCTGCTGCATCATCAAGCTGAGCTTCAGTCCATAATGAAATCCTGTAACTTGGGTTACAGGGTCTGGTTCATAACCAAGTTCAATTTTTCTTCAGATTGTCCTTCATGATATTATACAGTGGCCATAATTCCTTCCTAGCAGTATTATTTTTACATAGTTTATTAAACAGGTCAAACTGAAGTGTTGCCCTGTGTTCCACATGAAAGGTTTCTGGAGTTTTTACCATTTCTTGTTAAGGAAGCCTGAGATTTTAACTGAAACAAAGTAAAAAAAGAAAAAAAAAATCAGATACTTTTCTCTAAGCTATCTGTAATTCACCTCAGTGAAAGCATCTCAAACATGGGTTTTCCCTCAGGCTCCAGTGATCTGGTCACATAGATCTGGACAGTGACATGCCATCTCTCACACGCTGAATTGATTTTAAAAGGTAATTCACTTGGTGCTTTTGATGGGTATCCCAATTTTATCTGTACGGAAGCACAGTTCAATGGGCTTCTTCTTGTCAAACTTGAGCTATTCTTTCTTTACCTTACATTTTTCAAATACTTCTTAAACCCAGGGAAGGAATTTCACACTGCCAATCAAAATAAACGAGTCAGCAGAATTGTTTCAATTTCCAGCTCTTAATAAATCACACAGAGTTAAATCATATTCTTGAATTCCGGAGTAGTTATGCATTTATGTTCTCCATTTCCATAACAGAAGTTGCAACCCAAGAGGAAAATCTGAACTCTCTAATAGTCACCTGCTGAATTTCATTTCAGGCAGAACTCATTTGTTTATGTCTGCTAGTCTGTCAGTAGAAAAATGTTAACCTTAATACAATATTAACAGAAGATTATTCCTGCTTGTTTTGAGCTAAGCAAATTAAAAAATTGTAATTTTTCCCCCTCCAAATGTAATACTGGTCTCTATTTATTACACAGCATTTCTTCCCATTAACAAGAGGTCAAGCAAGGACCCTACAAAATATCACACCTATTGACTTACGAAAGCAAAGTGTAGGACTATAAATCTCCTTGAAAACTCTCCATCGAGTCACACTGTTACCTTGTATGTAAGATGCATAGCATTACTTGGGCCAGTGATCAATCCCCCATTTTCTATTAGCCCTGCTTCTCATTAACTTGATTATTTAACTTATGCATTTAGATGAACACTGCTCCTCTTCTCCAAAGGCTGACACTGCTGGGCCTTTTCCCCAGAGCCAAAAGGAAGACTGCTCCAGGAGCTCTTTGCCAGGGATGCTGAAAGTGAAGCAATGGAGTCCCACCCTTTCCCTTTGCTGAGTAGGGGGCTGAGGAATGCAGATTGATTCATTCCACAGCTGAGGTCTCCAAGTTCACAGCATAATGTGCTGCAGTCATGTCCCTAAACTGGCTTCCTATCAGACTTTAAAATGAAACATTATGCTTTGTCTCTTCAATACTAACTTTGCCAGAAAGGAGTTTTTGATTTTTAAAAACAAAAGTGTGTGTGTGTGTGTGTGGAAATACTGGAAAAAAAACCCCCAACATCTGTGACCTGATACCTGTGTGTCAGGAATGATTAGTGTCACTGAGGGTGCATAAACATTATGTAGCAATTAATTCAGCTCCTTCCTGCTTACAAGCATCACATTTTCATATTCTTCTGTTGATTACAAATGTTGCGTGATTACTTTTAATCCAAAAGCAATAAATTTGTCCTGACTGCTTAATCTGATCTGTAAACTGAGCTTTTTGGTTTCATCAGTCACTGATTTATGGCATTTTTGAGAGAAAACAGCCAATGGTTGATACTGCTTGGTTTTAATATACTGTATCTTTTTCAATTCTTACTTTTACTATGTTTCTGTTTACTTAAATTCCTTCTGCAGAGACAATAAAACCAGTAATGATCATCTTTGAAGTTCCACATCTATTTCTTCAAAATTTCTTTCTCCCCCCACCCCTCCCCCAGGTTTTCCACTTGGGATGCATATATAGTACCAAAGACGTTTCAGATCATGCAGCATTAGTTTAATTTCAGAATGTGTTTAAACTCTCTCTGTGCAGTTCTTATGTTGGCCAAATTCAACATTTTACTCTGCCAGAAAATGCCAGGTGGTAACAGAGAATAATTTTAGGTACTTTCTTAGCTCTACACCAGATGGTGATAACACAAATTATAATATCAAGCAAGTATTAACTTCTCTCTAACCCTTGCTTCCACATGCTATAGATGCAAAAGGCCATTCATATGAAGTGCTTGCCATGTATTGTGCAGTATAGAATAGACATTCCAGAAAAAACTTGTTCCTGGAATATCCATGAAGCACCCTGGTTGAAATTCCCCAATGACATAGAAAAAAATCTATTATTAATGTTTTGTCGTTCTTATTTAAAGTGAACCATGTCAAGAACTTCACAGTTTTCTTTCACTCAGTAGCCTTAACAGAGCCTCTTTGTTCTCATGTAGGCTATATTCTCAGCTGTGTTCTGCATTTCCAGATACCAAACCACAATGACCACATTAGATCACGATACTGGGAAATCCCCTCCTTGGCTGATTTACTAGAATTTGCCATGAAACTGGTGCAAGGATGACTCTGGAGAATTGAAAAGAGTGCTGAAAATGCTTTAGTCATATTTGATGCTTTTCATCTAGTGCACATTAAATTAGCATCATCAGTAAATGAAGATATGTTAGTTTAGGTCAGCTCAGGGTATGGTCCAGTATCTCCCTCTACCTATATTTCCTGTCTAAGGCACCACTTCTGTGAAGGAAATTAAAGTAGTGAGTGAGCTTTAAAGGGATTGTGCATTAGTCTTTCAAATGAATGTGCCATATAAAAATATTGTAATTAAAGGCTGTATCTTTAAGACTTACCTGGCTAGAGGGCTATTTGTAAATTACTTACCTGCGAAACATCACAGAAAACCATTAAAAACAAGCCCATGAAAGCAATTATCCAAGAATAAAGAAAACCAAATCCTTCTTCCCTTCACCCTCCAATAAAAGGAGTGTTTGGAGCTTTCTACTTCCTGTGGAAATGGATAAAACATTGGTGCCTTTTGTCTTAATTTCCCCTGCACATTTCTGGGTCCTGACATTTTCTTTCCTTCAGATAAAAATAAGATGTAAAATGACGGCCTCTCCATGTTGCATTACATGTCTTAAGAAAGAATACTGGAGCACCTCAGAAACTGTATTAGAATAAAGTAATCCAATCTGCAATGTCAAAGTGGTTTGCTTATAGTTTGAATAAGAGAGTGATCCATTCCAAATTCTCCGGAGAAATATTTCATTGTTCAGCCTCCTCTTCCTTCCCCCTCAGCTCCTTTTCCAGGCTTCCTCAGGTTATTTCCAGTTTGCTTTTAATGGAAATTCCTTCTGACCCCAATCTGATGCTTGATGAATTCAACCTTTTGCATATATTGATCACACTAGCCTTTAATCCAGTTTATGGAAGGCTGGGGAAAACAGAAAGAAACAAAAGTTTGGAGATCAGTAGAATCACAACAGTGTGATCAAAATCCACCCCCAAATGGGAGTAATTAAACAGTCTTCCAACTCCGGTAACTTGGAGGCTTTTTAATATCCTACTGCTTCTCACCTGAGTTGGAGCCAATGTTCAAGATCAAATTGTTCATCAAATTACGGGTTATAGTTCTGCTTCCAAAGTCTGCCTGGCAATTTCTCCTCAGTGCTCATGTAGTCAAGGTCTCATAGGTATTAAAGGCCTCTGGCTGATTTCTTGAGTATGCATAGTTTGCATGCCTGACTGCATAAGAAGTCCTCATGTCTGATCTCTGTCATAGCCAAATAACCTGTCCAGACAGACAGCCATGAGCACCATCTTGTGGTGCTGGCATCACCAAAACTTTTAGTGCTGTCATGGCACAAAAGTTGGAAGTCGACTCCTTGAAAAATCAAACAGGCAACACCTAAAAATCACACTTTGAATTTGAAACTGACTTTGACCTACAGCCCTATTAATGTTATGTCCCATGGTTTCTTACATAAAAACTCTGATATATTTCAAAATAATAAAAGGTTATTTAAACCAATAAAAAAATACTTTAGCATTTCCTCTCATAGGAATCTGAGCCCTCATTACATTTATTTCTGCTATCAGTCATTAATCTTTTATTTTTGCATAATTCTGCTGCACAGTTCAGAAGATTCATGTGCTACTTGCCATTGGTTTGCATTTAGAAGTCAAAAGTGTTTGGTTTCATGTCAGCCTAAGTATGGGATTTCTGAATGTTACATGGGATCAAGTGTTCTGCAGGACACGTGTCCTCTAAACAGTTCTGTCAGGAAACAATATTATGCCATTTATGATGTTTATTCCAATCTTTTGAATCAACCGCAGGGCATGGAATGCTGAAAATGAAGTAGCAAAGAGAAATAATTTGCATTCATGCTCATAAGAAGTTTTGTGATACCCCTTCCGCAATTTCATAGTGATAGCTCCTTTTAGAGGGAATGGAGTTAGTTGAAAATACATACCAGCACACCACTGGAATCAGACAGCAATTTGAGGAGTGGGATTTAACACAGACATTGTGTCAATATCTGTATTCAATTTATATTATAAGCTTGTGCATAGGAGTTCCACTATTTACTCACATAAATGGAAAAATCTTTAAACTTTGTGTGGAAAAGAAGATGGAGAAGAAAAAGAATAAAATCCATGTAAGAAATCTGAATGAAACCTTCTAGGACAGTGTTTTCTCCCAGCTCAGTGTATTCCTGCAAAACATGATCCGGTAAGATGTGATTTTCATCCACGTGTTGCAGGTGCTAAGGAGGGTACCTGTCTCCTCCGATATCCCAGGAAAATGACATAGGCCATCTACATATAATTATTTATTTTTTCACCAAAACCACATTTAGAAAACTTTCAAGATCCCAACAACTTGGAATGGAACATTGAATGAGGAGAAACTGTGCAGCACCTCTGCTGATTTCAGCTGAAATGCATTGTACAAAACTCCAGATTGTTGCAAGGAGCACAGTTCAGCATGATCCAGTTCAGGAGAGCTTAAGATACCATAGTCAAAGAAAAGATACATTTTAATAAGATAATTGGAACCCTTTTCCTTAAACTACTCAGTATGCCGTATGGCAGCTTTGCATGATGCATCTTCATTGCTTCAGTAACTATTGTTACCTGTTGAGAAGGGATCAAGATTTTATAGAGGGTTCCCCTACCTAAAGTCACTTGCAAAGTAGTAAAATCATCTTGCTCTCTGTTCAACAGTTCACCTGATCAACTAATTTCCTCACTCCTGCACTTGCTTTACTCTATTATAAGGAGCTCGTATTTCCTGAAAAAAGAAAAATACCCTTCAAGTTGATGATTGAGGCAAACTCATAACTCCCACTTTTACGAGATGTAACTCATGAAACTGCCAGACTTCTTGTTAAAATGGAGGACCTCCATTTTCCCCCTCCTCAGCTGCTCATAATTATTTTATTCTCTAAAGGGAAGGGAGAAAGGATTTGTTTCCAAAACAAGTAAAGCTGAATGTGAAAACTAACTGGAGTAACTGTAGCAGTATTCTTCAGTAATAACTTCAGCGTACCCCTGCCCCATGGGAACACTATATCATAGAATACATATTACTTTATTCCAGAATAATTAATGTGCTTTCAAAGCAAAGTAATTCTTCTTGGGAGGAATAAGGGAGAAGGAGGGAATGCAAGCCACTTTTATTTTGGGTTAGAATTCCCCTGCAGCTATTCTGTATTGCTCAACAGAGAAAAGAATCCTGGACAAAAATATGCATTTCTGGGATACAGAATGGACAAAGTCTTATCACTAAAGAAGCTGGATAAGAAGCAGTTAAAAATGAAAAGGAAAAAACACCCAACCTCATCATACACTGCCCTTATACAAAGACTTCGTATCAACATAGCCCAGCACCACCTCTTGCCCCAAATAAGTGTTATTCCTTTATCAATAATCCCAAACCATAAGACCAACTCAAAACCCCTTTGACAAAGAAACACATGTATTATGTAAGGCTCAGATAACATACCAGTGCTTAATTTGAGCCAATACAAGTTTTTAAAGTGTGTGCAAAGCTAGAGATGCTAACAAAATATCTTAAACCAATTGCCTTTGTTAGTTTTGAAATGAATCCATTACCACATATGTTTCTGCAATATATAATTTAATTTTAGTTAAAACTGTAGAAAAAATTTTAATAAATGTAATGATGTTAATAAAAACTCTGACAACTTTTGAGGAAAACTTATTCTCCCTTCTTTTTCTTCTTCTCTTCCCACTAAAAGTTGAAGTCAAAAACCCCCCAACCTGTAAATGCATGAAAAAGACTTCTGTGAAAAGCTTTGATTATTTTTTTCAAGGGACTAAAGTTTGCACACATACTCTAAGAAACCTAGTTTCTGTGCAAGAGTAAGACTTGAAGGAAATGGTTCTTCAGATGTATTTTCCCACTCTTCTTGCTTCACTGGTAACTTTGAAACTCAAAACTCGTTTCAGTTTTATCCCACCGTGGAGACTAATTTTCATGGTCTCTCATAGGAGTACATCATGAACCACAGGTTAAATTTTAAGGAGTGGTAAAACAATCTCTCTCATGACAGTCTGTCCTCTTCAGGAGTAAGGAGCCTGCACAGACACTAAGATGTTGAGAGAAACACTGTAATTAATCACTATGGACAGGGTACTAATCAGATTATATTGTCTGATCCCATTTTCTAATCACAAGAAACTGTGATGGAAAGAAAAACAGATTGCATGTTCTAATTCTTAAACATGGAAGTTTCTGTGGAAAGCACTGTAACAGGACAAAACATGACAAGATACAAAAAAATCTAGTTTATGTGATGTATAAGAAATATATAAAGAATATATAGTGGAAACACTTTCAGCATTTTATTTCATCACTCTCCTCTTTGGATGGAAAAAGATGGTTGTGATGATGGTGGTGTGGTAGTCATGAGAGGGAAGGAAATGAAAAATGGAAGAACAACCTTCTAGGGTGGAATTTATTAATCAAATTTTCACTAGCCTATATATTTTAACCACTGGTGAATTATGTTAGAGAGGTGATGTTTTTCCTGTTGATTATCTTGAAAGTTCTCTTATGAAATGCATGGATTTTCTATAATGTACATCTTATTTTGTGAAAATTGAAATTTTTGTTAAAAATATATCTTCCTTCAAATATATTATTTAGTAAAATATCTCAGCTGTCTGTAACTTCAAGACTATTGAGTTCCACACTGCAAGTATGATGAGTATCTTTATTTTCTCCCCAACTTTTAAAGCCTGCTTTCTCAGCATAACACTCAACGGAAATTGCACTAGCTTAGCACAGCCAGCCACTTGGTAATAACCTTACCACTTGATTTGCCAACAATTTATACAGTCAAATCTGAAGCATTTTTTTACTATGTACTTAAAACAAAGCCATGCCAAAAAGGAAGTAAGGAAGCTGAAGCTGTGTGTGTGTATCAGTATTTCAGACTGCCTGACAGCAAGTTAGCCCAGCTGTTCTTACTGAGTGGGCTCCACATGGCCTGAAGTTAACTTTCTTGTCCCTCCTAACAAAGGTTCAGTATATTTGGGAAGGTATTAGAAGAACACTTATGAGAAACACTTTTACTCTCTACATGACAAAGTAAATATAAACCATGTAGTAGGAAAAATGTAATTCCCACAGCAAGAAATTCAGCTTTATTGTGCTACCTGGAACAGATCCTCCTTATTTGTGGAAAGGTGTCCCTGTGCCTAGGTTGTGCCATAAAAAGACAAGTTTCTCACAACTCATGCTTGAAGAGATAGATGTATGAAGCAGATACGTTGATATTTATAGCCCTACGCACAAGCAGCATCTTACGGCTTTCCAAGTGCTTGTCTGACATGAACATGGTGAGAATCATATCCTTCATCCAGAATAAAGACTTCTAAAGGAAGGAAAATTTATATTAAAACAATAGCATCCTGTTGCATGAATGTGTGTGGGAGAGAGAAAAGACTTGAAAGAATTCTGCTGAATCAAGTCCTGGTATGTACACAGAATCGTAATGTAAAGCTCACATTAAGGGAGGGTATGGTATCAAAGGGAGTGTCTACTTTCTTCCTTCTGTTAAGTTTTGCAGATGAACAGTTCTGGTCTAAAATAAAACCAATGTTTTATAAATTGTACAACACAAGTTTGCAGAGTTACACAAGCTTACCAACTTGCTGTGCTAGTATCCTTAAGCAAGCCTTGAAAAAAGCAGCTTTGTATCACTTCTTGTGTCTGATATCTGTGAAGTGAAGCACACTGGGTGATATACTGTTACAGGTTCATTCTTTGTTTCACTTCAGAGGACAGGTCTAACAAAGATCCGTAGCTTGAGAGTCATCTATCTTTTGTATTTCTTAGTCACTGCAACAGCTTATTCACTGCAAGCCTACAAAACAGGCTGTGACAGCACGAGCAGTCACCTTGCTTCAATCTGCTATTGTTTCTTTCCTACTTTTGTCTTGGTGCTGTAAAAAAGGGCCCTTGCTTACTGCTGTGACATAAGCAGTGAAAAGCCTCCCTGGCATATATTGCTTTGCTGCCCTCAGCCCAGGCTGTGCATATCTTAGCAACAGATATGCCTCAAGTGTCTGTTCTTGCACTCAGAATTTTTTTCCCAAATTCTCATCTTACTGATGCTAGCTTTATACCAATGTAACTCAACTGAGTTACGACTCATGGAACCTAAGATACCTTTGTGATGGGATGAACTACCCTCTGGCTTTGATTAGCTGCCTGCTTTTCAAAAGCTTAAGTTAGGGACTGAACCCAATTGCAAGTGAATTTAGAGAAGCCCCTGATGAGAGTAATATCTGCGCTTCTGATACTGTTTCAGATCTAACGAAAAGGTCACAGGAGTGAATTTTCCTTCTAATATTATGTTCTCAGTGGAGATTATTCTCTAGCTGTTTGTTCAGGTCTCAGCTATTTATTACCACACAGCACATTGCCATCATTTCTGGAGGTGGTGTTCATTACCTACTGTTCATTTGAACAAGCCAGAAATATTTCGGTTCTCTGCCATCGTGCCTGGAAGTGTCATTAACCAACACAGCATCACCAAACAACTCAGCTCATGTGGCTGTACTGCAGTGGCATTCCTGGAAGCACTGTTCTCATTCTCACTTCTCTGGGCGATTGCAGATGACAGCAAAGCCAACCATTATTTAAAGAGATCACCAGCAGTAAACCCACACATTTGCTCCTGGCTACAGTTTTCCAAAACCTGTGCAGGCTGCCTGAAAATGAAATTCATATAACCTCCCTTCCCCTTCCATGACTTTTTCCTAACATGCTCCCATGGTTTTGCCATCTTTGATGCAGTACACGGTATGGCAATTGCTTATATCCCTTAGTTTCAGGAAGAGTTAGATTTGCTCAGTTTCTGACAGTTTCAGTGTCTCCCACGACTGTAACACTATTCTGAAATACTCTCAGATAGTTAGCTTTAAATATTATCGTACAGGATTACATAATAAGTTCTATCTTTCTCATTTTATTATTCCATAGTTAAGCGTATAATGCCAGAGGTAGTAGTTTAGTAAGCACAAAATACTTCATTGCTGCAACAGTCAATTCAAACACAACTACTTTGGAAAACTCACAAACAAAACTGGCCCACCTGTCTTTACTGCATCAGATGTAATTCTTTAATGATGTTACAAGGCTTTTGCACCATTCACTATCTTCACTTACTTTCACAACAACTGTCCTCTCAGCAACACTTTATCATAAATATATATGCATATATAAACACACACTGAGTGAACATGAGGACATTTTGACTAAAATATCCAGGAAAACAAGCACAATTTTGACTTTGTTGTTTGGCCTAGTACAGGAGGGCAAAGACGTGTTGAAACAGAGGAGATACCCCTTTTAAAGAAATTTATAACAGAAGGGACACTACCTGCTGAAGATGATTTTGTCTAAGACACACTGATTTTCTTGGCAGAGTCATACAGTGTTCTCTAGGCATAAGCCAAACAGAGGAGGGATTAAAAAAGTTTTGTTGGAGAGATTCTTAAAGGCATCTCCACCCCCAACATGACTCTCAGATCTAGTAGTATGCATAGTCACTTAATTAGAGCTTACAAAACCATCTTGAAAGGACAGTTATATTTAAGATTGGTCAATGTTAATACTTGATGACATCACAACCAAGATTCAAACTTCTGCCCCATAGGGTGATTTTATTACATATCTAATATAGGATGACTGTAAGTGATTTGCTTTCCCTTTGAGTCATGAAAATGAAACTTTAAATGTGGTCAGTGTCTTAAATTCTTCATGCCAAATTAGTTTTGATTGGCTTGAAGAAGCCTTCTCCATGCTGTAGCCAGCATTCTTTGTCAGTCAGAAACCCTGACTTCAGTGGTGTTTGCTGCAGAAGAAGAGTACCCCATCCCCTAAGATCCCTGATTTTTTAATTTCTTAGCAATGTAGCAACAATATTCCTAAAACTGTTCTATACTATGCCCCATATCACTACCTACCTGCTAATAAATATATCTTTATGTAGAAACTTTATGTCAACATGTTGCTTAACATCAGATTTGGCTATAAAGGGTTAGATTATTCTTCCTGATATTGTTTAAAAGTTGTTATTAATTTATCTATTTTCCTCTTTATCCTAAAACAGGGATAAATACATCTTGAATTTTTTCGTCTTTGGCTTGCAGGGCACCTCCGAGAAGGTTTTTGCTGTTTTCTGAACAAGTGTAAAGCATTTGCTTTCACAGTTCCTAGTACCAGCCTACAGACTTCTGTTCCCCTGCAGTCAGAGGACTGCTTGATGGATTGTTATACTCCTGCTTTTGTTAATAATTTCTGCCTCACAGGTTATTCCATATAAATGGATGAAGAAAGGTGTTGAAAGGTAACTAACTCATATAAACATTTTCAAGAATGAATCCTACCACTTCAAGCAGTCAGACTCTAGAGATCTGGCTTTAGGGGCAAGCTTCTGTGAAGTTAATATATCTATTTCTCCATAAAATAGTTAGTTTCTGCCACCCAGCTCTGTGCTCGGGACTGCCTCTTTCAGTCTAAGTGGGCAAGCCCTTAGCTGTAGATGATTTCAGTATACTCTACTTCTTTTTAAATAGGGCAACCAAAAATAGCGATAAGAGAAAAAGTAAAATATCCGCTGAACAATGAAGATTTTAATAAACATCATTGCCTGTGCACTTACGCAGTGTTCATTATCCTTATATCAATTATCATCTGTAAGTTGGTGTACTGACTCATCTTTTTTGTAGGAAAAGCAGAGCCAACACTCAATTTCAAGCTGCTTTTCGAATGGAATAGATGGTCCTACAGAACATACTTCAGCATCAGTGAACATGAAGTCCTGCAGGTGAGCCATCCTGATTGTTGGACTTGAACATTAATGAGTATTCTATATTTTCATTTGCAAGTAACTACACTTTGCAGCAGACTGATTCTTGTGAATTTGTAAAACCTACTGCTTGAAAAATATACAAAACAAATACTTATTCCCCTGCATTTTAAAGGGAACAGTTTCTCCTGGCAATAACATATACCTTTCTTAATATCTTACCCTGCTTTCAAACTTAATATTAACTGCATACAACAATAAATAGGAATGGGAGGCAAATAACAAGCAGGATTTTCGGAGACTGCTGCTGATACAAAACCTACAGTATCTGAAGTCTCTTGGGTTGTTGCTGAATTTTATCTCAGACTGGTGAATTGAGTTTTTTCTCCTCATAAATATACTACAGCAGCTCTCTCTCAGCTGAAATTGTATAGCATGAACAACTTGCACAGAGGCTTCACTTCACCCACACCAGCTTGCTCCTTAGTTACAGAAAATGTAGCTTGAACATACTGCATTTTAGGTAATACCAAGCTTTTCTTGTTTCAGGTCAGACCTTGCGCAAAAATTGAAAGCCTGCTAACCTTTAACTTTTTACTGCTGAGCAGTATGACTTTGTGCTAAATAAATATGCTATTGCCATGTACAGAGTGGGAAAGAGTAGGAACAGAAAAGTTTAAGACACAGAATGAATTATGATGAGATGTATTATTTTGTAAAAGATTCACATTTGAGGATTCACAGAGATCATTGCTTCATTCTGGTCTTCAGCCTCAGGAAGAAGACTGAGTTGTGAGGGAAAAGTACTTCTAAGAGGAAATGGATGCAGCTCAACTGAAGGAGATCCAAATGACAGATAATAATTTATGCAGGTCACCCATGCAACCTGGAAGGTGTTGGGCAGGCCTTTGGCATACAAAAATGAGCAAAGAGGTGAAAGAGTGCCTCTTTCTCAGCTCTTGTTTTAACTACAAATTGCAATACAGGTAGGTGTGTATTTTCCATGCGCTTTAGTAGGTAACTTTGGAGGCATCAACACAGGCAGAAAATGGCTATAGTCTTTGCACAATTCCCTGATATACGGGCCTGAAGACCTGTAGTGAATGATTTCTTCTTTGGAGTCAAAGTTGCCTCTCTGCTCTGCTAGAGCTTGGCTTTCCTCTGTCTTATGAAAGACAGATTATGATGTCCCAAAGAGAGAACATGATTTAGTAAGGGAAAATAATCTGTAAGTCATTAGTAACAGCTAAGTCTCTACCAAATTAGAATTTTGCCAGTCTGTTTTCATAAGAGGTACTAAAATGTGAAAGTAAAAACACTAAATCTTACTCAGGAATCTATAGTTCAAGTAAAAATCCAAGGAGTTGGATTTTCACTTAGAGTTTTAAGTGTCACAGGTAGGAGAAGCAGCTGTAGAAGCACCATGGTCATCCATGATTGCATCTTTATAAAGAGGGAAATCCAGGTAGCTGCCCTAGAAAGATGAGGATTGGGTGGGTTTTTTCCCCCCATTTAAGTGTGGCACAACATTAATGGAATAGGAATTTATAGGCCTGTAACAGTTTACAGCTTCTAAATTGAGCCTCATGACTTTGCCCCAGCAAATGTCTGTCAGTGGCATTATTTGTATTACAACCTCTATTCCATTAAGTTTCTCAGTGTAGAATATGAAAGTGCTATTAGTGACATTTCAAGGCATGTTCCAGCAGCTTTGATTGAAGAAACAGAGACTGAATAATGGTAGAAGAAAAAGCTGGAGGGAATCCAGATGGACCTTTCACATCCTCAGTTTGGTATAAAAATTGTTAAGAGAGTGGGGAATTGCACAGTGAGACCTGTAGAATATAATATGTAAGGTACCGATACGTTATGAAAGACCTGTTTTTAAATAACTTTCTCAAATTTCCGTTTAATGAATTCTGTGCTTTGTTATTGCAAAGGGAAAGGTGGGGACAGCTTTATGTATGCTCTTTCACTTTGCGTATCTTTGATTAACTCTTTCCTGAAACACAGGCTAGGTGCCAGAACTTTTCAGGAAGTTTTATGTGAAATTTAATGTCTCACGAGTTTTAACATGGTGTGAATAGTTCCTAATTTATTTTCAAAGAGGGACTATCAAGCAATTTCTAAATAAGCAAGCTTTGTGCATCACTGCACCCACTGTTGGCAATAGACCAGATAGCGAGTAATAACTGCAGTGACTGTGCTGGATAGGAGAAGCACAAACAGAGGAGCCTGGGGCTAAGGGGAAAAATGCTGTTTCCTTCATGCTAATACAAGAGGGTAGGTGGAAATACAGGGCCTGCACCACAGGCTGCTTTCCCCCTTCTTCCTTCTCCTTCTGTCTCATCCTTCAGTGTCCTCATGGGTGCTCTTGAGGAAAAGGGAGTTTTGCTGCTGCTGCTGCTGCTAAGCAGTTTGGATTGGCTCCCTACCACCTCTTTCCCTGCTCCTAAACTGTGGCAAATTTAGCCAGAGTTGGCAAATAGCCAGAAGGGAACATATTTCCCCAGAAGACCTATTTGGAAGTTGCCAGGAGTTTCATGTCGGTTTTGGCCCAACACCTGTGGTGGGAATGAAGGTGTCCCTGATGCGCTGCACCATGCCACACCATGCTGTGTGACAGTGGAGCCTCTCTTGTAGGCGAGCAGGACAGGGAACCAGGCACCGCCAGAGCTCTGTGGGCAGTGCCAGGGTATTCCAGAGCTGGGTTGAGAAGCATAACGATAGGAGTCACAGGTAGCTACAGGAAAACAAGCAAAACACTCCCAACCTGCAATGCCTGAATGATTTCTGTATCTGATTCTGATTCTGTAAGTCCTGGAGCTGCTCAGTCTTTTACCCTTTTCCTTGTACAAAAATCCCTGCTTTCTTCATTAATTTTCTTCCTTCCTTTAGGCCAGTTAAACAGAAGCACAGAAACAAACAGTATGTTTAATGTGATATTCTTCAGATAGCTTTAAATTTATACAAAAGCTCAGGTCCCTGGGAGAACCTAGTGGAGAAATTAGCAATTTTGCACATTTGCAGTTCACCAGGGATCAATTAAAAGACTATTATACTCTTTACTGATGGTGAAAGATGAAAACAGCTAACATCTCCAAGGGAGCTTCTTAAAAGAACCAAATTGAACTTAATGAGAAAAGACATTTGACAAATGTTGTTAGATGTAAGATGCATTTAGCACTTGTCAAGAGCTGTATTTCTGACTGAAATAATTATAAGTTAGAGCATGCCCCAGCCTGTATTGATGTAAATGAGACTGAGTGCAGTGGCTTTGACAAGGCTTGTGAGCACTAGATACATCGAACAGGCCAACTTAATAGAATGCACATTAACCTGCATTAAATGTATGAAGAAAGCACAATATGAACAGATATAGTCTGGATTGAGATGAATATTAAAGGAGTTCTACTCTTTTTAACGTACGAAAAAACAGGATACTTTTGGCAAAATAAATAATATATTTTCTGAACAGAGATTGAATAGACATGAGAATTAGAAGTTTAAAGGAATTAATGCATGGGGTGGAGACATACTTAGCATTGCTTTGAAAGTACTCAGACATATAAGGGTATGATGATAACCAGTTGGAGAACTAGTCATGTGCTAAGTTTAAGGGACAGAAGTGCTTTGAAAAATCAAAGGACATGTAAAGAAAAAAATGTCCTATAGACAAGATTTACCTGAATATGAACAGGAAAAATAACAAGCAGTAATAGTTCTGTACAGACCTAGTCACTAAGAGGTACATTTTCATCAGACAGGGCAGTCTGTGATCCCAGCTCCAGTATCAGTGAATTTTAAAGACATTGTGCAGCGCTACAAAGGGCTTCATCCTTCCTAGGACTATCTCAGCCACAATAAGCATTATTCTTTTCTCTGTGAAAGGACAGCTCTAATTTTTGCACTTTTAGACCTACTCTCCAAGACAGATTTTAAATAATATTAGTGGGTACCAGAATCTTGGACTGCTATTTGTTATCAATTTCTTAGGAGATGATGAAGTTTTCCATCTACTGAGCTGCATTGTGACCCTTCCAACTTGCTCTAAACCAAATCACATTTAAATGTTGGACATCTTCCCAGATGGGGCTATTGTTCAGACCTTTCTTTTCAAACCATTCCTGCCATACTCCAGATAACTTTTTTTCAAAACTGTTGCATCTTTCATATGCCTAGATATGGATGAACCACCATCTTTAGTGCATGTGCAGAACTCTTCTCATTCCATCACAACAGGGAACCTCAACTCAGGGTAAGGCTTTTCCAAGGAAAAATTGTCAGCAGGCAGAATTTGGCCATGTTCTTTCCTGTCCCATTTAGGACTACCCTTTTAGCTGTGCTCTTAGCCAGAGCTAAAAGTATTGTAACAGATATGTAAGCAAGTTTTTTATTATATGGCTAGTACTGCTCATATACAAGTAAGAATACATGAAGGCAGTAAGGTTAAGGAAACAAGTGGATGAGAAAGATTGCACAGGACAGATTATGGCAAAAAAGAGAAGACTGAAGAAAAAGGAAACTGATTTGGAGAAGGATAGTTTAAATTCTAAGTAAAAGACTGATGTCAACATGAATAACATTAATGGGAAATTGTAATAACACGAGTAAGGAAGGAAGTGCCTGAAGACAGACTCAGACAGCAAGGCTATATGAATGTGAATGTATGGACAGACCCTATGATTTATGGACTCTTCTGCTCTTTTTGTTGCTGATCTTCATTAACTTCTCCCCTGTAATTATTTCTTGCATCTTTTTTCCAACATTGAAATTACAGCAAGTACATATTACAAACAAACTTCAAACCTCAGCTAGATTCAGAAAGTTTTCTGTCACTGTTTTGAGTGGAAACCCACAATACAAGCATCTTATTTATATAAAGATGCCTCCCACCAAAGCTAGAACCGCAGCTCTCTTGTCAAGCATGAAAAGAGTGTATACAAATTTGTCTTTGTGTCCATGTCACAGCACCGAGTGTGACACAGGCTCACTGTGGTGGCAGAGCAGTCTGAGGGCACACAACTGTTTATATCACTCTAATTAAGGCCAGGCTTGTTTTCAAAGAGTAGCAGAGGATATGGGAGGACTACATCAATGTTGTTTTATTTAAAAATATTGTTAAATATAAACGGGAAACCAATGCTATAGTAAATTCAAGGTGCAATTTACAACAAAAATCAAGAAAAGCTGTAAGCTAAACCACAAGTAGTGAAAAACAAACATTAAATGCTGAGTTTCTAGGCGTATAGTCTTGGATCCCCTGACTATCTACTTACTGTCATTCATAACGAGGCATAGAGCTATGAGCTCCAGTTCTCTACCACTCTAATATGGCTGTATCCATCCTATCTAGGAAAAGACAGTGGTTGCTTCTTGGCTTGCTCCAGGCTAGAGAGTCGATAAGGTGAAGGGAGGCATGAAATATCAAGGTTTGGGCTTGAGCATGAGCCTGAGCCATGAACTAACAAGGGAAAAGTCTTTTGATCATGATTTTTTTACCCTTGGTGCAAATCTGTTGTTTTCTGCTGAGCTATTTGGGAGGAGAGTTCATCACTCCATCAGTAACTCCATCAGTCTGTCATCTCAGCAGCAAGCTGCCGCTCTTCCCTCGTAACTACTTGCAAAGGAGTAGTCACTAAACTGAGATGCTGTCAGGTCTGTCTGAGTTCTCTCCTGTTTTGAAATCTATTCAGCACAAAAAGGTGGGTAGAGAGAGGGAGTAAGTGACAACTCTCTGATCCTACAGCAGCAGCTGCTGTGGTCTTGGCTTTAAGGTAGACAGGCATCAAACTCCATGTTTGTCTTAGAGATCTGTCAAGATCTTTCTTTAAGTGCTGTCAAGCACTCAAAACAGAGAAGGTGGATTTTGCCCATATACTTATGTCACTACATCTTCAGTGCATTTGTAAGTGCAACCAAAGTAAAGAGCAGTTGCACTGTGAGAGATTTTATGGGCATTTGTTTAGCACAACTGGTGCAACTCTTATGCGTCTCCAATGCAAGCATAAGTAACTGAGATCCAGACAGAAAAATGAATTAAACATGCCATATAATTCCTTCCATTGTATGGGAAGATTTTTCATTTCTAAAGCAAAAATAGCTACGTGGGCCATTCTGTCTCTAGGGCAAGGTGCAGTTGCCACAAGCCTTAGTGTAAAGAGAGCTCCTGTCCAGCTAGCCACAAAACAGAGGCATTAACAGATTCAGAAGCCCTAAAATAGAGCTGCTCTGTCTGCACATTCAAAAGTTGTATCCAAAGGTCCCATTTTTTCTAGTTTTCTCTGTGCTTAAATGCCTCCGGTTTCTCTCCCATCACAACGATCTCATGCGTTTACATGCCCAGCTTCCACAGCAGGCAGGACAAAGGGGTCTGTTATAAACACAGGCCCAGCTAGAGCTTGCTTGCAGGCCTCACACCTATATTCCTTCCATAAATCCCAGTCAAATCTTTATTCTAAGAGGCAATTGCTGAATTGGCTGCTGGCCCTGGAAACCACATTTTCAAATAAAATGCAATAGAGGAGAAAAGAAAACTACTTTTCTTTTTAAGAACAACAAAACAAAACTAACTACTGCTACAAAAAAAGGAAGGATTTTAGGTAATGGTAATAAAAATGAGTTCAAATTTAACCAGAGTGAGAAAACCCTTCTAAAAAAAGGTTCCCACTTAAAGGTCAGTGGGGCAAGAGCCCCAGGTGGCTCCTTGAAGTTAATGGATCCCTGACCATTATTTCTGAGGTGCATCAATGTCTGTTTTCAGGAGATTCACCTCCATATGTTGAGCTGTAGTGAGGGAGGCAAGTCCTTACACTGCAGCTTCCCTCTCACAATCTCATATTTTGATTGGTTTAGAAGGCACCTGGGCTGACAGACATAAAATAAGAAATATTTAATTAACATCACAGGAAATGCTCTAAGTGAGCTTGGAAATATCAGGAATAACATTAACATGTCAGTAAATATTTCATAGATTTACAGTCCTTTCAGTTTAGACTTTTATTGACTTGACACACAAATGTATCCCTGTGCTGCCTTTAATCCATTTATAGCTGCTTGGGTTTTTTTAATCAAAGATATGGATAAAGGGTAACAGGAGACCACTTATTTCACACTTGGATGTATGAGATGCTCACAAGTCCATCAACCAGCAGTTGCATCTGCTCAGAGTATTTTGCAAGATGTTTGCTATCTAGGGCTGGCAAAAATCCCTGATATTCAGCCTTGACATCACGCTTTGTAAATATGTCTGATGAAAAGAAAGAAAGCAATAAAGGAAGTGGGAGAATGTTTGAGTCATCTTTTTTTTTTTTTTTTAAAAAAGAAGAGAAAAATACCACCTTGGTAGAAGAAATTAAACCATTGTACTGAATTGTGAATTTGAATTACCAAATCCATATCAAAGCACCACTGATGATGGAAGAGATTGAGTAGTTTCTTTGTACCTGACAGCTTCTCTTAAAAAACACATTTTCAAGACATTTTCAACTATTTTAAATTGAAACAAAACCAAAAACCTCAAACCCAGCATTTGATGAGAAAGAGTTAAGTCTTACAGTGCGAACAGCTCTTGCTGTTCACCAGTCTTTTGTTAGTCTGTATTTCTACCTAATTCTAAAGGCTCCACTACTAATCAGAAACATCCAATTTTGCATTCGATATCTGTTATGAGCCTAGCATAAAATTAAGAAAATCGTAATTATTCAATAACAGCAATCAAAGAAAGAATGTGGCACATTTACAGAAGACTGAAACATCACTCATGGCATATTAGATAAATATTGATCCAACAGCCATACTAGATTACTTTAGGCATGCAAAGTACTGAAATAGTTACCCAGTGCTCATTGGTGAGCAGAACAAATTCTGTGGAAGAAAAGAAATTTCTCTAGATTAAATCTAATATGAATCTTAATTCCATTCTTATCAGACTCTAGTGCCTGTAGGAACAGCTATAGCTTTCTCTGAGGAAAAACACTTGGACATGGCATACCAACACCTACTTTTATGATGCCTTTTCCTGAGGAAAAGTTAAATCAGTTCACTCCATAAAGTCAGCTGAAAGGTACTCAAATTATCATTGTGCTTATGGGGTGCATGTGAAATGAAATATGAAATCGATCTGTCAGTGTAATGGAAAACCAGTCATGGTAGAAACTCTAGGAATAAAAACCCACAATTACTCAGATTGCATTCTAACTGATACAACACATGGATGCCTCAGTCTTTCAAATAATCCATATGTGGCCTCTGGAAAGGCTCCCTCAAAGATTATTTTTAATTATGTTAAAGCTGGCCACAATAATAATACTATATTTCTTGGAAATATATGAATCACAGAATCATCTAGACTAGAAAATGCCATGAAGATCAGTTAGTCCAAACATTAACCCAACAATGACAGTTCCCAACTCCACCATATCCCTATGTCAGCCTGACTCTTAAACACCTCCAGGGATGGGGACTCCACCACCTCCCTGGGCAGCCCATTCCAATGCCTAACAACCCCTTCTGGAAAGAAATGCTTCCTAATATCTAGTCTAAACTTTTCCTGGCGCAACTTGAGGCCATTAACTCTTGTCCTATCACTTATTACTAAGTTAAAGAGACTCATCCCCAGGTCTCTGCACCCTCCTCTCAGGTAGCTGTAGAGGGCGATGAGGTCTCCCCTCAGCCTCCTCTTCTCCAGACTAAACACCCCCAGTTCCCTCAGCCGCTCCCCATACGACCTGTGCTCCAGACCCTGCACCAGCTTCATTAAAGGTGTTTATGAAGGTCAGGCTTTGCTACTGATTTGGAAACTCTGTGTTTACAAATAATTTAAATGGTTCCTTAAGTACTTCATGGAGGAGCTGTTTAATGAAATTAGCTCTGGCATTTTAGCCATCAAGATGTAGAGATAAGAGGAGTCACTGCACAGAAATGAAAACCATTGGGAGATGAAGTGGCTCAGCAGCTTGATGGGGGAAGATTAGAACCACGCTTTAACATGGAACCAGCATTTCAGATTCACAATTATGGTTATATCAGAAATCACAGCTGAGTTTATTAGGCTCCATCAGCTGCAGAAGAACAAAGTCATATATGCCACATTTGTTTCTCTACTGGATAGGGCTTTTCATACCTCTTGAAATTTTTACTAGCTTGTACTACTGTATGCTTCATCCTGGTGAGACAGTCTTATGTTTTTCTTAATTATAGAACAAGATTTTTTTTTTCTTTTTTTTTTTTTTTTTTTAGAAACGGAGAACTATCGGAGTACTATGAGCTTTGACCCAGCAACCTAAATGAGGAAGCTTTAAATACCCTTGTCAATGGACTCTAGTTCTGCTGCCAAGGTGGTGGTCTTCTTTGCAAGGGCCAAATAAAAACTCAAAGTGGATAAATTCTCAAAGAACTACAAGACTGAAGAAGCTGTTCCTTTTCCAGAAAAAAATAACAAAGATATCTTTTTATGCACTGTTCAAACAACTGGAGCTGTGGGAAGAGGAGGGGGAGTACAAGTAGAACAAGAGATTCCAGTGGTTTGACTGAGCATTGGAGGAAGAAAGAAACTG
This sequence comes from Athene cunicularia, assembly GCF_003259725.1. Classification (NCBI taxonomy): domain Eukaryota; kingdom Metazoa; phylum Chordata; class Aves; order Strigiformes; family Strigidae; genus Athene; species Athene cunicularia. Next base: position 101,128,353 of record NW_020799091.1, on the reverse strand, counting down.
CAGCCCTTGCGGGTGAGTTCAAAGCACCAGCTGACAATGACCAGGCTGTTCAAACAGGCTTGCGGTGCTTTTAAGGGATTTTCAAAAATTCTGATGAGAGTTCTTTTTTGCACCTTAAAGCTAAGATATTGGTGACAAAGAATAGCTAGATTGGGAGTATTTTAAAGCTTAAGAAACAGTTCCTGATCTGTGGACTATAGATATCTACATGCTTCCAAACCGCTTGGTGAAAGTCTTTAGAGAGCTTGATAGTGAAATATGATGCTGGCTTTTCCTTGTTTCCAACTGCAAAAATGGACCATCGGGTCTGAAAAATACATGAAATGCCTCCCTCATATTACATTTCTGTGGAAGGTCACTCTCAGGGATGTTACCTGATCATTAGTGGGAAGAGAATGGGTACCTGAATGTGACTTCAAGCAATCTGCACTATAAACATTTTCTAGATGGGTGGTTCATTTGTTTCTTCTGTTCTTATAATCACATGTAAGAACCATAGCTGCAATCTTTTTGATAAGCGTTAAATCAGATCTTTATCTTGCTTGTTTAGGTATCTCTATACTAAAGATGTAGAAAGAAGCTTTAAAACTTCATCTCAGAGTGGTATGAAGGCCCTATGCAAAGAAAGAAGACATAGTATATGGCATTAAGTAGCCAGTAATCCAGAATTTGAAGCCAGCTTAATGTTGTGCATCTATGAAATGACAGGCTGTTGTACAGAAGCTGATCCAGTTATCACAGAATCAAAGAGTCATTATGAAAGCAAGTGTTCAACACATCATTCCATATTGTCTTGGAAACATTGGATATGCTGATTTAAAGCTCACAGACAGTGATCTATACTTACGAATTTGTTTTCTACAGTCACTGAGTTAACAAATAAGAAAACATGCATCTGATCAAAATTTTTAGCTCACAAGCAACAGTTTATTCTGAAGTGGACTGGAAGAGAAAGTTTCAAAGATGATCATGCCATTTCAGTAAATACCATGGAAAATTTAAACTGTTTTTTTCATAAAAAAGAATGGAATTTCCCCCATTATTTAATAAAAAATATATTTCAATTAAAATATCAAGAAACTTTTGAATGGAATATTTGTGAAATAGTAAATCCATCCAATGTTCTAATTAGTGTGTCTTGTATGTGTGTCTATGAGTATAAAGGTTTGTTCTGAACAGGGGTATAGGACTTATTTCCAGGATAATAGGTTTTCATTTTTCAGAGTATGAAAACAATGAAATAAACACCTTTTGCAATGCAAACAAGCACTATGTATTTTGTTCCAACTTCACATGTGTTTCATATTTTAACACTTTCTCCTGAAATATGCCACATGTTTAGGAATACATAGAAAAACTGCAATTGAAAATTTGAAATTTTCAGGTATTAAGTAAGTAGGCTTGATGTTTGCAATATCTATCTGCTAAACAGTAGCAATTTTCACACTTCTAACTTTTCAATAGTAACATATTTATTCTAAGGTATTCAGCAGTAAAGAAGCGGCACTGTTTAACATTTCTGACCGACCATTGCGGTTTTCAGCATTTTTATTCTCTTAAGTACATAACATTTTGATTAGCTATCCCATATTTCCTGATTGTGTCTGTTTATTTTTACATGTTTATTCTCTTAGTTTGCTATGCATAAATAGCCTTTGTCTTTTTAATTTTATTTTTTCCCCTGCATTAAGCAGAATCTTTGCAGATTTTGTCATAAGTGGAACTGGTCAAACATTCTTGCACAGAGAACACTCAATTCCTAACCCACTAATTTAAGGGTGGAACTATTTCTGGAAATGTTATGAACCTATGTGCTGAAGAACCTCTTATTCTGTGAGTGCAAGAGCACTAGTGCTTTGATACAAACGGTCTGTTTTCAGATGTTTTCCATACACTTGATGAGTTGGCTTTATTAAAATTCTTCTAAAAAATACATAACTCTTTATTAAGTTTACATCTTGATTTTGATATCCAGTTTTCAAATGCAGTCAAGGAGAAGAGTATAAAAATGCTTTATCTTTTTACCTCTTATTCAAGGATGGATACTACTTATTTCTTTAAGTCTGTAAATAGTGTAAATGTTGGAGGGCTTGGTCCATTTTTCTATAATTTTAAATCATTTAAAGGGAAAGAACAAAGCAATGGGGGAAAGTTTAGAGTCTACAAGGCAACACGTGTCATTTATTGCCTCCTCCAGGATTGAAACAGAACAGTAAGATTCTAGAAAGAAACAATGCTACCAACTGCTGGAGAGTAAATGCTCCAGGTCACAGGGGCAGGGCTGACTTCCTCCAAAACAATGAGAAGAGAGAGGAGGAAAGGAAGTAAGTGTTCCTACAGAAATGGATTTTGTTTGCTATGTCAAATTGCCTTTCCTGTGGGTTTTTCATCACTTATCCTATTCTAACATGGTTCAGAAGGGAAGAAATGGTGGCTGATCAGAGCAGAATTCAACCAGCAAAACAGAATAAGTGGTCTTTAGACAATATTTCACCTTTTTTTACGTTAGGATTTACCTGAAAAATGAGATTCTCAGAAAAAAAATTCCAAACTTGTTTTTTCTTTAAAGTTATGTATAATGTAAGGGACAGGCACACAGTAATGTTGGTAAAATAGCTGAACAGCACAACCTCCTCTCAGTTCTTGTCTGACAGTGCTTGATATCTGGATACTATCCCCTGTATCTTGGCATTCCATATATTAAATGAGGATTTAATGCCTGTGAAAGGTGTTAGACTGACAGACCAAGAAACAGAGAAGTAACCTCAAATAGTGAACGCATCACGCCCTTCATAAAAATATCACAGCACACTGTAAAATTAAATTAGAGTCCTTGTTTTGCCCACAGATCAAATACACCACATGGCAGAGGAATGCAGGGGATTTTTTTCTCCACTACCCTGCAAAAGGGCTTCAACACCAACTCAAAAGACTTCCTCAAAGGCTGTGGCTAATCCCATTCCACCTCCAGAACTCTTTAATTAAGCCCGAAAAAAATTATGTGTGGTCACAGCTAGTACAAGTTATGCTGGCATTTTCTGTGAAGTAAACATCTAATGGGAATTGTTCTGTACCAGGTTTTCCTCTCAAAGCTGAGGAATCATCCAAAAGGTAGCCCAAAGCATGTGTGATTCAAAGGTTGTTGCATTTGAACCAGAGGTCTAAAAAGGAGGAAAAGACACCATAATAGATAACCAGCGGCTTAATCCAAAGAATCACAGTCAGGTTGATTTTGAGGAAAATATTTAGGCAATTTTTACATTCTCCAGAGCTTCAGGACATAATTATAACAGAAGAACAACAGTAACATGATCAAACAATGTGGGCTTTTTTGTTATTTTTCTAGAAGAAAACTTAAAGATAATGCACAGCACTTCAGTTTACACTGAAAAACAGAAAAGCTATAGGTGGATAGGATAAACAGTCAAGATTAAACAAAGTAAATGTTCAGATTCCAGAGACCATCACTATAGGGAAGTAATCAGCTAGAGTTTAGTAAGTGTCCAGATTAAAACAGTTATGCTCCTATTAAAACATTTACACTCTTATTTTTGTTTATAGACCTTAAATATATTTTTGTGCCTGGTATATTCTGGCAGTACCCTTATAGGGACGTAAAAAAGGTAGAAACCTTAAAACATGCTGTGGTCTAACCCTAACCAGGAACATAACTTTGCGAACTAATATCCTTGCCAGTTCTCACCCGGCATCTCACCCACCTTTTCTTGGAACAAGGTTTTATATCCTCAAATTCCTTGGACCCCAATCAGTCAGACCACAGGCTGGAGCAGAGCATGGAAACAGTGTTACTCGCCTTCATCTACAAGCTCCCTGGGGCAAAGAGAGACCAAAGTGTTTTGATGGTACTGCTTGGCCTTGTGCTGACCTTTCATTCCAGCTTGTTGCTATTGATTCAACTGTGGATTCTCCTTTGGCTGAACAGGAACCACCACTGCGACAATCTCCTTATTGCTCTCTGAAGGAGCCAAGGGGCCAGAGCTGAGCCCTGGGACACTTGTTCCCTTAGGGCTCTCAGCTGCTATGACTGAGGTGGGCTCAGCCCCCAGCTCTCCTTGCCTCCAACATCAGCTGTGTTGTGTCCCTGGGGATGGACTTTGAGGCAGTGCTGTGCATTCATTCCTACCATTCACTTTTTGTTAGGATATATCAGACCCAGATGCATCAAACTTTATATTTTCCCCAATGACTGTCTGAGATTAGTTGCTGACTTTAATCTATGAAGACTCTCATCAATCTACATGAAATTAAAGTGAGATTCTTTGTCAGGAAGAAGTCTTCTAGATGCCTATTTTGTTGACTGTTTGATATTTGATGGCAGATGTTGCTTCAACTGTTGTCCAAAAGGTGTGTTGATGCTCTCATCAATGACTTCAGAAATGAAATAGTGGTCCACAAGCAAAAATTTTTGCTTATGCACTTAACACAGGCAAAATAATATTAAATATACATCACTGAGTAAAAACTTTTTTTTTTTTTTTTTTTTTTTTTTTTTGACACATTACTTGTAACACTAGTGACTTATACAAGTTTGGTTATTCATTACCTTTGCATTTTTATTTAGACTACCTCAGTGCAATCATGACCTTAGAGTCCCTGCTAATGAACACCACTATTACATGTGGAATTGCTTAAATTAATGAAAGAGGGCATATTCTGTGAAAAAGATGGAAAGAAAACCCAATAGTTTTCTGTGAAGAAATATTAAAGGTTTGACTGAAAATAAAGGCTTGACCTTTCATTTTATTTGGAATCTTTGTAATTTTATCTTATTTTCACTAGAAGAGAGGGGGAAGAAACCAGGAAGAAGAAAAGGAAAAAAATGGGGAATTAAACAGAAACAAAATGTTATCTAGCTAGATACATATTATTTAGTTGTAGAACTATGAAAAGGAAGACAAGCACATTCAAAGTGTACAGAAAGACTTTTCTTTTTGAACAAAACCTTGGAAATGTTTTGATTAGCTCTACATAAAATTGTGTGATTCAAGGACGTATAACAATTATAAAGAACAACATATCTAGACAGTATCTAAAGATACATATGTCTCTACTGAAACAATCACAGTGAGAGTGTTGAATGTGTACTTACAAAGTAACCAATCCAGAGAGACAATAGCATTGTCAATGCAGCTAACCAAAGTACAGGATCTGGTCAATAAAATGACAGCTACTCGCCTGTAATTATTAAATCAACATATTCATGCAATGAAGCAATTAGACAAGATGCAGATGATGATTAAAAAAATATGGAATCCATTATGTCATGCCTTACGAGATGCAGAATGGCCTGTTTAATCTGGTTATTACCCAATGAACTAAATTTTTGTGAAATCTATCCAAGATGCAAATGACTTTTTCACATGAGCTCAAAATTATTTTACTGTTGCAAGCAGGCAACCTAATTCCCAGTGAAGGGAGTGGCCTGGAAAGCAGTATGGAAACAAGCCTTTCCCTTTTGGGGATCCAGTGGTCACATTCTCCTAATAAAAAGAAACCTGTAGTTGTGGTGGAAAAGACATTTAATAAGAGAAAGCTGCTAAAGTAAAAAAGTACAAGTGTTGCTCAGTGTGTATTTTGATCTGGGAATTTCATACTGGTTCACCATAAAATCAAAGGACAAAAGCTCTCTTTTCACTTTATGAAAAAAAATTATTCATTAACAATCAGCTATATCAGCTATGCTATTGTATGTCAGCACAGTTTCCACTCCTGCAAACAGTTCTCTGAGCACAGATAAGCACACATAAAGGTAGTTGGCAAGGCCAGAGATACAGCTAGAGATCTATATTCCCAGGTGTCAGTCTTCTAAGGATGTACATACCCTAAATTTTAATTTGTTTAAGAAACACCACTGTGAGAAGGATGTCCCTAAAATTAAAACACACATACGAAACATTGGTTCTAATTTAAAAAAAACCCAAACGAATTTATTTTCCAGTTTAAGGCTAGAAGTATGTCAAAATTAAGGGAAAGGAGTAGTAAGAAACCTTATTTTAATTGTAGTGAATATTATATAAGAAATACAAACTACTGATTGGAAAGCATTGTTACTGTTGTTGTCTTTCCAGTTAGATTCAGTGATAAGGAAGCACATGACAACTTCCTAACCAAAGGGTTAAAATTTACCAACATTAAAAGAAAAATTAGATAGGAAGGTAAAACAAATAATCCTAACTACAAGCCAAACAAAAATTAGACAAATGCCACTCATTACTGTAGCTATAAAATATGCAGTTATCTAGGGCAAATCACAGGAAAATCAGCAACTCATATTAACATAGGAACCAGGCATTTTAAATATGTCAAGGGACAAAAAAAAAGTAATACACAATTTTATTTTATATCAAAGCAAATGAAAGGCAGGCCAAATCCTCCTGATGGTGAGAAAGCAGTATAGTGTTTGCATCCAAGCACTGGGTTTCCATTCTGACCAAAATTGCCAAATGCACGGGATAGCAGATGATACCAGGACTTCTCACAATCTAAAGTCACATTTATTTAAAGAAGGCATTTAGTTGCAAAAATAAGTTAACATGCTAAAACATTTTATGGATCATAAAACTGTGAATGAAACAGTATGAGCTATAGCCCTTCAGCTTAGTTTGTAATGCACTGGTTGCTACCCTATTGTTACATTAGATATCTGTTGAAACTGAAGTAAAAAAAGGGCTATTTTAAAGAATTTAAATTTTACAGGTTTTGATGGAGGAAAGAAAACAGATAAAATATTCCAAGGAGGGAAATGCTGAGTTTCTAGGAGGTTAAAGGAGTAAATTAGTGGAACTTCAGTCACCAAAATTGCCTCATTTGCAAAAGCTGTTTCTTCTGACACAAGAGGAAGATAAAAATACCTAGTATTAGGTCTTGAATTTTTCAAATCAGAAAAAGTCTGCCTTTGCATTTCAGCAGAAGTTCAATGAAGTTCTATGTTCTTTATTAACAAACTGACAACCTGCCACATATATTATCACTGCAGATCTTTTGTAAAAAGAAGAGACCATTATGCTCCATTGGCTAAGGAGTGTTTTGGAAAAAAATATTTTAATTAGGAAAATTCTGGGTTATGACAAGAAAAAAAACTGCCATGGATACTGTCTTCTATCTTGTTCCTTTACAATAATTTAAACAGGGAAACATAGTTGTGAAATATCAGATCAGAACAGTTCTTTGCACTGGTTTCAAAAAGGTCAGATAGATGTTTTCTCATTTCACAAGAAATCAATTAATGATTTTTTTCTGCTGTGGATATGGTACTTTCTCTTTTCCCCCCTTACATTCGGAAGAGCTGATTTAGCAAATTCTCATTTTTTTCCTTAGGTTGGCAGAATTAATTTTAAGCATATGCTAAATTGTTTTGTTACATTAGGGTTAAACACAGTAGTAGTTTTAACAAATTATAGAAGGAAAAACAAAAAAGACGCTTCCAAGACACAGCTTGAGCAATCCCAATAAATGCAGAGTACATTTCTGGAAAGCTAAAGGCTTAAATTTTTAGAGGGTAGGGACTCATAAAGGAAGAGCATCAGTGATAAGGAATTCAGTTCCTTTGTGAATTTATGTTAATAATTACAAGTAATGCCAATATACAACCAGCATGGTGGAATTTGTCAGCTTCTACAAGTAAGCTGTCCTATCAGAAAATACAATCAATTTATAAAGGATAACACACCTATCTATTGTAAATAGCTGAACTATAAATCAGATAGCATAGAAGGGAACTATAATACATTTTTCAAAACTGAGATATATTTTGGAGAAAATCCACTAGGCTAGTCCCAACAGTTGAAAAATGCTTTAGCAGGTCAGTAGTTTACACATATGTATTTGTTCCCTTTCAGAATAACATATTTTTTCTTCCTACCTCTACCACTGCAATTAAAAAAAATACCATTAAAATAAACATTATTATTGAAGCAATACACTGTTTCAGCTTGTGTATAATGAAGGAGAAGATGTCACATTTGTTTGTTAGTTGGTGTTTTTCAGATTTGTTTTCCTAAGCTCTGGCTTCAGCAAACACATCTCAAGCCATGGACATATAAATAAATGGCTAGTGAGGCAGGTGAGTTCAGTCTCCATACCTTCTAGCCCTATGAAAATACAGTCTCAAAAAATCCCCAACATTCCCCAGCTTAGAAAGACATATTTTTCAAGGGAAGCCTAGAAGCTTACTAAGTGAAGCTTTCACTGCCTGTGAGCTGGGCTGTGGTCTGTCAAGCACTGGCTGTGGAAAGGGAAATGCTCCTTTTGCCCCGGGGCCAGGTCAGGTTGCTGGATGGGACTTGGTGTTCCTCTTCCCTTCAGCTGCTGTGTCAGGAGAGCCTGGGGTGGGGATGAGCTTCCAGAGGGGATGGATCATTTCCCATCCCTGCTGTCCTCCCTGAGGGGAAGAAGGCATGCTCTGCTCCAGGCTTCCAGGATTTGCATAAAAGGACAGGGCTGAACAGGTTGGCAGAAGAACAATTTACTACATAATGTTCCTTTCAAAACATTTTGTCTTTGCCTGCATATAAAAGCTGTCCATAAAATATGTTCATACATCAGTTCACAATTAATTAAAAAAATCTGGGTTTGCTGATCTTAATCTGGATTTGAAGAACCTTGAATACACAGAATTTACAATAGTTTTGCAGAATGAAGACAAGTAGTGGAGAAAGTATTAAACATTCTTTTTTGTCCATTTTCTGGAATTGTTTTGAAGGTGGATAGCAGGTGCTGGGGTCAGCGGTTAAGTGACCACACGTTTTTCCTGCAGAGGATGTTCAGCAAGGTAATTCCACCATCAGTTCATAGCACAGGAAAATAATAATCCACTCCATAGTATTACTCTCAGCCCTCACAAATTACTTATAGGATCCTGAAACAAGTGTCAAAATTGAAGCTATAACATATAAAATATCGCAAAGTTGTGTGTCTGACCCTAGAAAGTTAAGTTATATAAAATGGCACTTTTAGAACAAACTTACTTCAGAGCAAAAGGAAAGCAGATTTCCTTTGATCTGCTGAATTTTTCATATTAATAGATTCTCGTGCTGGCAATCACAAATGAGAAGAATTTGGTTTTATAAATGATTGGTCTGTCCATTATAATGTCTAATTTCTGTTATTGACAAATAGTTGATTTCCTCATAAAACAGTATGATTCTTTCACTTTTTTCCTCTATTTTGAGAAGAAAAAATAAAAAGGATATTTTCTTAGCTCAGGAACACTGAGAATTTACTCTGCCCTTGCAAGCTAGTGTGAGGTATTGTTAATGCCTGTTGTGAAATGATGAAATGGGTGGCACTTGGGTGCAGGTTGCATACTGTGCTTGCATGTGAGTATGGTGTGTTTAGGCAGTCACAGGATTCTGCTGATAAACTGTGGACAAGAATAAGTCTGATTCCAGGCAAGGACCTGAAAACATTGTTCCCCAACATATTCTTACATATTACACATATAAAATGTAGTTATCCCAAACTTCTCTAGTTCATCTAAAATGCTCCACGACAAGATAATTGGAGAATTGTTATGTGGCCATTATACCAAATGCTGGTTGGGTAAGAAATTAATCTTCTTACTCATACAGACTGCATTTTCATCACAAAAGATTCTTTCTGTAACATGAAGGCCTATGCATACACAGCAAATTAGGCTTTAAAAAAAAAAAAAAAAGTATGGTTTACTTAACCTTGCCATCTTTATGGCATTAAACATGTAGTGTTTGTATTTTGAACAGGTGACTTGGGTACCATCAGTTATGTGTTCCTTAGCTTTCCCAGCAGCAGTTGGAGGTAGTCATATTAATGAGCTCAACTTCTAAGGCTTCAGGGCAGTGAATGTAAAGGAGATCATAAAACACGAAAATTTCTAGTACAGCTTTGATGTTACAACAGCAAAAGCTGCTGAAGTGTTCTACTTCCCTCTTTGCACCAAATTCTTACAGAGCTCCTTCCCACACATGCTGTACATCTGTCAGCCATCGGAGAATGTATGGACAAGACTTGGGCAAGGAGGCATCTACAGCTGAGTCCCATTTTTTCCAACCAGTAGAGCCTTTTTATTTGAAAATCTGCACCCTTCATAATATAAATTACAGGTTACAGATGCTACTGAGCAATCTGGGCGGTCTGACTCCAGGTGTGTCAGAGGACAATAAATTTGGCCAATCTGCTACTGTTTGACCAATATAGCCATTCTCTCTGGTTGCTTTCTGGCAGCTATTGGAGAGACCACAGCTTAGGCACATGGCTTTCAGAGCTGTTTGTAAAGGCATTCCAGGGGACAGAAAGACTTGTGCTTGATGGTCATGTCAGTAAGTGGATGCTGGGTGCATGAACCATGAAACATGCAGATCTGGCCTTAGTGGGAGGATTGGAAGTGACTGCAGCAGGCATGCAGAACTCTGCCTTAAGTTGCACACAGTCTTTACATCTCACATGGGTACTATGGGTAAATAATGTACCACAACTCAGAGACTCTTCAGTGTTGCATAAAGACATGCATGAGATTTTGCTAAGTACTTAAAGACTATCAGAAAGGCATAGAACTGTTCTGGACCACTGGAATGCATCTCCTTGATCTGTTAAGCTCTGTGGTATGCCAGCTGTGAAGGACTTGTATAACCAAATCCTCATTATTTTTTTGAGTGCCGGGAGGAGAAAACTTTTCCTTAATACCACCAGGAGTTAATTAGCAGGGCCAAAATCACTACCTCAGTCTTTCCACTGGAAGCTTCTGCATGATTCCCATCTCCCACTGCAACACAATTCTGCATGTCACCCACTCTCACCAATAATTCATAGTTTATTTCTGGAAATATTCCATACTTCATATGGGGTGCAGCAATTTAAAGGTAAACAATGGTTTAGTGAAAAGATGTGTTAGAGCATCCAGAAACCAAATGTTTCTGGGTACTGAATTTAAGTGGTAGACAGTGAGGGGTTTAAAAGGTTTTAGTATTGTTTTCTGATGTCAGCCTCCTGCATGGAAGAATGCAATGGCTGCAGCATAACCCACTCTGTAATTGCTGTGCCGTGAAAGGGAATGCTTACTATTTCTATCATTGACTAGTTTTTTGCCATAAAACCTACACTGGCTTGGACTGGGTATTAGGAAGCATTTCTTGACAGAAGGGGTTGTTAGGTGTTGGAATGGGCTGCCCAGGGAGGTGGTGGAGTCCCCATCCCTGGGGGTGTTTAATAGTCGGGTCGACATAGCGCTGAGGGATATGGTGTAGTTGGGAACTGTCAGTGTGAGGTTAATGGTTGGATTGGATGATCTTCCAAGTCTTTTCCAACCTAGACAGTTCTGTGATTCTGTGGTTCTGTGGATTGACATGGAGGGATGGGATGTCTGTTAGTAACACTGTGTGTGCCTCAGTGTCTCAGAGAGAACAGTTTGAGACAAAGCTGAATATTTTTGCCATCAACTTTAATCTCAGAATAGTTGTACCTTGCTTACAAGATGGTTAAATCTTCCTTAGTTCCTTGAATCTTCCTATTCTTGTAATCCAATTGGAATAGTTGGAGCAGCCTCAGTGCTGCTCTGAGTCCGTCATACTGAATTTCTTTGCTGAAAGTGTTCTTCAGGTTTTTCACACAGAGCTGCATCCCAGGAGGACTAAACTTGGTCATGCTTATTAGCTCATCCACTCCCTCTGAAACTGCTGAGTGCCTGCAGGCAGGGGCTTTGCAGTGGGTAGTGGAAAACCCTCATATAGCTGTATGGTGCTGCAGCAGCACCCAGACTATCTGGAAAGGCTGAAGAGCAACTTCTGTGTTTAATATTTGCAGGTTTATAATTAATTATTAATAAAATGCCTGGACTGAAAACTAAAAAAAGGGAAATGTCTTTTGCCGGTGTGCCCCAGTGAAGTTGAGAATACTGAAACTGCAGCAAAAGTTTTCTCTCTTCTTAAAGACTGTAGATTATTACAGGCAGACTTTACTGTGGTCTATAATTTTGGTTTTCTACTTCTGACTGGGCCAAACAGCATTTTTTTGTTTTGTTCAAACAGCAATCAAGAATGGTATGTTATCAAGCCACAGTGCTGTGAGCTTTAGATTTAAAGTGCATAAGTGAATATTCTAGCTACTTGGAGCCAATACATACATTAAATTCTAAGACTGGAGGAAGGGTGAAAACAGAGGACATATTTTTTAAGATGTCTATCAACCCTGAAGCTCAGTTCTTCATTTCTCCTCAAGATTTATCGATTTTGGTGCATGACTACAGATTTTACAGAGATGTTATACCAAGGGCATTCCATTTATTTTGGTCAACAGCCAGACAGCTAAATTTCTAAACAGCTGTCTGGAATTGGATGAACATATGGACTCAACATGTCTTAAAATAAAGAAATAATAATGATTTTAACACTGTTTCTTCCAATATAGGTACAGTATAGATAAACAAATAAAATGGTTTTTATTTTTACATACATTGGAAAGAAAGAGAGAGTGTGAATGAAGCACGTTTCTGAAGGAGAATGATAAGTCCTACCTTCAGGGTAATTAAATGCTTCAGTTTCCTAATTAATTTCATTTTCACAAGAATGCCTAACAATGTTGGACAACTTTCGTACAGAATGTGTAACCAGTTTTTTTTTAAATAAACAGAAGAAATACACTGTGAAACAATCTTTAATTATCAAATATGTTGTAATCTACCATTCTCTGCTTTTTGTCAGCTCTTTCCTTATTGCAATAAAAGAAGAAAGTAACATCTGTGTGTGTTTGTCTCCCAAAATACAATCTATTGATTTAACTGCATTAAGTGGAGGATAGATATATCATTAGGTTAGATACATGGCATTCTTTTTTCTGTTGTCCTCCTTGGAAGCAATATATCTGGGAGGTACTACTTACATCAGTACATAGCCTCCAAGTCTTAATATCCTGATAGCATTAAAGGTGAGTGAAACACTGAAAGTTTTCAGGCTATCAGAAAATGATGACAAATTGAAAGGGAACAGAGATCAGTGAACTTTTTCATACTAAGTAGCTGAATACCAGGTCCACAGGTACTGTAGTAAACGTAGACTGAAATGGGCTTTGACCCGAACATGCTGAGGCAGTTATTGAACAAGTATTTGTGGCAACAGTATGGGCATATATAGTTGATATCTCTCTAACCCTTACTATCCATGTTATGACAGCATAATAATATCACTTTTTTTTGAGCAGGAGAAAAGGAGGGGATAGATTGTACTACATTTCAGTCAGATTAGTTTCCCATTAGATCGCTCTGTGTACTAGTATAAGCATTTGCCACAGAATATTCTAATGGATAATGCAGGAAAGAATACATGGCTAGAAAAAAAGGGGAGATTGCTTAAGCAGGAGTCCAGAACCACAGGAAAATCAGGTCAGTAAAGCATTTATAGATTCCAGCACCAACATTCCTAATTTGGACTAGAGAAGAAGCAGCGTTGACATTAAAAAAACCCCCAAACTCTTATGAGTATGGCTGACTGCATGGCTCTGTGAAGCTGGACAGCCACCAGCTCTATCACACACAGACATGTCTGAAGAATAAAGCCAAAGGTTTCCCCTTTATGACAACATAACCAGAATTCTTCTGGTTCTCACTGTAGTGAATATAGAGAGCGCCACCTCCCAAAGGCTGATTTGGAGGACCGAAGGTTTAAACCTCATTCTGTAGTTGCTTATTGAAAGGCACATATTTAAAAGGATACATTGTGTAGACATTCACAGAATTCACTAGACTTTGACACTGTTCCTAAGTTATTTACAATTTATGAACCAGACCAGGTAATGCCAGACTCCAAGTTTGTTCCTGTTCATGATAACAGCAAAATGCCCCGAGGAACATTTATCGTCCTTTATTACCCCAAGCACAGTTTACTGATTTGAATACTACACAGTACTGAAGGACATAGGCCTAAAATAAAAGCAAGAAGATAGCTTAGTCAATGTCATACAAATTCTTTTAAGTATAGCAGCAAAGTTTAGGCAGCTAACCAACCCTTCTGGATTAAATATGTTTTTGAAGTATTCCTGTGTGGATTGTAAAATCTTTTGTTGCATATCCCTGTTCTGGCTGTTGAGACTAGTCAACAAATAAAGGTTTCAGTTAGTGCCAATTGTGATAGGGGTTTTTGGGAAACGTGATTGTTAATGAGTGTTCATATGGGTCTGTGTGTAGATTCACTCCTTCTAATTGAGAAGCTCAGATTTTCAGATGTGAAGCGAGCTTTAGCCTGTATTCTTATCTGATTTTAGTTTAAGGCTGAAATCTATGGACATGAAACTTAAATGCTTGGAAATTAAAATGCAGCTGTCTATGCTATAGTCACAGAACTGCATAGAGAAATATTTTCATTAATTCCTGATCTGCCTGCTTTGACAGCAGCTTAGTTGTCTGATAACGCAACAAGACAAATTAAATCCTGCTTCAGGCAGTACACAGACCACATTACTCAAAAAGAGAAATTAAAAACTGTTGAACATCTGTTATTACTGTGAATTTAATCTGTAGAACAGCTTATTATTTTAGTTCACATATTTAACTTTATTATTGAGGAAAAAGAGAATGTCTTGTGGTTAGAACATTGTTTTTTTGAAAAAAAAAATTGTATTTATTCTCTTACATGTATAAATTACTCTCTTGGTACCTTAGCTATCCCATCAGCAAAATGAGAGTATTATTACTGCTTTTTTCATGAGGTGCTGGGAATATTAATTAGTTTCAAATTTGCCCCATCTGGAAATGGCACAAACTACTTCCCACTCTAAAAAGGACTTTGAGACTAATGAATTAAGAGTACTTTATACGGAGCCAAGCACTGCTAAGTTTTTGATGGTAGAGTGAATAGTTATAGCAGAACTTTCAAATGTGACAGAAATCATATCATATATTTCACTGGCCTGGACAGTGTCTCTTTAATTATAAGATATTAAGATATTTAGGCACAAACTTACTATAAACAATGCAAATAATACAAACCAGTTTATTTTCATTGAATATTTTTGGCATGAATTATCATCATGTTCATCAATGAGATATTGGAACACCATTTCTGCAGTATTGCATGTGGTTTACTTTTCTTGATAAATAATATTCATACCAAAAACATAGTGGCACAACACCATGAAATTTAACATACCTCTCAAGACTTCTGTTTTCTAGTTTACTCCATATAGACAGAGTTGATTGTCTGCAGTTTTTATCACAGAAAGCTCTGAGAGTGAGTGAGACTCACTGAGGAACAAGGCTTATTAGCCTGGGTATAGCACTGCAGTGGTGCTCTACATTGCTGTCAAAGCTTGCTCTGCTGTGTTTACACAGTGCTGTGCCAAGCTCAGCTGATATCTTATTTAAAGTTGGCACTAGCTGCAGCATTTCTGTACCACGTGCCATTGCACATTGTGGACAAGTGCCCCAAAACTCCATGGAAAGGAGGCCCAAAGCAATGCAGTTGCACTGGGATGAAAAGAAAGAATAATTTTTGAACTGAAACCACACAGAATCTTTTAACGGTTAATTTGAGTCATTAAACACCACCTCCACCATGCATGTAATGCATACAAATATGATGCTTTATTGATGCGTTTCCTCTGCGTGCAACCTTGTTGCAGAGCTGAGCAGCACACTTCAGAGGATTCTCACAGAGGTAGAGTGAACTCTCAGTGCAGTTAAATGGAGTTGAACTATGAGTCCCTGGAGTATAGAACATATTTAGTCCCATTTTGTAGCAGAGAATTATTGCAGATTGAATCTACCTGTAAGTACCAATCAGAAAATGAAACTATTTGGAAAAAAAAATAAAATTCAGAGATAAAAAGGGAAAAAAACCAAGATGTAAATATGAAAGAGAGAAAAAAGAAAAATTTAAGAAGTGGTATAAAAATAGTAGTGTGCAATTCTAACATGAAGAGAGGGTAAGTCTTCAGCCTGATGGAGAATACAGATCTGATGTACATCTGGTAACTGAATTCTTGACTACATTTGTTTGATTCGTCTTCATATGAACAAAACTAGCTATATTTCAGCTCTCTGTTGGTATAGACATGTTAACAAAATAATGTAAATGCCAATAAATGGGTATCTGTTTTGAAAGATGGAAGAAACTGATGCCTTGCCCATTGCCTAGACCATGACTTAATCAGAATCACAGCAAGCAGGTTTAAATGGTACGTTCAGTAAAAAGTACAATAATGATACCTAACATTTTATATGTCATATAAATAAAGGGAAAGCTATAAATGATATTGCAAAATAGCAGATATGGATATTCATAGGCAAGACTACTTTCTACTCCATATATTTCCTATTCAGCCACTAACACGTAGAAGTTCAAATGATACCAGTAGAAAGGCTGCTGTAGAGACCTACACAATGAGATTTGGCCTTGCAAAAGAGAACAGATGACTTCCAAGATAAATGGTCTTTCACAGGTATTGAGGAGACGCTGTGAGATATTTCTCTGAGCAAAATAAAATTTACATCAATCTGATTTCTTGTGTAGTTTACCTTAATAGATATATATATTCTTTCTCAAAATACTGCCACAGCTCTGCAGAATATTATATAGGATTTCATAATGAATGGCGTCATCAGCTGGAGAACACAGGACCACAGGGTATATAATATGTTTGGAACAAATCATCATCCTTAAAGGATGGATAAGGCGTTATGATGAATCTCCAGTGTTTGTAGGTCTTAATACTAATTTCAAAAACCAGGATATCTACAATAAGCTCCTTGATTTGAATGAATTAACCACCCTCCCACAACCTTTTTTTTTTTTTTTTTTTTTTTTTTTTTCCCAAAATGTAGACATGAATCAAACTCTGGAGATGTAATAAAAGAACTTGTAACTCCTTCTTCTTCCCCAGTAACCGCCCCCCCACCCC
>NW_020799091.1:101035606-101111422 GCF_003259725.1 Athene cunicularia | reverse complement strand
CATCTCCCCCTGTCTTTTTTGAGATTCTCAGAACTTTAGTCTCCTTAACAGAGAGATTTATTGTCAAATGATCTGTATTAACAGATCATTTGACAATAAATGATGATGTCACAATGTGCTTCTTTATTTGCCATCTTAGCCAGTTGCAAGCAGATTGCATCCTCTGCCTCAGAAACACCTGGATATATTCCATTCCTACCTCCCCGGTGAATGAAATGTAATGCTTCCTGGACAGTGAAAAAAATACCATATTTAAGCATTTATACTGTATCTATAAACACATCTACCATCTGAACTATATAATAATTAATTTTCATCATATCTTCCTAGATCTCTCTTCTCCCTGTGAAATTGTTTTGACACATAAAATCAAAGTGATCATCCTTTTTCAATGGCTACACTCATTCTTTTTGTGTTTGAGGATTCTGGCAATAATTTGGCCATTCATAAGAGTGATAGCTGATATGAAATAAAATAGGAGGGAAAAGACTAACTATTTCAGGAAGATTTAAAAGCTTTTTCAGCTGATATATTAGCTGATAAATGACAAACACCTGCTACAACAAGAAGGCAGAGGTGCAGAAAAACATTCTTTATGAGACATGCCATGAGACTGTGGTCAGAGCCTATTTTGTCCATGGTTTCTTGACCATTTAAAGCCTCTGGTGTCTCACTTATCCACATCTGTTCTAAAGTCAGCTTTCTTTCTACTCTTGTACTCTTTATATCATATAAGTTCATTTGAACATAATCCTTTATTTCAAATCCTGATGTCTCCACTACTGTTATAACACTGACTTTTCCATTGGCATTTAATGGAGCACACCTCCACCAGACGTGCTAACTCCAATGATAAATTGGCCTTAGGCATCTTTTGCTAAAGCAGTAACCAGTGATAACTTAATACCATAAAATACTTAGGGGTTTGGCAGGAAAGCATTATGTTTATTTTTAAAAAACATTTTAAAGATAAAGTAGTACTGGTGCTTTACCTGTATATAGTCACATTTACTGACACTTTAAGATGACTTGATTGTTAGCCATGCTATTTTCTTTTCTGTGAAGAACTTTGCTCAATGGTGTACAGGCAATCAACACAGACAGACACATAAGCCACAATCAATCAGGAGGACTGCAGTCATTGCTTCTTTATCTTCTTACTCTCATGTGATTCAAAATTTCCACACACAGTGGGCAGCAACCAGCTAGCCATGATGGCCTGTTCCTTCAACATCTGCTCTTTTGGGAGCACTATGTAGTGATGGTAGCCGGAGCAGACCAGTTATTAACCTACTGACATTAGGAACAGATCCTCCCTCTATTCCTACTGTGGCAGGAACCTTTCAGACCCAATGACCATGTTGGGAAGATGAAGAAGACTCTTGAAGAGCAGAAGAGGGGCTGTAATTATGACTGACTGAACCTACCCAGGCACACACATGCTCTGGAGTTTTAGTGAAAGCAGGTTCTGGCTAAAAGTTGCACCTGTGCACTGTTTGCTTATGTATAAATTAGCAGAGACCTACCTTGTATTGATAGTTTACATTCTCAGTGAAATAAAGGAAAAAGGATTTGTTAAAAGGACAATATTTTCTAGGATCTGGGACAGTTTTATTCTGACACAGTATAATATATTTGCTAACAAATGACTAGCTGTGGTAACTGGCAGGGGGCCAAGGATGACCATTTTTTTTTTCTGTACACTGGAAAAAGTGACTGTACACCTTAGAAAAACAATGTTTATGAAGTTAAATATTTTTTCTCTCTACCAGAAGTATTCATCTTTCTGACTTTGGTTCTTCAGGAATTATAAAAAACGACTCTCTAGTTACTGGTTCTACTCTTGAGCTTATGTTGTACTATTCTGATACTGAAGCTTTGAGTCTTCTTCACTGGTGTTTATGTCCAGGAATGACATGTTCAAATTCTTGATGTATGATATTATTTATTACCAAACAGTTAAGATCATGGCTTTTAGAGTAAATATTATGTAAACTTTTCTGGCCATCCACTAAAGAGGTGAAGATGAGTAAAAATATCAGCTGACACCGTGGGCTAAATTTCAAATGCCAGAGTCAGTTCTTATAGAAAAACTTATGGTACAAACATATAAGAGGAAATCAG
Organism: Athene cunicularia; assembly: GCF_003259725.1. Lineage (NCBI taxonomy): Eukaryota > Metazoa > Chordata > Aves > Strigiformes > Strigidae > Athene > Athene cunicularia. Next base: position 101,109,298 of record NW_020799091.1, on the reverse strand, counting down.
AGAAATTGGTAATGACAGTAAATTTCACCACATGGAAAAAAACCCCCAAAACCCTCCACCATAAAATTTCAGTATAAATTCTTTCTGATGTAGACTCCAGGCAGATAATACTGTTCGGTGGTTGCCACATCAAAGCTATAGGTTCAGCTTTGCTTCCATGAAAATTTTTTGTAGATCTATGAAACTGCTTCTTTCCTCCCTGAAATGGAAGCATTTTTACAGTCATCCAAAATCCTTTTTGATGCACAGACATTTTCTGTGTGTTTGTCCAACTTCTTTCTAGTTCTGATTAAGCATTGCCAATCATTATATGTCACAGTATATAATAAGACATTGTTCCCTCAGATTTCACTTTCCACACATCGTTCTCTGAATCTAATCTGTTTTAACATAATGAACTCCAAAAGAGATTTAGTACAGTGGCAAGTTATATAAAGGAACAGTTGACTGTTAAAGAAGATAACAGACAAGTCCTGATGCATGTACTTCCAAGCAGTGAATCTACATAAAATCTTGCACAATTACGATAAAATAGGTGTGTATCAACCATAACTAGCCATCACTCAGAAAATTTTTTGTCTGTGACATCAACTTAAAATTACAGTGAGCACTCTTTTCAAACCTATGCAATATATTCAGTATTCCACATAAAACAGAAAAGGGACATTTGTGCACTTCCAAAAGATAGATAAGTTACCCCAACTGAATGTTCGAATAGCACTGTCTCACAGAAAAAAAAAAAACCCACAACTTTATCTACTTTGCTGGATTACTGAAGAATATGTCCTTAACCAGCCATCAAAGTAACACACACCATCTAGCATTCCTTCAGGTTCCTCAGAGTGTTTTCAACTTGAACCCAGTTAACTGCAGTTCACCTCCTGGAAAAGTTACTCTTTAGCCTCAACTGTCTTTGCCATGAATCACAGGTGGATATTCACAACTGATATTTGTTTTGAAAGCAGAGAATGTTTCTCTACTGAGCTCTATGTGAAGTAGTTCAAACAATCTCAAATATGAGCTACATGTAAGTTAATTTGCTACTGCAGGCCAGACCCCTAAATTACCAGGGCTTCAGAGCTGTAAGAAACCTTGTGTTCTTCAAGGTTGGCCAAAGAAATCAGTTTAAACACATCAGCATTACTTACTTGACGTTCTCCCTCCTTTTCCTCATTACATGCTTTAAACGCAAGGTTAAAGGCCCATTAACAAAATTTGTAGGATGTGGACCTGAATGCTTGTACGTACCTGTTGTATTTATAAACTAGATAGATTTCCTACTGAATAATTTTAAATGAAGAAATGAGGGAAAAAAAATCTCTGTGGGGAAGACAGGCATAAGAAACAACATTGCTGAAGTAGTAGATGGAAAAAGTCACCAATCAATGCCAAGAAAGTGATCTGTTGCTTTTTAATCCTGAGGGCAATTAATCCATTAGAACTATTTTATTAAGGACATAGTTCATTTTGTCATACTAGAAGTGTTAACATAAAGATATATTTCTTCAAGACATGCTGTAGCTCATCAAACTGTTATTGGCTGAACGTACTGTAGAGTTCACATGAAGTGAGTTTATCAACTTTTTTGTGTCAAAGATCACATTCTTTGGCCTCCCTGGTCTGAATATTTATGTGGTTTTCAATACAATTGTCTTTAAAAGGACACAAGTGTCTAAACTAAAATTTTAGTTTTTAGTTTTCATAGCTTTCTTCAGAATACACTTTCTGACAAAACCCTTATAGACAAAAGGAAATTTAGATATACTCTGCAGCCCACTTTACAATTTAGAAAGCTGATTTTATTATTAAGAAATCTAGAGCCTCCACAACTGAATTACTGGGGGGCATTTGGATCCTTTATAGTCATTGCTTATTCATCTGTAAAGAGGCTGGCGATTCGGTGTTTGTGGTTGGTTTTTTTGGTTTTTTTTTGTTTTGTTTTGTTTTGTTTTGTTTTGTTTTAAGACCTATGAAAGGGAAAAAAGTCTAGAGCTATGCAACTCTCCTGATCCGTCATAACATTTGCTTGCATTTAAATCCCTTGATTTTGCACTCCTATCTATATAAAGGCAAATAATTTATGTTTTTCTCTCCACGGTTACATGAAATTATCCTGAAGAAATCAAAGAGTAGAACTTCTGGGTCATCTAGATTCTGTTCCAAAAAAAAGCATAGTAATGGGTGTTGCCCATTTCAAATAACTTTTTCTTTGCAAAAGGTTTGTCTCTCATTTTCAGTACACTTCAGTTTTTCTGTCTTGCCAGAAATAAAAACAAATACACCTGGTATGGAAAAACTTGTGTATAAATACAGGAAAAAGGGATACCCCTTGGCAGCTCATGAGGAAGGTCAGACTGAGGCTAAATAAATAGGATACTTTTCCACTCAAAACATTAATTCCTAAGTGTGTTATGCCTTAATCAAATTAAGGAATGAATTCTGTTAGTCCCTGAACATCCTGATTCCAGAAAGTCTCCTTTCTGCTGGGGTTCTCATCACTTCATCCAGCTGATGTACTACAAATAAAATCACCATTCTAGGAGGTTCTTTTCAGTGTTTTTACCCATGCTATTTAGCTTTCAAAAATTGATTGTTTCCTTAATTACCAAACCAATGTGAATCATCGCTTTTTATAAGAAAATAATGTTCCGCTCCTCTTGGTTGGAGTAGTGAGAAAGCAACATTTTAAAATATAAGCTTTAAGCATCTGAACAGTATGAGAATTAGAATAGTTTACAAATTCTTATTTTAGAAATCTCTACTTTCAGTTACTATTAATGGCTGAGATCTGAATCATGATGTCTGCATGGTCAGTGTTGGCAGTAACCCACAGAGTAGGGTAATCTTGTACTGGGTCTGGTTGGGATGGAGTTAACTTTCCTCATAGCAGCCTTTATGGCGCTTTGGTTTGGCATCACAGAGATGTGGTGGGATGGCTCCGAGGACTGGAGCGTTGGAATGGAAGGATACAGGCTCTTTAGGAATGACAGGCAAGGGAGATGAGGAGGGTGTGTTGCCCTCTGTGTCAGTGACCAGCTGGAGTGCATGGAGCTCTGCCTGGGGATGGGTGAGGAGCCCACTGAGAGTGTATGGGCCAGGATAAAGGCAGGGAAGGGACAGGAAACATTATAGAGGGGTTCTGCTACAGGACATTCAACCAGGAAGACTGAGTGGATGAGGACCTCTATAGACAGGAGCAGCCTCATATTCATAAGTCCTGGTCCTCATGGGGGACTTCAGCCACACTGATATCTGTTGCAGGGACAACACAGCAGGGCATAGGCAATCCAGGAGGTTCCTGGAATACGTTGATAATAACTTCCTTCTCCAAGTGATAGAGGAGCCAGTGAGGAGAGGTGCTATGCTGGACCTTGTTCTCACCATCAAGGAGGGGCTGGTGGGGAGTGTGAAGCTCAAGGGCAATCTTGGATGTAGTGACTTGGCTGCAGGTGGAGTTCAAGATCCTTAGAGCAGCAGGGATGATGCGCAGCAAGCTCACTACCCTGGACTTCAGTAGAGCAGACTTTGGCCTCCTCAGGGATCTGCTTGGTGAAGTAACATGGGATAAAGCTCTGGAGGAAAGAAGGGCCCACAAAAGCTGGTTAATATTCAAGAATCACCTCCTCCAAGCTCAGAAGTGATGCATCCTGAAAAATAGGAAGTCAGAACACCAGGAGGTCTGTGTAGATGAACAAGGAGCTCCCAGACAAGCTCAAAAAACCAAAAAGGAAACCTACAGAGGGTAGAAGCAAGGACAGGTATCCTGGAAGGAATGCAGAGAAACTGTCTGGGTAGCCAGGGATCAGGTTAAGAAGGCCAAAGTATTAAATCTGGCCAGGGACATCAAGGGCAACCAAAAAAAGTTTTACAGGTATATCAGTGATAAAAGGAAGACTAGGGAAAATGTGGGCCATTTGGAAGGAAAAGGGAGACCTGGTTACCCAGGATATGGAGAATGTTGAGTTACTCAATGACTTTTTTGCCTCAGTCTTCATTGTCAAGTGCTCCAGCCTCACTCTCCAAGTCGCAGAAGGAAAAGGTGGGGAGTAGGAGAATGAAGAACCACCCACCATAGGATAAGATCAGGTTTGAGACCATCTAAGGAACCTGAAGGTGCATGAGTCCATGGGGCCTGATGAGATGCATCTGTGGGTTCTGAGGGCACTGGCAGATGAAGTGGCTAAGAAGTTATCCATCATATTTGAGAAGTCATGGCCATCCTGGATATGTTCCCTCTGACTGGAAAAGGGGAAACATAACCCCCATTTTTAGAAAGGGAAATGAAGATGACCCAGGGAACTAGAGGCCAGAGTCTCACCTCTGTGCCTGGCAAGATCATGAAGTGGATCCTCCTGGAAACTATGCTAGGACATATAGAAAATAAGGATGTGATTGGTGACAGCCAACATGGCTTCACTAAGGGCAAGTCATGCCTCAAAAATCTGGTGGCCTTCTACGATGGGGTTACAGTGTTGGTGGATAACAGAAGAGCAACTGACATCATCTACCTGGACTTGTGCAAAGCATTTGACACTGTCCCACACAACATCTTTGTCTCTAAATTTGAGAGAGAGCGGTTTGGTGAATGGACCACTTGGCAGATAAGGAATTAGCTCAATGATCACACTCAGAAAGTCACAGTCAACAAGTCTATGTCCAAATGGAGAGCAGTGAGAACTGGCGTTCTTCAGGGGTCAGTACTGGGGACCAGTGCTGTTCAGCATCTTTGTTGGAGACATGGACAACAGGATTGAGTGCACCCTCAGCAAGTGTCCTGACGACACCAAGCTGTGTGGTGCAGTCGACACACTGGAAGGTATAGCTGCCATCCAGAGCGACCCTGACAGGCTTGAGAGGTGGGCCCATGCAAACCTCATGAAGTTCAACAAGGCCAAGTTCAAGGCCAAGAGCACATGGGCCGAGGCAACCCCATGCACAAATACAGACTGAGCAGATTAATAGCAGCCCTGCGGAGGACTTGGGAGTACTAGTGGATGGAAAATTGGCTACGAGCCAGCAATGTGTGCTCACAGTCCAGAAAACCAACCATATCCCGGGCTGCATTAAGAGAAGTGTGGCCAGCAGGTTGGGAGAGGTGATTCTCCCCTTCTACTCTGCTCTTGTGAGACCCTACCTGTGTCTAGTTCTGGGGCACCCAACATAAGAAGGACATGGACTTGCACAAAGATGATCAGGGGCTTAAATCACCTCCCTTATGAGGACAGGCTGAGACACTTGGAGTTGTTCAGCCTGGAGAAGAAAGCCTCTGAGGAAATCTTATAGAATCCTTCAAGTAGTTAAAGGAGGCCTACAGGAAAGATGGGGAGGGACTTCAGGGAGTGTAGTGATAGGATGAGGAGTAATGATTTTAAACTGATAGAGGGTAGATTTAGGTCAGATATAAGGAAGAAATTGTTCACTGTGAGGGTGATGAGATATGGGAACAGGTTTCCCAGAGAAGCTATGGCTGCCCCCTCCCTGACAGTGTTCAAGGCCAGGCTGGACGGGGCTTTGAGCAACTTGGTCTGGTGGAAGGTGTCCCTGCCCATGGCAGGGGGGGTGGAACTATGTGATCTTTAAGGTTCCTTCCAACCCAAACCATTCTATGATTCTGTGACCTGTGACTAAAACAGTGTTGATAACACACCAGTGTTTTGGCTATGTCTGAGCAGCGCTTTCACAGCATTAAGGTTTTCTCTCTTTCCCACTCTGCTCCTTGCTGTTAGTAAGCTTTAGCCTGGGAATGGGAAGAGGTTGGCAGCAGACACAGGCAGGACAGCCAAGCTGAATTGACCAAAGCGATGTTCCATACCATATGATATCATGTTCAGAAATAAGATTTCAGAAAGGAAGAAAGAGCAGGGATGTTTGTGGTACTGGTGTTTGGGTGTTTGTCTTTCCAAGGAACCATTATGTGTGCTGAGGCCCTGTTTTCCAGGAAGGTGCCAAACATCTGCCTGCCAATGGAATTAGTGAATAAATTCCTCTTTGCTTTGCTTACATGCTCAGCTTTTGCTTCTTTATTAAATGATTTTTATCTTAACCCATGGGTTTCTTGCTTTCTGTATGCCTGTTCTGTCCCCCTTTCCAGTGGGGCATGGGGGAGGAGTGAGCAATCAGTTGGGTGGGTGCCTGGCTTCTGGTCAGGGTCAACCAACCACAGTCCCTGCTTGGATTCAGCTGAAGTGAGGTGCTTTCTCATCATAGCTGTCTCCTCAAATAGATTGACTCTAACCAAAGTCTCACTTTTCTGTTATTTTCCCTTAAGTCAGGCTGATTCATGAACAATCGTTGCACGATTGCACGAGTCAAATCTATCTCGTCTAAGCTCTGCAAATTAGCTTCAAAGTCATAGCCATGTTACCATTTCAGTTGTGTCCTGCAATGCAGTTGACCTCTTATGAGCCAAACTCATATGAGTTCCTTATTCACTTAGCAGGAGTGCCCAGGGAAGCAATGGAGTTCCAGCTCTGCCAAGGTACTAATTTAATTGCAAATTTACTCATATTCTCAAAACTGCTTTGTACAAATTTTGTCCCTTGTCTTTAGATAAATGTTTTATGGAAACCAGTTTTACAATGATTTTAAATTACAGTTGTTTGGTTTTGAGAAATAGAAGAGCGTGATTGACTCAATGAAATTTAATTTCTCTTAAGAACAGTTTGTGTAATTATGAGCAGTAAAGTTCTACTAAATAAGAAAGACCTATTCCTGAAATGATTCAAATGTTCTTTTAATACTAAAATGCAGAGAATACTGCATAAAATAGTTTTATATCTTTTCTATTGGAAATTCAAAAATCTATGTGTGTAAGCAAAAGAGAAGGATATAAACATTATTAATATAAGGAAACTCATAAATGAGAAGGGAAAAAACAGTTTTAATGAAAATGGTTTAATGTTTTTTGTTCAAAAATTTTTCTTAATTTTCCTTCTTTGATCATATTACATATACAGACATGCTGCACTCCACTTTTTGGTTTGATGTATTCTAAACTTTGAGGACCTGAGAGAAAATGGAAACCCAAGTGATTTACTGACATGATTTCAGTGTTCTTTGGTCAGGTCATCATGTTCCTGTTTTTTTCTCTTGCTTTTCTGTGTAGAGTTCAAATGCAGAGTTCAAATTTGTGACAAATAACATTTAATAGCTTTCATCTGTCTGCTTTTGCTAATCTAGAAAGTTGTTGCTCCAGTTTGCCTAACAACCTCAGTGGTCTAAAACATTCAAACATTCTTAGTATTTTGTTTATCACAATAAAGAGAAGCAATATGCAATACATGGCATGTATTTTTGATTTCTGAAGTCAACACTTCTGTCATGATCCATGGCAGCTGTTGACTTCCAAAAAGTTGCTTAGAAAGACAAAAGTCTCATGCTGGAGTCCAGTTAAATTAACCCTCTTGGGCAAACTTGTACCCACCTTTTATTAATCATTAGCTCTATAAGCAGATCCAACTATTAAAATGAGAAACATGGTGAAAAGAATGTTATCTTGAACTAGGAACCAAAGACAGGAAGCATTGCAATCACATACTTAGTCATCATGGAGGATCTAGTAGAAAACATGGAAAGAAAATCACAGGCTGGACAATTGCAAGAAACTAAGGAATACAAGGGGATCTTTACCAGTGATTAGAACAAATGTCATTGCACTTCCCCTCTAATTTAAGGACTTACATGTGCATAACTAAAATTACTTGGTGGTGTCTCAGGTCGATTATGCTATTTCAGTTATAAAAATATGTTTTCCTGACTTGGTAATAGTTGTGACTTTGCTGTCTACCTATCTTGCTGATCTGATAGAAAAAGTCATGTGAACAAGGCAAAGGTTTCAGAGGAACCACATACCAAAATGTGTAGTGGTTCCTTTTTCAGTTATTCTGATTGCACTCGTAGGTTTTTGGAGCATGTTTGTTTTATTCCTCTGCTTTGCTTCCTAAATCAACAGAATGGAAACAGACAGTGTTTTCATTTTGTGACATCTTGTGTTTTTCATGTTTCGGAAACCAGCAAACAACTTACGGATGAAGAGTGCTGACACACAGTAATTGCTCAATAGAGACACTTTTGATGTGGAAAAAATTTGCTGTTTAAGGCGGTGAGAGAAAGACAGTGCAAATACCACTTGTGCTTGGTGGGATTTCTAGTGGTTGACTACCTACTGGACATTGCTGACACCATCAAAGAAATACAGGCAATTCATATCTAGCTTTCATGATAATCTTCTGAGGTGGGGTTTAACTCAAGAAAAGTTGCTTAAGGAAATGATGGTCAACTTGGGGCAAATGTCAGCCTTCTTACACACATCAAACAATCTTAGTGAATCTAGAGGGACCTTTTTTTGTGGGAATATGCTTTCCTCTATGCTGAGCCTATTAGAGAATTAAAGCCAAAAGACATAAACCTTTCTGTACCACAAGGTGCAACTCTGGGGGCAGCCTCACCTAAGTCAGTGGGACTGCTTTTCATATGAAAGTTCTTAAGAATAAATATTTGTCAAAACACTCCTGGGTTTGACGAGCTCTGTCAATCAGCACTTGTTTGGCTTCAACCACTACGAGCAGGCACAGCTCTATTACCATTGGTAAAAATTGTAGATACACACAAGACAAAAAAAATGATGTTTGGAAAGTACAAATTAAAATTCTAAACATCTTCAGATTGTTTAGGAAAAAACCCAAACCATCACATGAAGTAATCAAATAGAAATCGGTGTTTAATAATAGAGGACACTTTTGCAGATAAAAAACCTAGAATGTTTCTCAATAATACTATTATAATAAATAAAAATCACAATGAAAATGAGTGACAATTCTCCATGTGAGAAAAATAATTTGGTGGTAAACAAGCATGTATACAGTCTGACTTTTTACAGCAGTGCCCTTTTCTGATGTAACAAAAACATACTTCACTGAGATTTTACTTGTTTAAAAAAGGCCATAAAGTTTTCAGCACCGGATCCTATCTTTTACTTCATACATATTTGGGCATTATTCTGTCTTCCTTATATTCCCTTATATTCCTTATATTCCTTATATTCTAAACATGCTATTAACAAATAACATGATATCATACACAATACTTGAGTGTGATTCATTTTAGATAATGCTCATATCAATTTGTTTCTTAATGGGATTTGAGGCTATACTTGCTTTACTTTATAGATCTTGACTTTAAACAATATTAGCTCCATGAAGGTTTAACTAAGTCACCTTGTGATAATAAAGACTGTACAGTTTTGTGGAGACTTACTTGTGTGTTGTTTATATACTGTGGTTTTCTACTGACATAAGCCGTTTGGGTCACTAATAATAGAATCACAGAATAGCAGAATCATCTGGGTTGGGAAAGACCTTGAAGATCATCCAGTCCAACCATTAACCTAATACTGACAGTTCCCAACTACACCAGATCCCTCAGCGCTATGTTGACCTGACTCTTAAACACCTGCAGGGATGGGACTCCACCACCTCCCTGGGCAGCCCATTCCAACACCTAACAACCCCTTCTGGAAAAAAATGCCTCCTAGTATCTAGTCTAAACCTTCCCTGGAGTAACTTGAGGCCATTCCCTCTTGTCCTGTCACTTATTACTTGGTTAAATAGACTCATCCCCAGGTCTCTGCACCCTCCTTTCAGGTAGCTGTAGAGGGCGATGAGTTCTCCCCTCAGCCTCCTCTTCTCCAGACTAAACACCCCCAGTTCCCTCAGCCGCTCCCCGTATGACCTGTGCTCCAGACCCTGCACCAGCTCCGTTGCCCTTCTCTGGACACGCTCGAGTCATTCAATGTCCTTTTTGGAGTGAGGGGCCCAAAACTGAACACAGGAATCGAGGGGCGGCCTCACCAGTGCCGAGTCCAGGGGTCAGATCCCTTCCCTGTCCCTGCTGGCCACGCTATTGCTGACACAAGCCAGGATGCCATTGGCCTTCTTGGCCCCCTGGGCACACTGCTGGCTCCTGTTCAGCCGGCTGTCAATCAACACCCCCAGGTCCCTCTCTGACTGGCAGCTCTCCAGCCACTCCTCCAGGAGAGCCAAGATGTATAAGTCAAATGAAAATCAAATATACATGTAGGTCAAATAAATTTCCATTGTGGAAGGCATATTAATGATAGCCACTTGCCTTGAAACGTCTCCTGTTCTTAGGTAATTTTAGCAACTGTCCCTTCTTTTTTAACTTACTGTGAAACCTGTAGGATTCCTTGTTGTTTAATTTGGCCTCCTGAGTGTTCACATCAGGCCATTGAAGCTAACTAAAATATTTGGAGTCAATTGTAAAAATAGGAATTAAAATTGTTCTTGGTAGGCTCAGCTTCCTACTGCATAGAATTCCTTTACTCCTCTGTATGTGGCAGATCTGGAAGTTGTTAGAAGCAGTGAGGAGAGCAAGCAGTACTGTTGAGCTGTGTTTAGAAGGGGATCCGTTATTTGCATGCAGGCTGAAGCCAGTCTGCTAATGAAGTGCTCACTGAATGGGAAAGGAAACTTTAACCTACCAGACAAAAGCAAAAAGATAGCATTGAGGAACCATGCACTGATAGCTTTCATTTAAACTTAGGTTTTAGTTACATATTCCACATTTTCCTTCTACGATGTGTATCATATGGCTATCAAATGTACTTACTCTGTGTTTTGAGAACTGCGAGAATGGCTGGGTACTGGATGATATTCCTACAGGAGGACCTGTAGCTGTGAGGCAAGAAGTGCTGGTGACTTTGAGATGCAGCATTTCACTTCTGCAGAATGCTGCCTCCTTTGAAACTGTCACTGCCCTGCCTTGAATCTACAGACATTGCTACTTAAAAAACAAAAGACTATACATCAACGAAGAAAGGGAACACAACAGTGGGGCTGCTGTTCCTATCTTTCATTCTTCCACGTGGGCTAAGTAGCATCTAGCCTTCTGCCTTCAAAGACATTAAATTATCCCTAATATACCTTAAAACTGTTCAGGATCAAAGACAAGTCAAATCCAATGTAGTTTAATGCTTGTGAAACTCTGGAACATCTTTAGGGTTCACAAAGCTTGTTTTAACTTGTGAAATATTTTTCCTTTAATTAAAACCCACATTTCCCAGCCAGGGTGATTCAATTTTATATTCAGCTAAAGTGAGAGAGTGCCATGTGTTAACATAATCTAAAACACACCCAGCTGAATAGGAACAGAAAACTGGACGCTAAAAATGTCTTCAGACATAAAAAAGCGTATTACTTATTGGTAAACAAAGTGGAATAGCAACTAAAAAGGCAGAACAAGACTAGACTACTCTTGCAACAAAAAATGAAGCAGAAGTGTTAAGTCATTAACTTCCTTTAATGAGCAGTGTTGCCATATTTGGGTGCTGATGTTCAACCAGAGGAAATTGTCATAGACTTTTATAGACCCATATAAGTTTACATCTGCTGAAAGCCTCTCTTGAAAATAATGGGCTCATTTCTGGAATTTTTATTTTTAAGAGGAGACAAGTAAACAGATTTCAGAGGGGGAAAAAAAGAATTAAGGGATTAACTCACAAAGTTCGACAGGTAATGACATGCTTAAGTAACACATAACTGAACTGGAGCAATGTGATAAATTAAGAAAAGAAGGAAACCCTGTCAGAATATTCTTACTCAGAGATGTAACCCGTTGTGGCATCCTGTCCTCTGGTTCACTCCAAGAACTGAAACAGCAGCTGCTTGCTCATATCCTAGTTGTACTTGAAACTTCCCACTTAGATGCATCATTCCATGGACCTCACACTTGACTCAGCTGACTTCATTGGCCTCCTTTTATAGGAGGAACAGAAGTAAGATATGATTTCTGGTTAACCTTGCAAAAAATAATGTCATATGTATGTCAAATTTATTATTTGTTTATATGAATAACTGACAACTAGGTGAAATGTGCTAGAAAATTTTTTTTAGAAATGTGAAGAATTTTGTCAGGCATCACATATTAAGAAGAAGACATTTGCAATTGATCTAATTTATAACTTTAAAAAAATATAATTCAAGTCAGCTAGAAGCTTTTGTCCTTAATTCTCTTACCATAGGGAAGAGAGACTATCAACAGACATGAATGAAAATGACAGACTAATAATATACAAGGCTACTTCTGGAGACAGAAAAAGTATTCTAAAGATGACAACTAAACTGCTTTTGACATGACAGAAAAATCCACCTGGAGTGATAGATTTCTGCAAAAAAGTTAGCTTAGGAGAGAGTGAGAGGTGGAAATTCGGAGATACCCAGTTACAAATGTGTGACTGTGGGAAACAACTGGGAAAGGTTTTGGGAGCTTTATAGCTATACTGAGAAAATACTGCAAATCTGGCTAGATAGATTTGTGTTTGGCAGTGGAAAAAAGTTGTTCTGCAATAAGCTTCAGATAGGAGAAAGACAAAACCATTAACTATTCTAGATATGTTGCATGTGATACATTTAAGATTAAGCTGAACTTAAACCAGAGAAGCAAATAGAAACAGAGAGAAATCTGCCTTTCTTAGTGAAGATTTACCTTGGACACTACCCTGGGAAGTGTCATCAAGAGTATTCTTCACTTCAGTGGCTTTAAAAATTTTTGCTGATTTACAGATCACACTGTACTCTTACCATCAGTCTTTTAACTGTTATTCTTTACTTCATGAATTTCACAGTAGGAATTATCCATAAAGGGATGCACACTACAGCTGGGCCAATGTTTGGAAATCTTTGCTTTGTTTCACCAGAGTCTGTGGGAATTCTTACAGTTGCTCATTTCTAAAGAGAAAAGGAGTTAACATAGAGTAAAATTATAATGTCTCTGCTACAGGAGTAAAGCGCTCTTTCTTCACTATCCTTCTGTCTATTGCCAAACCACCAAGCTGTCTCTGTTTATTTAAAAAACTTATTTAGAAATCTGAATCTGGATGGGGATAGGAAAGTAAAGTCAACATTAGGTAAGGAAACAGCATTTGAGTTACTTAGGTTCACCCTTTTTTGTTATTACTAAATTAACTCTGGGCTGGAAAGGAAAGCAATAATCAGTTGCTTTTAACTTGAACTTAAAAATTATAGCCAAAGATTTTTAATGTTCTGGATTCCTTTACCCAATTGCATCCCTGCACTGACATTTACACTTAAAGAAATCCAAAGAAATTGCTTTTGTGGCAAAACTTTCTTTTCATGACAGTGAGCATGCAAAAAAAAAATGAAGCACTTGCTATTAGATTTTAAGTATTAGATTTTGAAGTAGGTGAGGTTTTTTTTTGTGGGTTTTTTTTGTTTGTTTGCGCTTTTTTTTTTTTTTTTTACTGTAATATATTAATTCTAAGGAGGAACATTTCTCAGCTCAGCTTTCCTGTAGCATAGTGACTGACTGAATCAGAGCACCTTTGACTACTGAAGAGTGATTTTACTCCTGAAGCACAAATGGTTGTTTTCTAAGTTTTTTCTAGGCAGTATCAGACAACATTCCTAAGGCTGATAGCAAGACTTGTTATAAAAGTTTGGTTGCCAACTGGCTGCTTGGTATCTGGTTTCTAGGGTCATGGGACCTGTTTTCTTGTCCTGTCCTCCAAGGTCACTAGGAACAAGGTTTCCATGTTATGTGTCATCAGTTTCATGGGGGAAATTGAATCTAGTTACTTTTTATCAGAATTACTGTTGTACTGAAGTTCCAGCACAAAAATGAGGGCAATTAAGCTTTATCCAATAGAGTCCTGGTCATGACTCTCCTGTTCACTGTTTCTCAGTCTGAAGACTCAGATTCACCACGTAGTTATTTGTGGTCAGCACATAACATTTTATCTCTTCTGAAAAGTTGACTTAAATTTGTCAAAATGCTCAGCTGTTCTGTAAATGTTTATGTTTCTTGTTACAGTAATGGCCACAGACACAGAATATGCAACATGCATCTACAATATTTTGCTTTGACATGCCATTCCAGTGAAGCTATTAAGTGATAGAACTTCCTTGACACAGCATAATTAGTAATCTTGCTCATATATTTTGCTTCACTTTACTGCTAAGAAAACTAACAGTGCAAAACTGATTATTTTTTCTGGAAGAAACAACTCTGAATCCCAGGTTTCTTATCATCTGCACTGTACAAGGATAATGTAGTAGCTCCACAACTGTTTTCCTACTGGGATCTTATGCTGGCTGGATGCCCAATTGCTTCTCTCTAGTTCTTTGAGTATGCATAGATTACATTTTTTAAAAAGGGGAAAAGAGAGAAAAAAGTAACTATTCACTTTCAAAGTTTAAGGTCAGATGTTGTCAGGTCTCATCTGGGTACTTCTGCAGGGCAGAGATGAAAGCAGTGCAAGGTGTTTTCCTGACTCACATTGCTTTGCGAAACTACTAACTAGGATCACATTCTTTGCTCCCCCTAGAAATGATCATCTGCTCCAGCCCTAATCTTCCAATGTGGGGAGCAGCTGGGTGGAGGTTCAGTTACGCCTGTGCCTCTGTGCTGGCTAGTACTGTTAGGAGAGATTGACCATGTGTTTTAACATTTTAGAAGTTAACAGCAGCAGAGCCTCATTGTGAAGTTGCTTGTAATTTTGGAAATCATTCTTTCAAGCACCTTACTGCAAAAAGGATCTTGTCACCTCCCTTCCCTAACACAACCAAATAATGAAGTCCAAGGTGTTACTGAAAGTCCAAACTTTATAGAAAGTTTGACTGAAAACTCAGCAGCATTAGGAAAACAGATTGCCGTGAAATGCTTTTTAATGACCTTCTTGATGCTGTTGGTTACAGGGGAGCAAGAGAACCCTGTGTCGTTGGATAAAGAAGACATATTCTCCTGAAAAAATGCATGTAGTCAAAACTTTAGAGGCTGTGTTTGTGTACACAGTTAAGGATGGGTGCAATCCTGATCTGAAAATAGACAGCTCTTCTTGGGTGCTCCTGGCTCCCTGTCTTTTCCTCTGGTAAATATGCACCCCCTAAGTGGAAGATTCCTTGCATATGAGAATAACTGCTTGCAAAGTTAGTTGAAAAGGCAGCTTTAAATCCATAGATGCAAAAAATAAAGACTTTGTTCATGTCAAGAATGTGCTGAATACTGCGTTATTCATCTGCCCATGTGTAATTTAATCTGGCACCATTTCCAGTGATGTCATGCCTGGAACGTCCAGCCCTGTGGAGAGATACTCGCTGGGATGGAGCTGCTGCATGAGGCAGAGAGATTAGCAGATGTGGTAATTCACTCCTGGAATGGAGTTCATATCAAGTTGCATATTTGAGTAAAAATGGTTTCTGTTCTTTAAACCATGTAGTTTTGGAGAAGGCATATGTTCAAAAGGCAGGTAAGTGTCAAATTCTATAGCCAGTTCTTCTGGCTGAATATTGTAATTTTAAGGAAAAAGTGTTCCATTATGTCATTTCATTTCATGCAATTTCTAGGCATCTGGCTTTGCAGCTATGGGATAAGGGGTGTCTGGCAAAACTTGTTTCATGTAGATAAAATTCTGTTGCATTATGAATCTTCCCCCACTCCTGTTAAGAAAAACTGTGGTCACTTGGTCGGTTTTAGCACCATGTGTAGCTAGGTGGCACAGTCATCACTCAGGTGATGATGAGTGATGGTGATAACTGCCTATTAGTCAGAATCTCCCTACTTTGTGTTGGTCCTGCTGCACTGAATTTTGACAATCTTCAATGCAATGTTTGTGAAGAAGTTTGCATGAGTTAAATTGCTGGGGCTACAGTTTCACAACAGAATTTTTACCGACACTGCCAAATAATTTGTTTTGTGAGCTGACCTATTAAGGGCAAAACCATCAAAGCAGAGTCAGGCAGTAGTCACTATAGATGACAGTGTTGTAATCTTGTGGTTTGTGATATGAGCACAGCCAGATGGTGTGGTCACTCAGTCTTTACAGGGAAATTCATGTTGTATGGGAAATGTACAGGAAGAAAGTATAGTTTTTGATCTGGGACCTGTGGAATAACTCAGATTTGAGGCTAGGAAGATGCATGATGCAAACTGCAGTTCATCTGTTACTACCTGGTAGCTTCTTTGGTGATCTCTTCTTAGTCTGTGCTCTTCCCACCATGACTCTAAATTACTGATCATGCGTATGTGTTTCCATGACCCTACACATACATTCCCACCAAGAGGATAAATACAGCTGCAGATACTGGACAGCTATCTGCTTTTTTCTCATGGGGCTTAGTTACAATTTATAGCTGCCACTTTTTGACAGAAGGTGTGTGAAAAGAGCAATAGAATCTCTGCAACTAGGCAGCAAAGAATCATTAGGATATCAGCACTCAGCAGCTAGGATTTGGTTCCCTTTGTGAGCTCAGTCATCTGGCAGCAGCTAGATAAAACAAATACTGCACAAGAAAAAATCCTTTTTTATCCTCTTCTCTCCGGTTTTAATAGGACATTCATGCTCTTCATGCTTTGGGTTTTATAAATAATACAACTACTTTTTTCTTATACATGGGCAACATTAGCAAAGTATTTATTCTTTAAGCTAGGAAACTACTTATAACAGTTCACTCAATCCATCCAAAATACTAGGTTATTTTATTTCAGTATTATCAATTCAATGTTATTTAAATTCAATATCATCAGCATCAATAAAGAAATCCACCTGTTTGTCACTCACTCTTATCCAGGTCACAGAATGTAACTCACTATTTGCCAAGAAAGCTTCTGCTATGCCCAAAACCTAACATTTTAAAGGAGGTGAAAAGGAGATGAAATAGGATGAAATAGACTTTACAGAGGCTTTTTTTTTTTTTTTATTTATTTTCTGTTTAAAGCCTTCATAGATGAGTTTGGACAGTTAATTTATTTTAATGAACACCTCTACAGAAGGTGTAAGTGCTTTCCACATAAGGACTTCTCAAAGGCTAGCTCTGAACCGAAGAGTAAGGAAGGATTCACCACACTTTGCCCCCTACTTGTCATGTTTATGTTCTGAGTGAAGCATAACCCAGCTCCTGTCCGGTCTAGGTTCTCAGCTTAATTTTCATAGACTTTGATATGTGGGGTGCAAAGAGACAAGTTAAGGCACAGTTCTTGACTTGGGTGTTTAATGACACTTTTATCTCTATAAAAACAAAGTTTTCTTTATAGATCACCCTTCCAGAGCAAAACCTCACACTGAAACTGTCTAAAAATACTAATTTGTAGTGCAGCAACAGGGCAGCCTCAATG
This sequence comes from Athene cunicularia, assembly GCF_003259725.1. Classification (NCBI taxonomy): domain Eukaryota; kingdom Metazoa; phylum Chordata; class Aves; order Strigiformes; family Strigidae; genus Athene; species Athene cunicularia. The sequence goes on along the minus strand of NW_020799091.1, from coordinate 101,092,153 downwards.
AAAAGCTTCCTTTCCAGATTTCCTCCCAGGGCTTCATAGATGCAAATATTGTGTGGGCTGCAATTCCACATTTCCTACATTGTTTGACAATTGTACAGCAGACTGATAGTAATTATTGATTGACACAGACTCCCAAACCTTTAAAGTCTTTAACTTATGCTGGATAAAGAAACATAACCATAATGACAGTTAAACAGATCAGTAAGTCCCCTTATTGGTTACCCTGCCTTTAAAAGTAGATGATGGCAAATAATTTAGAGAACAACATGAAAATCACTGGAAAACACTTAAGTAGTTATATTGAACAATAATAACACATTTCTTCAATACTTACCCTATCATTGTTTAAACTCTGGGTTCTGTGTTGAGTCATCCTTAATTACATGAAAATAATAGGCACGTCTACTCTACACGCAAATATCTAGTTGTCATGCAAGTAGACTTGCAAACCCAAGTTATTATTAATTTCACCTATAGGTTCTGGGTGAAGCCTAATTGAGGTAGCAAATCCTTAAGTACTTAAACATTTCAGTTAAGCATGGGCTGTGAAGCCTATATTGAAGGTATACAGGTTGTCTCATTGAAAAATTATCTCAGAAACACATCTGATGTGTCCTTTGCCTCAGAAGGACCACAAATGGGAATTGCTCATGTAATTCTGTTTAAAAGTAATCTGAAAACTGCAGAAGTCTCACTGTCCATCTCTTTATCTTTTTCAGAAAAAAAATCCATCAAGAAATCATACTGGAATTCTTATGTATTATGCATAAAAACAGTGATTTTCAATGACTATCTCATAAAGAGATTTAAAATCTTAGACTCATGTTCAAGGAGGATTTTCATTACCACCTGAGCATTCACTTAATGGAAGTGGACAATCTCAATGTATTTCTACAACAGTTCTACTAGATCTAGATAGTATATATATATATATATATGTAAAATAAAAATTGGGCTTCTGCTAGAAAATATCAATTCTTTCACATTTCAAATGGAATTTGAAGATATAATTTGGGATTCCCTCTCAATATTTGGGATAGTAAGGGAAACCCACCTGAGAATAGGTGAAGGATCAGCTAAAGTTTATGTAGCTTTGGATGCTGTTAAGAACAACTTTTGTAGACTGGTTTCATCCGTTGTGGGTTCCCTTAATAGGCCTGTTCAAGCCATGACCTTGTTCCTGCTCAAATTAGGAATGAAACCCTTTTCTTTGTTTCCATTTCCAACATGTTGGATTTCATGACCTAATGAAAGACCAGAATCTGGAGTCCTAGATAGTCCTGCAGTACTAGCACTGAGTGAATTTTCCAGTCCATGTTATTCCTGGAGAATGTTGGGGAAAATATTGTTTTTCAGATGATATCCAAGATAAAACAGCTTCCAGAGACCTGCCTTGGAAAGCTGAGACAGTACAGGATTGATCTAGCCATGTTGGATTGCTTGGACTCCCTGAGAGAAGAGACAATTTGTGCAAGATTTATGCCAACAAAATCTGAAAGATGAACAGAATGCAATCCCCACAGTCTCCCAGGTTTCTACATTTGCTTGAAAAGTGAAACATTCCATATCACTGAGCACCACCAGCACAAAGTGGTACCTCATTCCTGACTCACAAACGCTGGACTCCAGTTTCTAGCTACCAGGGTTTTACCACAACCAACCAGCTACTTGAAGTCATTATGTGTAATCAAAAATCTGATGCAGCATGCACTTCAAATGCTCATAGTTACATGGTTGTCAATGACCAGAGAACACAAAACACAGATGTTTTAAATCTTTATACAACAGTGCTTTCTTTCCATACTTTTTTTTAAGAGAACAACCTTACTGATAAACATTTATTTCAAGTTCAGTTAAAGACAAAATAATGAGCTATGAAAAAAACTAAAAAATGAGTTCGACCTTTACTTTCTGCAAAGACTCTCTCCCATATTAAATATAATTGGATTAGAAAAAGATGGCAAACAAGATATTGAATGCAATATGGGGATTTAATTATATACATCTGAGTTCTTAGTTCATGCTGCTGACAGAATGTTTTATTACAGAATACTATGAAGGCAAAACCCCATTCCATCAAGTTCAGTGTTTGAGAATTTAATTCTTGAATCAAAGAAATAATTTTGTTTGACAATATATCAACAAAGTAACCACCTCTGAGAAAGCATGCTGAATTCTAATCGATATTGATCCAAATAATTTGTTTTCAAGGGCCTGTAATTTGTAATTTGTTTTTGGTGAAACTGTAAACAAATCTACAGCTCACAACAAATTCTTAAGTTACAACAAAAATGATTGTATAATGGATTTTTTTTTTCTCCTTTTCTTCTTATTTTGCTAAGAAGCATGCTCAGTCAGTGCTGGCATGAGGTATGATTTAAGAAATGAAAAGACACACAGGAAGAATATATACTTTTCCATTCTTAAGCTATAAATCTTTGCTGGTCACTTGCTGACATGTGCGTTGACCAGTTCAGACACTTAGTGTGTCCCTAAGAATATACTGTGTTGTTTTTAAGTCCTCATTTTCAGTCAAAATGCCTGTGTTCATTGATCCTACCTGCTCCTGAAACGAAGTGGTAGAATGGAGTGAGATCAGTGAAAACTTTTTAAATGTGTGGAGAAACTCCCACTTGTCCTTCTTATGTCATGATAATTCTTTATCTTCTACAGCATTTGTCCAGCAAAATTTGAAACATGCCAGCATTATGCTGGGAAATCATAATGTAAGAACACAAGATGTTCCAACATTGCTATCCAGAAAAACCTGCTTAACACAAAGTTGTACCCAGAACTGAAACAATCATTTATCATTTTCAAAAAGCGTACCAAAATATGACAGTCAACATTTCTTGGAAAATTTATTTATGTGAATCTTTACAATATTATAGTCAATGTACCATGTGCCACCATGCAAATCCTGCTGTCATAATCATATGTAAACATATAGAGATACGGAATAATGAAACACTCGAATATTAAAACCAAATTCAATGGGAAGAGTTAATGATAAGATTTAAGCTATACAACATGCAAGGAATTTCCAAGAGTTTTTTAATTCAAGCCATTAACGTGAAACATCGTACAAAACATAGTAAGCTGTTACATAGTGGTTTAGAAATGTGTCAGTTTGGAAGACTTTTTGTAAAACCTCTCCCTCCAGGTAGATGTCTGAAGAAGTAGTCCTTTCAGGATAACAGTGAAGGGCTCTGGAAATTCAGGTTGGATTTGAAAGGGATTATTCTACTGCAAGACATAAACTGATGACATTTTAAAGGACTGGTTTCTTTTCTGTTGAGGATAGGTAACATTTTTGTAGAATTATATTCTTCAGGATATATCTTGAATCACCAAGATTCAAGATCCTTTGTATTGCTGTTGATAAACAAGCAATACTACAATACATGATGAGACAGAGGAGGAAAAGGCAGGGGAATTGGTTAGGTTTTCCCCACAGGTCTGAACACAAGTTTTAACATTCCACATAATCGTCACTTTGTGGACTACTCTTTATGATTTAGCTGAAGGTGATTTTTGAGTATGTCATACCATTATGTTGCATGTCCTCTGAAGGCAGATACTGCTTGTGGTGCAAACTGAACTTGGACAAGCATTTTCATAAGGAAATCCGAAAGATCAGGCTGTCAATAATGAGATAATTTGCTCTGAGTTTAGATTGGCATTGCAGCATATCTGCATACGTGTAAGTATCTATGTACAGTGTAGACATGTCTGTATATGCTTACTCAGCCATTTCTCTGATGGACTCTGCACCAATCCTCCTGAATTAGTAGAAACCACAGAGATAGCCAACAACTAAACGATTATTAGAGCCAAGTTCAAGTACAATGAGATGAGTTAATTGTAAGGATTTAGCCATAGGAAATTAGAGGAGTTCCTGACTGCCAGAGGTTTTCATTGAGATCATTAACGTTATTTTAATTTACAGCACCAAGAACTAAACAGAAAAATAGTATCCATATGGAAAGTACAAAAAATCCCATTTTGTTTTCCCAGATAAAGTCCGTGAAAATCTCTAGCCATCAACAGGGTATTTCAGGGTGTTTTTAAAAAATGTTGTATAGTTGAAGATACAGATTGCTGCTTTTAGCAAGAAAAGGGAGAAAAGAAAAAGCTCTTCCTAGCAGATGCTTAAATTTGAGAAGTCTTCCGGAATGTTAACATAGATAAGAGAAGTGCAAAGCATGCCCTTGATATTTATAATTTTCCTCTTTTATGTGGGAACTTCTTTTGTGACATTTGAATCTGTTACTGAGAAATGGATTCAGATGTTTCAAAAATGAACCAAATTTTCCAGAGCATAAAACTAATTGTCTCTAGTTCAGAAAACTATTTTTGTTACACAAAATAAATCAAAATCAATGTGAGACTAGCAATAAATAAAATTATAGTCATAAATAGTCTGTTCCCTTTGTTAGGTTTTATGCCATGCTTTGTACGAGTTCAAACAACAAAAAAACCCCCAAAGTTCTGAAAATCCTTCTCATGTAAATGACTTTACTCAACAGTGAAAAAGGACATTGGAATGAATCTACATTGGTTTACTGCACTGAAACTTAATTTCACTCAGTGCAAGGGAGGAAACCTGATGTCACTTGTATAGTTTCTTCTGGGCATGATTTTTCAGTGGGTTAGAGAATACCTGCAGTATCCTATCTTGTAGACAATAAGTGTTCAAGTGATTAGTTCATTCAAGCAGAAAGCTCTGCTGGCCATAAAAGTCCAGGAGGAAACAAAACTTGTCGCCTTCCAAGACCTAAGTGGAATGCAGAGATTTGTTTCCCAAGGTAATGTCAGATTTTGTTTCCTTTTAAACATCTAACCTGTGGTTGAAAATTGATGTGTTCTGCAGTCAGAAGACCATTTCTCTAGGATAGGAGTCACCAGGGACAGGCAGGGATCAGTAACACTTTCTTTAACATTCTTAGTCCCTCACATTAGACATGGAAAGTTAGCAAAGAAAATGAATACTTATGCCTTTACTGTAATCATTAAAGTCTATTATCTGGTTTAGCCTGTACTATAAATGACATACTTCAGTTCCCTGTTTTAAAGTCACCCAGAAACCTCTCTCCATTTATCACTTTTGTAGTATATGACCTTTCCACCTGAAGTCTCAAATCAGCCTCAGAGAAGAACACAATACTAAAATAAGATCCCCCAAAAAACTTCGAGCCTTGTAAAAATCTTGTACAGAGCAAAAAAAATCTTTCAGAACCTTTTTTTCCACAACAGGACTGACACTGTCGCATAAGTGTAGAAATTCCCTTACAACAGGGCTGGTTCAGAAAAGTCAGTGCTCCACAAAAAATGTATGTGAATGAGGCTGTGTAGTTCTTAACTCATACCAGGTGAGTGAAAAGTGTTCATGAAGAAAAGTCCCTGAAGAGCAAAGAGTTTAGTAGTGCAAGAAATGAGGCTATAAGAACTGAGAATTTATGTTTGGTTGAGAGCTGCTTGATGAGGTATGGACTACTGTTTCCTTATACATCAGCAAAGCTATGATTAAAGGGAGATATCTTGTTTTAGTAAAAACTAAAACATCTAGAGCTCAGTCATTAGGAAACATCAGGTGTTTCACATCTTCAGACACTTGCTGGAGCACGCTGCCAGCCTCATATCACCTACTGGTGTCAAGCACCTTCCTTTGGTAGGATCTTCTACCAAAAGGCAGACTTGACATCAAAAGCAGAAATGTCCCTTCTCCTATATGCATGTACAACTCCTTCATACTCCTCCACTCTTTGTGATGCAGACACATTAGCTTTAGTTTTCCTCTTTCCCAGAGAGAAGGAACCTCTACTTCCTATCAGTTTCTCCACCAAGCACCAGGCTGACAGGTCACATCAATTTCATGAATAGTTCTGATTAGTTTAAGTTCTAACATCCTCACTACATACCAAACTCTAATTTGAAGGACATGCCTACAGGATTTTTGCAGACTGTTGGAAGCTTATTCTGCCCATACCCTAAAACAACCAAAAGCCATGTAGCTGTAATTAACTCTGTGCCAAGTATGAAATAAGAATTTCTCTTGAGAGTGTGAAGCTTAGAGTAGCATCAGCTAACATGAATATGTGACTTCAATTTGCCTACAAACAAAGCCTGTGTAGCTAGAACTTGCATAGATATTTCTCTTCAGATCTTAGTCTAACAGAATTATTTTAAGTTTTATATCATGGATAAATTGAGGTGATTTTCCAATTTTGACCTCCGAGTTTCCATAGATGGCACTCAGAAATACTTAGGTTAATTCTTGTGTATGTAGGCCAGCTTAACATCTTGACACATGTACTTCTGACTGTCTTCTGAGCAACCTTTTAAATGCTATTGCCTTCTGAATCCTGGGAGAGCAGTAGAAACATATCAGCTTCAGCACGAGAAGAGACACAAACTCAGATATCTTCTGACTGTTGAGGGATTTCTTTTCTTAGGTCTGATTTTCCCGAACTGAAGCTCCCACTGCTGGAGAAATTCACTCACATTCTTTACATTCAAGGTGGAGTTTAAGCAATACACTTCTTTGTATTAGCAATAGCTAATCTGCAACTATAGATATAGTTTGCCATTCCTGATTGTACCAAGTAGAAGAACAAGCCTACTAGCCTGCTATTGCAGGTCAAAGAAAGTCTTAATGGATTAGAGGGGCTGGGAGGATTCAGTAGACAAAAGTAATTACAGTGCTTAAAAAACTTAATAGACTATACTAGCCTAAATCCCATCTTCCTTTTTCCATGTTTTGTCCCCACTGGTTTTGTACAAATCCATTAGAAGAGAATTAATTTTGTGTAGAGCAAGTGGAGGCTGAAGGTGCAGTGGAGGTAACTGTCTATAAACAAACAAACAAAAAAAAGAGTAAGGGCTGAATAGTGAAACATTATGTTTCAAGCAGAGCACCTTCATTTCCAGCAAGATCTTTGCTGTTTCTCACAGTTTTGGAAAGGTTTTCTGATGACAGAATGGATTGTTTTTCCTGTTGCACCCTTTCCTTCAGTCTGTCTACAAGCAGTTGTTGAAATAGATTGAAATGTGCAAATGGTATTCTGAACAGAATCTGGAAACTGTAACACATCAGAAACAACAAAGAAATAACTCTTCAAAATGTGAAAGAATGCAAGACAGAGTAAGCAGCCATGCCAGTTGTGAGAAGAGCTGAAAAACTCCTTCTGGTGTTTGGTGTAGCAAAAATGTAGTTATTTCAGTAGACATTTATACTCACTGATAATTGTATATCTCTCATTAATGTTTTTTCAGGGACAATGGTACACATGTACCTCGTACACATGTGTCTTCATCTACATGAAGAGGTTTTCCACAAAGAAAACCTGAATCTTGAGAGTCAAAATACTCTCTGACTTAGTTCAACTGATGCACACTTTCGTATGGAGACTTTTTGTCCTTGAATATGTTGATTATTCAGTTTAGCAAGTTGTACTGTTTTTCAAAATCAATAAAACCTTCAAAAAATGTTTACCTAACATGATTATGAGGTAATTCACTAATATCTTAATGTACAGGAAAAATCCACTCTCCGTGTCCCTCCAAAAACCTTCCCAACCAATTCCTAAAAATTATACAGTTACTCCAATAATTTGAGGGGCTTTTACTCTTCCAACAGCACCAGCTCTTGTCTAAAGCCGCTACACAACCTCTCATCTTATCGGACCTGTTCCTTCCCTAGCTTATGCATTAGCTGCCTTAAAGATCACATTACAGAAACTTCATGTCTAAGGTCCAAACTAGTTACTGGAAGTCAACGTTATTTCTCTTTTCCCGTCTGGACAAATGGTAAGACTGCCATGTCCTAGGTTGTCTGGATATGGGAAATGTCAGGCATCCTTGTGCAGACAAGATAGCTTTGAGGATGACATAAAATTCAGGGGTTTTTGTGCCTTTCCATAGAGAAAGCAAACAAGTAATTCTCATCCGAGTTCATGAAGACTTCTGTTAAGGAGACACTATCATACATAATTTGTGCTAGATTTTATTAAACTGTCTGACAAGCCTTAAACAATTAGGCCGAGAATTAATTTCTCTGAGACAGCAGGAAGCACTGAGACTGGCACCTCTGGTTTCTTTAATTAGCAGAAAAAGCTGAGTGTATGATCAAACACTTCACAGGGCTCTGAGGTCTCTGTAACCAAGGTTCAACTGACTACTCACATTGCCTAATTTCCTCATGGGGGTACTTAACATTATGTACTGAAAATCAGAGCCTGTATACAACAAAGGTTTGGATAGACAACACTCAGTATAGAAGGTCTGCCTGGAGAAATAAATTTCTAGGCAGAACCTCATTCACTGCATCCTCACAAACAAGAATACAGAGGGGAGAAAGTGAGGAGATATGTGACGAAAATTAAAACCCTCAGTATATTCAAAAGGAAACAAAGGCATAACCAGTTCCCTCAGCAGCCCTGTCCTCACTACAGATACAGTGTTAGTAAATTCCTCTAAAGAAAGCGATTATATTTGCCACAAGGGGACACTGAATTATTTCAATGTAATTGTTCTTACTTTGCTGCTGTACATTGTTGATAAAGTAACTATTAATAATAATGAACCAATATTAATAACATTTATCAAAACAACTATAGCAAGGACTCAGCTTTGACAGAGAGTCTGTCAGCACACTGTATGCTGGCATGTCTGGCTCTTCAAGAAGCCCACCCTAAAAGTGCACAGAGACTCACTGTTTTTGATAACTGTTGGAGTTAGGATGTTCTTCATACCCTTTCAGGCCTTTGTCTACACAGCATATGCACCCTCATCCCTCAAACCTAGAGCTGGGTATCATTTTTCATCAGTTATATACTTCCCCAGAAGCCTGAACATTCTTCTGCTCTCTCCTTAGACACATGATTTTGAATACTTCTTCTTTTAAGAGTTTTAGCTACATCCAGCTTTGTTAATTTGACAAGATATAATGCAAGAGGTGTCCTTATAAAAGAGGAAGATTCACATTAAAGTGATCTACTCATTCCTAAGTATCTTCCGTTAAGCAAAACGTCTGGCCCATGTGCTTACGAAACAGCTGAATAAGAGCAAAAAAAATTTCCAGAAGGCAGTCTTGAGTCAGTTATATCACAGGCCAGAGATCTGTTTCAAGGATTCCCTCTCCCATATGTAATTCAAGAAAGTTGGAACTTTGACAAAATGCCTGAGCTGGGATTGTAGGTACCAACCATATTCCTCAATAAATCTTCCTTCCATTAAAAAAAGAGATTATATATAACCCACTTTGCTCCCACAGTTCCTTAGGAAAGAAAAAAACCCATTCAGCCACCCCCACCGCCCCCTAAAAAAACCCCCAAACAACCTCAAACCAAATCACAATGTTAATTAGATGCATGTTCCTGCTACTCTAAGCCTAATCCAGTTAGAAGTACATGGAAGAACGCCCATGACATGTTTATGATGGCTGTGAGGCACTGCTTGTTATATGTATGTATATATATGTAATGTAAAAAACGAGAACCAGTCATCTCCGAAATTTTATCTGATGTTGAATTTTAGCTGTTAGAAAGTGTATTCTTTCTCTGCCCTCGAGGTGATAGAGAATAGCTGAACATCTTCCTCAGGAAAGGGGAAGTCTATCTTTCTCCCCGCTCCCAAAAGAAGGATGTTGTTCCCCCTGCTCCCAAGCAGAAATGACTGTTACAGCGTCATGTGCATGCTAACCTTCCTTCTCCTCCTCTCTTCATGATGATAGTGGAGTAAACTTGGTATTCTTGCATCTAGTGTTATACGTAGGCACTTAGAAGACTGTAAAGCATAGAAGAGACAAAATGTTACTTCTCTTATAAGACTCATAGAGATCCAGAATGTACCATGTCTGAGGCTGCATATATCACATTGTTGACATGTCCAAGGTGAGGAGAAATAGTTTTCAAACTTCCTGAATTTTAATAGTGTTTTATAAGTTTTGACTCCTCAAGAAATTATCATTTTCAAAAGGACAGACTGGCCACTTCAGCCTCTCTAAATCTAACCACCAAAATGGGCAGTCAGCCTCTGTCAATGTTTTTGTCTTTCAAGGCAGCACTTGTATATTGGAAGTTGTCCATCTACCTAAAGAGTGGCCTATCACTGCTCTGCAGCATAGCAAAAACTGAACCACAGCTGAATAAGTTTTTCTGGGCTATACATCAGGCTTTGCTTATCTAGGGAACTTGTTTGAAACTACTCATACCTTTCCAGTCACAATTTACTTAAAATAGTTTGCATTCTGTTTTTAAAGTGATCTACTCATATAAACAAATACTTTGCATTCTGTTTTTAGTCCAACTTTACAGTGCCTTATTTGGAACAGACATTTAAACTTAGTGAATAAAAATAATCCAAATACAAGTTTAATCTAAAGAGGAAATCAATAGAGAACAATCCAAATTTAATGATTAAATAATGGAAATAGAAGAACTTGACTCACAGATTATACGCTACTTAAAATAATTTCCAGATCATGCCACCTTAAAAAAAAAAAAAAAAATAATCTCTATTTTGGGAGACTTTAATGTTAATAGATTTATTTTCCAAATAGTTAATAAAACCCCTGATTTTATTCCAACATACATCAAATGAAATACCCTAGAGTTCTTTATTTAGCATTCCAAATATTAATTCCATTCTGCTATTTAGCATTTCAAATTGTTTCCATAGGCATTTATTTTACATTAAAAATACAGACCGAGTATAAACCAGGTTTACAAAAAAAAATAAAAACAACAAAAAACAAATGAACAAAAAGCCCCAAATCTGATGAGAAGTTGGACATTATACTGAAGTGGAACACTAAGTAATTAACTTAAGGCGGTTTAAGTGCTGATTCTATAAACCAGGCATGAACAGTGAACCTGTTAGCACTGCTAAAAAGTACACGATATCAAGAGCTGCAAGAATGAGCCTTTCAAAGACACATCTCATGAAAGAATGTAAGCATTGCTTTGATTGCTTTTGATAGGAGAGTTGTACTGCTTACAATTGTGTAACAAATACAAAATTCCTAAGAAAATCCTGTGATGAAGGTTTTGTTTTCAAAGGTCTATGAAACCTCTGTGTATCTTAAAACAATAAAGGAAACCGTATGTGTACTAGGGGTTAATTTATTGCTTTGTTAAATGAATTTCTTCCATACAACTTTCTTGCCATTAAGATGCAAATGTGGGAAATAAAAGGTGGAGGCTGAAAATATCACAGAATTCATCCCTAAAGGAGGAATCTAAGATGCATTCTTACCACCCGTGAGATATTAGCAGCAAGTTGTGATTAGATCTGATAAAATTAGTATGTATTGGTAGGATAATGCAGCTGTTGCAACGTAAGTTTTGGTTTACATGAGGTTTATTCATAATCTATTTTTATGATTTTCAAAATCCAGGAAAATAAAAAAGGACCACTGTCTAATTCTTACCATACTGTTGATTCAAAAGCTATTTGCAGCGTGCTCAAGGAGCAATACTCTCTTCTTTCCTCCCCCTCTGCCGCCCTCCTTCCTCCAACCCTTGAGGCTTCTAGTTATAGCATTAGATTTCTAAAATTAAACTTGGGTCCATCTTAAATCTCATAGTTAAGAGAATTTGGATAAGTGAAATGCCATCAAAAACTTCCTCATGCTATCCCCTTCCTGTACTATTCCTTTCCTATTCTCTAGCAGAGTAGAGCCTCTTCATTGTCTAAATGTTTACTCTAAAGTAGCATTTATTTTTATGCTTTTTTAACATTAACATTTTTATTTTTTTACTACAAATATTTACTTTTTTTTCTTATTGTTCATTATATACAAGAAAGAACAAGTGAATTCTACATATGTCTATGGGTATTCAACGCATGCTGATGTGACTTGTAGTGAAACAAATACATTTGCTAAAGGTGACAACTGGACCCAGAACTTTTATAATTACCCATTGTAAGATCGTTGTAAGGTTGTCAAAATAGACCAGTGGAATTCCTGTTGACACTGGGATAACTGAAAAGATTACACAAGCATTTCCAAGTAAATTAAATTTCTAAATTTTGTTGCATATTCTTTAAATAATAGTAAAATTCCCATTTATCATTTAAGGTGAATGTTCCACAAATAATTTGACCATTTTCTCATACTTGTTTGATTTACCTGCTAACTCATATCTGGATAATTTTACTGGCAAATTAAGATCTTCTTAGTTGACTTTTCTACATTTTTTCAGGCCCCTAGCAGACATCTAGGCTCAACAGGCACCGTAAAAAAAAAAAAAAACAAACCAAACCCCAAAACCCCAAACACACCCCACCCCCCCAATCCATGTATTAAGAAGGTTTTCATCTGGCTCACACCTGAAGTGTAGCCACTTAGGCATCAAATTTTCCTTCTCCTTATTATTCCTAAGAAAATCAGCCCATGTACTGATGGGTACCATGGGTACTTTATACAAAATAAAACTTCGTGTTCTATAATCTGATTCACAGATACCAAATGCAGTTTCATCATAGGATATTTTTACCCAGTATATTGATGTTAACATTTGCATGTACATACATACACGTATGTCTCAGAATATGCTGAAATCTAAATCAAAGTAAAGGTCTGGCTTCTGGGTTGATATGGTGAACCTGAAAACTTTCTTACAGTCTTACAAGTTTCATAAGCAAAACACCCAAGAGCCATGTATTTTCTATGTCACTGATATAATGTGGGAAACTGCCTGAATCTGGTCTTATCTGACCTACACCTTTACAAGCCTGAAGAAGAAATTAGATTCAGTGGTTCAGAAAGTAAGACAAACGCTGATCCATTTCATGGAAGCACTGCAGGGAAATTGCAAGCAAATACTGTAGTAGTTTCACTATTTCCAAATGCTTATTCTGTTCTATTTTTGTCTTACTAAAATACTTAATTTCCTCTGCAGAGTCATCTGTAAAATTCATTTTTGATCTTCTTGGTCCCCTTTTTGGGTAATTTCTGTATTCCAATGTCTGTGTCCTATTTAGTTACTTGTATAGTGCATTGTTTTGCAGTTACATTAACACTCGCAGTCTAAAAATACAAAGTCTGTTCACCAGCTTTCTTGAGCCTTTGCCCAAAGCTGTTTCTCGTACCACAGTAGGCAAATTTACCACAAGAAAAGAAGGAAAGGTTTCTTTGTCCCACTTTTTGACTCTGTGTGGGTAAACCAAAACTTGGATCTATTGTGAGGGATGATCCTGCTTTGAAATAGTCAGTTAGGCCTTAGATAAAGACTAGATATGGTTGTGAAAATTAACTGGAATTAAACATACAACATGTGACGATTTTTATAGCTTTGACCTTTTGGAAAGTATCTTAAAAATCTTTATGAGATGTCAAGTGGGATAGTTCTTTAAGAGATATCTCTCTTTCTTGATTTTTGATCTCTAGATGTTTCAGGTGTATGTATTTCTTTCCAACAGTCTAGGGTCAGTGACTTTTCATTTTGAATGAAACTAATGCTTTGGACTCAGTTCTATTTAAGAATGAATAAAACTGCTGACTAATTCAAAAGTTAAAAATATAGTCTACAAATATTAGTTGGAATTAAATGTTTTAAATTACACAGTGAATTAAATTATTGCAGACGTTTCAATGTTCTTGTCCTATTGTCATGAATGAGTGGAAAAGTAATTCTATCTTGATGGCTTATTTACTTATAGAAACAACTTTTACATTTGCACACAAAAGTATTCATGTCAAAAATACTGCAGAATTTCTCTTATGAATATGAAGATATTTTGTATACTCTACCAACACACTTCCTACTAGTCGCTGAGAAAAGGACTCAAGTTCAAACCATAACATTCCAAAAACCTGAACAAAATAATATGGAATTAAACTGAGGAAATCACAACCTGACCACAGGTACTGAGTGAAGGAAAACAGACTCTGTGTATGCAGAATAAATTATTCGTCACACAGAGCTCAGCATCAAGACATATTTTACCTCAGTCTTATAAAAGAATTTCACTACATACATAAAGGCCTAATCCAACATCGTTTAATACTCTCTGAAAGGAAGTGCACAATCATCAGTCATTGACTTCATGCCCTTAACATTTCCTTGTCCAACAAATCACGTAACTATATTTGCACTCAAGACAGATAACTGTTCGGTTTCACTGAACTTAGTAAAATACTCCTAAGGTGAAGCTAAGCAGATGCTCAGGTTTTTAATAGGCTCAAGCCCATTTGCCATAATGAAAGAAAACTAAATGAGTGAAATAGCTCTTAACAAGCAACAAAGCTCTTGCCTAGAAATACTGTGATAATAATTCCATTATAAGAAGTATTTGCATTGGCCATACTTAAGAAACAGCTTGTTAGAAGATGTGATGTGGAAATGTCTGAATCACAGGATTTTAGACAACAGTTTTTACTAAAATGCATGATGCAGAAGAACTTTACATGTACACCAAGACCAAAACTATTTTGTTATGTGGCATGCTCTTTTTATCATACACTGAGTTTTGATGAGCAATGGAAACTGAGTTCTTCTATGCAATGGAAAAATCAAGACTAAGAGTATCCTATCCTGTCCAGCACTTCAAAATTTCAACTTCGTGTTGATCCATTACTACCAGATTGCCTTCATGGTATAGGAAGGGAAGTGGAGAAGTGGTGACAGAGTGGCTTGAATTCTCTCCAGGATAACAAAAAAGGGGGAGTTTCTGCCATATTAGAAAGAGCAAGTTTTGGGGGGAAATGAGGTGGAAGCAGACTATGAACCGTTTCCATGAATCCACAGTTGCTAGAGACTGTTGTATGGCTCCTCTGAGATCTGTGAGGACAGACCTGTGCACTAGAGACTGTTTCTAACACCTACAGAGTATCAGAATTAGAAAGAGGACTTAAAGACATCTGACCCTCCCTGCCTCTCGAACCGTGATTTCTGTGCTTCGCTTCTGAGAAGTGTAAACCAGATTTCCCAAATACAAAAATTTTATTTTTGAAGTACTTTAGATAAAATTTAACAGTGTATAGTAATTGAGATTCAAACCAGTCTAAACTTATAGATCACCTCTTGGGCCATAAATTACAGTAATTTGTTCTCTTAGATACTTTGAAAGTCCTATCAAACAGACATTGCAAACAGCCTGTATTTAATCCATTCTGAATATACTGTCAAATGTGGAAACAATGAGAGAAAATGAAGACAAAATGTTATGGTTAACTCCCTGATTCCTTGGGATATTTTTTAGTGTCTTCAATACCTAGCAAGAGAGTTGGTAAGCACAGGCCTCAAAGGTAAGTGAAGCTTTCAAGCAACAGTCAAAAACCAAAGGTTCTCAGACCAGTCACTTCAAAAAACTTTAGCCCAAAATATTTTGCTTGGCTCTGGAACACAGAAACTCTCCATTGCTGCACTCAACTCCTGAGACTATATTAAGGACAAAATATAAACCAGTACAATTTTCATTTGAACCTCTATGTCATGATGAAGTGAAGCGATCCTTCCTTTTGACAGATATTATCAGAGTATAGCCCTTATTTTTTTTTTTCTTTAAAAATACTCTAAGAATAAGTTTGAGAATAAATAATGAGTTTGAATTTATGTAGAAGAAAAAAATACTTCTAAATTTTTCAGCAACAACTTGAACACAGAAATCTGGTATATTAGGAGAATAAAAATATTAATATTCTGTAAACTTCTCAGCAGGAAAAATTAATTTGTTTTAGGATAGCATTAGGTATCTGAGATTACAAATTTTGTTCTTTGATTTCTGGCATATCTGCTTACCTTTTCTGTTTCACCTTTTCCATCCAGTGAGGTGAGACAATCAAGATTTTTGTGAGTTTGATCATGATAGCAGTAAAATGTTTTAAAAAGAGCTATTTTAAACAACATATAATTTGCATTTCTTTATTAGTTTTACTACACATTGAGATATATTCATTTGCCATGATTCTTGAGCTCCTGGTTTTATGGTCAATTTGAGCTGTGACCTGCTGGTGCTATAATCCTGAATTACCATGAATACTAAAAAAAATAGTCTTTGATTTCTGAGCTTTGCCTAAGCAAATTCAGAAAACTTTCCCTTATACACCTAATACATAAAGACAAGAAAAGTATTCCTATAAAGTACAAGATATGTAAGATTCACAGCCACTGATATAAGATTATTATAATCTTCCTTATATTTATATATACAAGATATGAAACAAAAATATAGTCTTATTTTTATACATATATAAGTAAAACAAAGTGAAAAATAATGTTTCTATTTGTTACATGTACATTATATACAATGACTTTAGAAGAAGAAAATATTTTAACAACTTATTCATGGATGTGGAAATTCTGGAGACATGAATATTAATAAGCCACAACATTTGATTAAGCATCACTATTTACAACTGTATATTGCATTTAGAGGTTACTGTTGTGAATGATTTAAGAATACAGCTTTTATAAAATTGAGTTTGATGTATGTGTTCTGAAAAAATTGGAAAATCATCTAGGTTAAGCCACTCCTGACACTATGCAGTGATAATATGCATGTGTTTTCTGATAGTTCACTTGCAGATTATTTCTTCTAACGTGGAAAAGTGTTTATTTGGAAAGAAGTACCTTTTATATAAATAGAAGATGCATTACACTTTTCTCAGTACTTGCAACATATGTTAATAATAAAAACCGAGTAATACATGCCAATTTTCCCATCCATTAAAAACACTGATTTTTATTTTTTTTTTTCTATCCCACCTTTGCAGAAGGAAGCAGTGAGTTCAAAAAACCACTTCCTTGGTATTTTAGTAACATGAATGACTTTGCCTTTTGAACTCTGCATTATCTTACTTTTAATTAAACTTTCATTTAAAATAAATATAAAAATCAAGGTATTCTTGATGGTCTAGCAATCACCTGCTAGACTTTGAACATTTTTTATCTTCTGATTTAGAAAGAAACCAATGTGGATTAAAAAAAATCAGAGGCGATCTGATGAGTCAGTGATAAATCTAATTGATGTTTGCTGTGGAGCAATAGGAGTAATATCTAACAAATTTAACATCTGTGAATCCCCAACCGACAACAGAGTGCTCTTTAATGTACACAGGAGTAAGTAAGTAAGTAAGTAAGATTTAAACCCTGAAGACCTTCAAGCAAATCCCAGTAAGAATCTCACAACTTCATTGGAATTTGAATCATGCCTTCAAATAAGATGATATACAGAGGTTCAACATATGCTGTTATCTCAGATTTGCAATTGTTAATTTCTTCACTGTATTCACACAAATGAAACTCTCAGGATAAGAAGCTGATAGTTCATCTTCTAACCCTTTCTTATGGTCCATTTACTAGTGGATAGCTCCTTCTGAGCGCATACAGATTTAAATTAGGAGTCCTGGTGTCTTAACCTTTCTCATGTCCCTTCAGCTCAGAAATCACATACGCCACTCCTTCACTCTCACCACTTGCCTCTACTTTATAAACGTGATGAAGTATAGGTCCAGAAGAGTGGACAGCTGTGACTCCAGAAAAGTAGATAGTCATGTACTTTACTGTGTTTTCTGCAGAAGCCAACTATATGAATCAATGTTTCAAGCCTCGCTTCTGAGACTCTAAAGGCTAGAAAAATAAATGTATGCACTT
This sequence comes from Athene cunicularia, assembly GCF_003259725.1. Classification (NCBI taxonomy): domain Eukaryota; kingdom Metazoa; phylum Chordata; class Aves; order Strigiformes; family Strigidae; genus Athene; species Athene cunicularia. The sequence goes on along the minus strand of NW_020799091.1, from coordinate 101,074,553 downwards.
TGTTAAAAATCAACTTTCTGAAATGATTTGTGGCTACTGGAGCTTGAGGGGTCCTGGGATCCTCACTCAAAAGTCACTGAGATTAAAGGGAAAACTTTAAATTTTGATGGACTTTAGATCAGACCATATGGCTCTTGTCTTAATGTTAACTCAGCATAAATCTGATTGTAGCTGTTCTAAAGTACATAAAGAACACATCTACAGAAAGACATCTGTAGCTACCAGAAGTACCCTAGTTTATTCTGGTTGATTATAAAGGAGTTCAAATTACAAGGTCTTTTTCAGGTTTCTGTCACTATTCTATTTCTAAGCCTAAGAGCCCAGTTTTATGGTCAGAGCTGGGCACATCAAAAATAGTAGCAAAAATACCTGTTCCAAAGCGGCAGCAGGAGGGGAAGAAGCATCAATCATTATTCTCACATCACTGTATTTCTTCTACAATGGAGTTTTCATCTTCCCTGTGAGATCTCTGTAGTGACCTAGGCATTACCTACTCAGGGAGTATAGTCATGCCATATGACCTAGATAAATGAGCCACTATCACATATAACATCTGAAGCAAAGCATTTACAAGCAATCCACAAAAGGAATCAGACTGTCTTGAAACAACTGAATGTGTGAGTTTAGGGGACACATACAAAAAAAAAGGTAGTGAAAGTATATCTGTATAAGTGGAAATATCCTGAAAGAGAATAAAAGTGAGAGAAAAAGAATATAAATACAAATATCTTGCCCCATTCTAATACCAAGGGCCATCTAATGACATCTTGCTATAGACACTTCATTTAATGAAAACGTGCAACTACCTCGTAGATGTTAGAGTATGGATCTGTTCTATCCTCTCTCTAGTTCTTCTTTCATTTTCTTACTCTCTGGCTCTTAAAAGTTACAAAGTATGTTGAGAAAAACCCTAATATAAGCCACAGATCATTAAATCACTTTAATGTGTGTTTACTGCAGTAAGGGGAAAGTCTTCCCTAGTTCTCCCCAATGTGAATTTACCAAGTGTGAGTACTGAGGAGTGCAGTAGGAGTGTGAAGCATGACATAACACTTTAATTTGACACCTTTATAAGGATGATGGTACCTGAGAAAAAAAAAACAAACCACTTTTTATGTGAAATCTGGTCTTGTGTGTAAGCTCAGTCTGCTGGAAAACACATACATACATACAAACATACAACCATACATCTCAAGTATATCTCAAGAGTATTATCATCTAAGTGTGTCCTGTTTAGGGTTCCTATCTATACAGCCTGGAGGTAGGAGGAAAACAAGTCTTTCCCGTTAACTAAGCAATCCTGGGAACTGCTGAACGATGCGGTCTCCGAGTAACCTCCAGGGAACAGATTTTAAGGACACATGAAACTTACATAACACAAATGCTGAAGAATTATTCTAAAAAAAAAAAGAAAAAAAAAAAAAGTACTGTTGCAATTTTTTTCAGAAAAAAATGTGGCCTGAATTTAATGTAACTTCCCTCTGCATAATGAAAAAATGTCAGCATATGTCTCTTGGGAATTTTCAAGAAGGGGAGTTTGTTTTAAAAGCAAAGTAGAGTTTGCATAATATGTAGGAAACATATTCTATTTAATCAATATAAAAAAAAATTACTAAGAAGACTAAGGTGCCAAAACATTTCTTCCATTTTAGCCATTTTAAAGTAAATCTTGAATATAGGAAGGTTCAGAACAGAAAGCCTCACTGAGAGCAGTATTTCATTTAGATTATTCCTCCAATTTCTAAAAAGTATCAGCTATCACTTCTGTTAAATTTTCACTACTGTTGATATGGAAGGAAGCTTGTAAAAAGCGGGAGAAAATATGTTTAGCTATACCAGAGATCACTACAAAGTCACAATGCACTTCCTGGAAGTGAATTTGATGCCACAGCTTATTTGTGTCTGAAGAATGGCTAAAAGTCTTGACTGTTTCAAGATTAAATAAAAGAACCAGGGGCCCTGAAGGGAGTTTGGAGTGTGTTACAGACTTCTATTTCCTTTAGGAGCTTCCTCCAAGAGCTACATACAAGTGTACAATAACCCAGCTCTCATGAAATCTGATTACTTCATTTTCTGCAGAAGAAGGTACTTAGGCTAGGAGCATCGTCAGAATAAATTTCAAAAATCGACAAGGCGAGAACTTGGGTGAAGCACGCTGCTGTAAATATGTTACTGAGATGAGGAACTTAAAGAAAATCACGCTACAGTAGATGATGTTATTTATGTTAGCAATTAAGAATGTTTGTGTAAAAATGTCTGTAGAGTTTGGAATGAATCTCTCCACATTTGTCCACTGCAGTTCCGTGTGCATACTGAATCATTGTGTTACATTTCAGTGGCATGGCAGCACTGCTCATGTACAAACATTTCTCATTATAAATTGATCACTTCTGGGATTTATAATAATTGTGTATTAAACATTTTGCTGTGGCCTGGAACACATACGCTTTCCTTATGTTAGATACTTTTTCACCAACATTGAAAATGTGTGATTTATTATTACACATTTATTTATTACACATTACTGCCACTTGAATTATCAAGGTGCCCACGAAGCCCAGTTATGGACTTGGGCCTCATTGTGGCAGGTGCTGTTAAAAGTAAAGATGAAAAGGAGATCCAAAGTTCCTTAAAATTTAGAAACAAGGCAGCAGATGATTATGTACAATAGTTTGTACAGGCAAGGGAGACTGGTCAGCATACCTGACAATGGCTTAATTTCATCGATAGCCTACATGTCATTAGCTTTAGTAGTTGACATCAGAAACAAGTGAAAATTTTTTGTTAATTTTAAAGAACATTGTTTTCTGGACTGCATCAGTCTTCAGAGTTAGCAGTACTATTACTTCCAGAACACCATCCTGGTGTATTCCCACATGTATATGTGGAATATACACGATTTCTGGTTTACCACCTAGTCTTTCCAAACCAGACAGTGCTTAAGAAGTCTCACAACAAACCAGTCAACAAAGAAGGTAGGTATGTAGTCTGATCTATATGTATATTGTTGGATATTTCATGGCAGTAAAATTTGGGACTTAGCATTTCAGTCAAATTATTTATTTTCTAAAGTTATAGAGTTGAAAATAGATATTTTGTTATCATAGGAAAATGTGACAATTAAAAATTACTGTCTGTTGCTAACTGGAAAAGGACTTCAGAATAAGAAGGAGAGGGCAGAGAAGGGATGTTTGCAAAAAAAGCAGGTTTTGAGTTATTCCTGATTAGATTTATCAGCTGAAAAATAAAATAAAATAAATTGATATTTCTCCTGCTGTCACTTGCATTCCATTATTACGGTGGAATACCAAGCCTTGTAACTAGGTAGCCTTGCTTCAATTTTCTTCCTCTAACCCTCTGTTTCCCAGAAAATCTTAAGACTTAGTAACTTTATTTTTAAGCAAAGAAATTTTGATAGAACACATCATCTGTCTCCACATGACTAGAGTAAAGATTCTCAGGAATAATATATGCATATTTGATTATGTATGTCATGCATGAATGTGCATGTATATGAATGTGTTTGTTCATTTGTTATTTTCCTGGTCCCGATATCTAAATCTATAAATCCATTTCCCTTGGTGTGAGTGCAAGTTGGGGGAACCAAAAGTCTGTATACTGTGTAGTGGATAAACAGAATAGAAGCCACAGTTTTGTTACCATTTTAGATCACAGGAAACAGACCTTCTTGCTCTTCTATGTACCTTGTGTTTGATATATTTAAGACATATATATATATATATATATATACACACACACAATTTAAGATACTTAATTCATCACCATGTAGGATGACTACCAAACAGAACTATAGCTAAACCATTAGCACAGTCCTTTAAATATTTCTGAGGAAGCTAGAGTGCCTTGATGAGGTATTTACTCACCTTTGGTAACCTCACTTGTACCTACATGATTCTTCCATTGGCTAGACTCCTGAAAGTACTCCATGTCTTAAGAAGTTTGAGTACCTGGTGCTTCTGGCCAGATCCCACACCCATAGGAACCTCTCTTAGAGGCAAAAATGTCACAGCGCTCGAGAACTTCAATGATTCTGCTGACTGGCTATCAGATTTAAATAAAGTAAGATATGCTTTTGTACTTTCAACATACTGTCACTAATAAAATGGCATTATTTCCATGTCTGGTCCCCAAAACCCTGATTTGCATGCTTTTGAATCATTTTCAGAAGTTGGAATAACAGGCTAGTAATGTTTCTCTTTCCCCACCTCTGCTAACGTTTCCTACTCATTACTACCTGCTCACCTCACTTAAGCGTCACTTTATGAGACTGTTGAAGATTACTTTGCCATTTCTTTCCCAAATTAGTTCAGCTAAAAATCTAAATTAGACACAAGTCCCCAGTCAGCAAGGTGGAGCCACACAAGAAGAATGTTGAGATAAATAAAAAAATTAACTTCAGAAATAAAAAAGCTCACCGATAAAACTCTGTTATCTCCTTTAGATATCTTCATAGATTTGACAAAAGCAAATTCAGAAAATGCTTTTGTTAGTTTTACTTAATTAAATCTCTGCAAAGTGTTTCGGATGTCATCTATTGTCCATACCAAGAAGGATGTTAATTTCTGTTGCATTTGTGGAGGCATATGACACAGCTAGATGAGTAACAACGTTGGCAAGGTTGAAAAGTCAGGATCCCTCTGGGTTCAAAATCCTCAAAAGACTGTTCCTTATGTGACAATAAAACAAGATGTGCTAATCTGCAGAGGCTGGGAGAACTACTTTTCCTTATTGAGAAGCAGAGCAGCAGGGCAATGAATAGTGTGTGTTATGTGTATGCCATGTATGTTAAAACAAGACTTAGAAAAACAGTTGGCTATTAAAATGAAATGCAATACTGCTGCCTCAACATTAGTATGAACACATGTTGTACAAGGATAACAGAAATTGCTAAATAAACTATGAAACAGTTTCACTATTTAAAATGAATAGAATCCAGCAAAACGTGTGTTTAGTACAGCTCCCAAACAAAATCTCTCACTTGCCAGAATGTGTCCCTGAGTTGTTTTGGTTAGCTGTATCCAAATGCCATGAGTGCATTTGTCTACTCAAGTTTAGATCTTCTTTCAAAACACTGTGTGTCTGGGTTGAGTGCATTAAACATCCTACACTTTACCCAAGGTCCCAAATTTTGTCAGGCAATGATTCATATCTCTCTCAATTAGAAGACTATTGTTGCAAAGATGAAATTGGAAATGGAGTTATTAAGACCCAAATGAATGACATTGGTCTTTATGAAAACAACAGATCTTTTAAGAGAATAAATCAAGCTTCCAGACTGTGCCTGTCATTGTTCGTAAAAGGAGTAACAAACTTCCGTCATTACACCATTGCCTTGTCTGCCCTGGCAAGTAAAACCTCTAGTGGAGGTAAATAGAGGAACACAGAAGATTGGGGAAAAGGCACTGAGTCCAAAAACTTCTGCATTTGGGAGAATTTTGTTTAAATACAGCATTACAGCTGAAGGAAATAACTGAAAAATTAACCTTAAATGGTGTTTTAAGACCAATTGCATTCCTATGTAGATATTTCTAGTGCTTGCCTCATGGTGTCATTGGTCTCACCCTAAACTGGATAACCTGACACACGTCATATGCTGTAAGGCATTTGAGACATTCCCAGTTTTGCAACAAAGGCCTTTGTATCAAAATTACCATGGGAATAATTTATAAGATCTAGATCGCTCTCAGGAGTTCTAAAACAATTTTATTTTTTTTTTAAACCAGTCACCTGATTTTGTTATCCAGTCAGCATAAATAATTCTTTGTGTGTGTGTGTGTGTATATATACATGATCTATAAACATCGTAAGATGCTATACGTTGAAGATGTGGAGAATTTGAAGGAAGAAAATTACCAAAATTGCCTTTTTCCCTTTGATTTTGTCATGAAATACTAAAGCATACTATCAAAATAACAAAAAATCAAATTCCTTGTCTACTTTATATGAAAAATACAGAGTGTGCTGACCTACCAAAATGCTTCCGCATAGAGCAGACTGCAAAGTCTTTTGATTGTGAGAGCTGAGATCACTTAAAGTGTAGAACTTTCTAAAAGTATTCTCCTTCATCCTTTAATAAAATCATCAGGATATCATTTATGAGATGATATTCATTATTTTTTTAAACTCTGTTCTTAATGCTTTTCCTTAACCTTACCTCCAAGAGAGTTTGCAGGTAAATTGTGTGCACAAGTGGAGGCAAGCATGGGGATTGGCTTACAGGCCTGCCCTGCGGTGCAGCTGGCAGTCTTTCTGATCGTCTCTGTGATGTGGTTAGTCTTTCCTCTCCTAAGAACCAGATTCCTGTTTCTGCAACGTGCCAAAATAAACAGCTGGGTTTTAAAAGGAATACTTCTGTGAAAGTGCTTCATCAGATCTGAGCTGCTGAGGAGTTGAGAGTCATCAAGGGGACACAGGGTAGAGAAGTCAGGAAACTATGGCAAAAATGATTTTTTTTTTTTTTCCCCCCCTGTATCTATTTTTGTAAATGAATTAATATTGTATGTTCATGTTGTATGTAATGTGAGACACTGTGGCAAGTAAGCAAATGAGAAATGAACAAATCCTGAGAGAGGGCAAGTACTCCAAAATGCATCTGTAGAAGAATTGCAAATTGGGAGTAAAACCACAGAAATGTTAAAGAACAGAAATATAAATCCATTACAGCCGATCTAAAGTGCCAAAATAGGACAAATGCGGCCAAAAATACCATAAGAACCCATACTTTTATGTATTTTGGCAATTCTCCTTCTGACCTGTCTCTAACTGGAAAATGTAAATGAATATGAATTTAATAATAGAAATGAGAACCAAACATTGTAATATAATTCCTCCACAAAAGGTTAATTTCACATTTGATATATGGAACAAATTTCAGGTGTTTCAGAACTTATTCAACCATCCCTAGATTTTGACAGTGACGTTGGTGGGTTATCCCATGTTTAAATCTGACTTTAGGTCTGGGTTTTTATTTTGGATCTTCAATCATTTCACAAAAATCGACACCCATAAGCACTGAAAATAACAAGTGAAGCCTCAAAATAATCAAAATTTTGGCATAAAAATTCTGAGTGTTAAAAGAAAAAGACACAGAATTGTAGAAAAGTATGTTGTGATGTTTTTTTTTCTTTGCATGGTTATTTCTGAGATTACCATCTCGTCATTACTTTAGACTTTTTTGTGTCACTACACAGATCAAAAGCATTGGTGTGTTGTTTTTTTTTTTTTTTTCTCCATATTTTCTATTAAAATGAAAAATAAGATCTGAATATCTCAACTTCTGGAACAAAGCATAAAGATTATCTCTGTTTCCACTGATACTATGCAACACTTTCAGTAAAGTCCCAACAGTACCAGAGTACTGGTTTTTCTTTTCACATGATGAGTCCTTCAGTCTCAGTAACCCAATAAGTACATGTGTTGTGAATGAAACCACAAAACAGGTAAATCTGTGTGTGCCTGGCCACTGGCTGTTTAGGCACATCTGGCTTCTGCTTGAACAAAACTAGATGTTGTGATGTCACATATAGATTTCCTGTATTTTGTAGATTTGTTTCTAGCGCTTATGTATCTCAGTAAGATTTCCTCCTGAGTAAGGCAAGACTCATTAAGAGCAGACTATTCTTTCATTCCCTGAATTGTTACCTAACTGCTAAATCTTTGATCTTATTAGAACTGTTCCTGTAAAATAGTAGATAAAATAGTAATGGAAGTTTACGTAGTAGCAGGGAAGAGTAACAAAAGGTAAACTGTTTCCAGTGTTTCCTCTCTTGATGCTAAATATTTGAAGCCATGCACTAGCATCATTTTACTCATAACATTGCATGCATAGCATTGCATTGCATTGCATTTCATTAAAATAGTTTATCAGCACTGTTCAGCTGAAATTCTCTTCAAACACAGTTAATCTACAAGCAATTTCTAGTAGTTTGGTTTTTTGATTTTTTTTTTTTTTTTTTTTTTTAACAAAGATGTATCTAGTAACAGCTAGAGATTAAACATAACAGCTAAAAACTGGTTGTATTTTTGATCTCAAAGTGTGTGGGATTAAAGGCTAGTCTTCCAACTGGAAGCTTCATATGTGTGGAGTTCCTCAAGGGTCATTCCTGGCACCTGTTCTGCTTAATAGCTTTGCTAGTGATATAGAGGAGGAGCAGAAATCATGTTCCCCCATCAAGTTGGATGACAACTCCAAGCTGGGTGTAATAGAGGATATGGTCAAGGGCAGGGCCAGGGGAATGGGCCAACAGGAACTTTATGAAATTCATCCAGGACAAATGCAGAGTCCTGCACCAGGCACAGAATGAATCCCTACAATGGTACAGAGTAGGGCCTGGGTAGAGTCTGAAAAAGTACCCGGGGTCCTTGTGAACAGGAACCTAGACTGTGCAGCATTAGGAAAGACAGACAACAGTATCCTGGTCTGTATCAATAGGAGCACAGCCAGCAGATCAAGGACTATAATTATTCCTCTTCAATGTGGAATAACCGCGTTCAGCTTTGTGTCCACTCACCAATATATGAAGGTATCAATAAACTGAAGCAAGTTCAACAGAGGGCCACAAAGATAGTCAAGGCTGCAGCACTTGCTCAGTGAGGAAAGGCTTCTTATCCCGGAGAAGAAACTGCTGCAGGGGAACCTACTGGCCATCTTCCCAGCATTTATGGGGAGTCCATCAAGGAGATAGAGTTCTTCTCAGTGGTGTATGGGGGGAGAATGGCAGAGATTGGTCATAAATTGAAATGAGAAATTCTGGGAGCTTAGAAGGAAAAAAGTTTTCAGCAAGAGGGCATTTTCCCTACTGAAAGTTTGTGTAGACTTTTTTTTTTTTTTTTCTCTTTTTAATTTTCAAGAGTTGACTGACAACGCCCTGAGCTACCTGGTCTAAATTCAGTTTTTAACCTGCTTTGGACAGGAGTTTGCACTAGAGACCTCCTGAGGTTCCTTCCAACCTGACTGGTTGTGTAATTCTACATATAAATATTTAAATTTCTCAACACAGATCCCCCTAAAACCAGAATGCCTGTAGGTAACTCAGTTTTATTCATTGTAGTTTTCCTAGGAGACAAAATTTTGCTCCAGAGGGAGCATTGTTTAAGCATTTAACTATGTGTAGTTTGAAAAGCTTCTACTGTATATTTTATCCATAGTTGACTGTCCAAATCAGTTCTTCTGAATAGTTTTGTTGAAAAGTTTATTACTGATGGTGATAGAGAAATTAAATTATTGTGATTAATACTGACAGAATTACATTAACGTTACTAAGAAATATCTAAACTTCTCAGGAAAGCAGGCCAGGTGTGATTAGGCAAGGCAGGCCACTTAAAGGAAAAGAGTATCTCAAGAGTCTCTTTGTCTTGAAGTGTAAAGGCAAAAAAAGATGTAGTGAGGTCTCCTGCTTTCTGCATCTTCAGGAAGAAATTATATTATTAAATTAAAAGTTGAAAAGACTAATATTACAGGGCAGTAGCTATTATTTAATTTAATGCTACATTTATTTTATAGAGGCCAAATATTCTCCATGTTATCTTACATTTGCACAGACTTGTAATTCCTAATACATGGTGTATGCCATAAATACACATAAATACACAGGCAAAGATGGCTGAAGGGTAATTTGAGAAAGTGGAATAAGTCTGAATATAATGTGCAATTAATGTTGATTAAAAATCATCCCTGTGTTTTTGAGAACAAAAACAAACCAGCACGATGAACAGAGGATATCACATACTTTTTGAGATACAGTACTTGACTTTTTTCTTTTTTTTTTTTTTTCTTTGAAGTATTAAGTGTATTTAATGAAACAGAAGTAAATAAATGTCAACAGCTATAAGGGGAAATATGTCATAACTGAAAAAGGATGCTTTTTAAAAAAGGTTTTCAGGTTAGTTATACTTTTATTTTCATATGTAGTGCATATAATCAGAGAAGACAAGTCAGATGAATTGTGCCAAAAGTTAGAAAAACTTAATCGGCTGACAGTACAGGAAAACGAAAATACAAATTGGCTTTATCACTTGGAATTTTCATTATCATCACATAGAGTATGACAGGCTTATTAGTGCTGCTTAAAAGTGATAAATCTTAGGGGTTTTTATCATGCTTCAGGCATGCTGCACTGTCACTAAGCCATGAAATTCTTAATTTCTTCTTCATGCACCTTTAATTCTTTCAGTTATTCTTTTTCCTTTGATTGGATATTATACATTATTTACTCAGACTTATTATTACTACCCTGGTTATAGCATATTTTACTCCTTGCCATAGCAATCAATGTCTAGAAATCTTTTCCTTATCTTTTTATTTATCAATCTTTCCTTCCTATATCTGTTTGTGCCCTGTCTCCATTCTAGGTCTTTCTTCTGTACTCTCTGCTTCGCTGTTCCTCTAACATCTGTCTGTTTAAACCATTTATCCTTTCTGTCCTTCAGGCAGAGACCTTAAACATCCATATACTTCTCCATTTGGAGTGAGGCAGGGAATTCCTCTTACTTCTTAGAACACATAAGCTTATTAAAGATCTCCAGGAAAAAAAATCACAGCCAAAGTTGTGTGTTTTCATTTGCATGTCTCCAAAGTCAATGGGTTGCCCTCCCTTTTTTCTGGTAAAACTCTTTATTTGAATGAGCTACAAGCAATATCCTGAACAAAATAATGCTCTTGATGTCTGTTTCCTACCCAGCAGCTATACAAACAATCATTAGGCAAGTCAAGGACATTGTTTGTTCAGTAAGGTATTTAAATGGGTAGAGTGCCTTTCAGAGGTCCCTGAAAATTTGAGACATGGAGATATCTCTGTAGTCCTGAGACAAAGGCTACCTCAAAGTGGAGGAGGAATTTAAAATAACACATCTGTGAGTAGGACGAGTTTCCTCCTGCAGCCAACATGACCAAATTCACCCAAGCATCCCTGACCTTACGTGTTGCTGCATGCCTTTTGAGACTTCTTGTCACCACTTTTGATTCAGCCACAGCTAGCTACTTCAGACAGTGAAAAGACTTGTGCTACTGCCACTAGACATAAGGATGCTATGGTCTACCTCTCCTGATTCCTTTCTAGCCTCTGTACAGATAGATTGCTTTAAGCATATCCATTCAGTTCATTTGTGTGACCTATCATTTGTTTCCGAAGTACAAAGACTATAAAAATAAATCAGTTGTAGGAAGTGGTCTCCTCTAGACTTTCAAAACAAGATGATGATATTCTTGGTGACCCAAAGACATCAATATCTTTCTTAATAAAGTAAAACATTAAGTTCTGTGATGATAATCCTAACATTTTTTTTTCTCCTTAATTGCATTCCTCGCATAGGATTTTTTCCCAGTTTCTGGCAATATTAAATAAGATGGCAACCATTTTACATACACATGTCCCCATGGGCAATTTCACCAACAAATGAAGGAGCTCATTAATTTAAGTAACATAGAAACATGACTGTGTGCTTTGATTTTTTTCATAGGTACTTCTCAAAGCTCTCAAACTTACCCTTACCCTAAATTATTTTGTTAAAGATATATAGTCCAGCTGTCAATTCATTCTTGTAAATGCTATCTGTTACACAAATCAAACCTACTGACCCTTTTGTAGTCCTTGATGCTGTGAATGTGTTATTCCCTGCATCTGCATCAGATTCTTGCAATGTAGTCATATTCAGCTGACATGATACTCATAATCATGCATTATATCCATCAGTAAGGGTAAATGAAACTTGAAAATCATTTTAACTACAGTGGAATATTTTAACAACTCTAGCTGTGTCAATTCTTAATCCTAACTTCACTGCTCCTTGGCAAAATTTTTGCATGGAAATAACAAAAACGTCACCCTTTCTCTTCAGTAGCTATATTAAAAGCAGTCTATTGCCCTCCTTCATAGTTACTCTTGGCATCCTGTCATTAAAATCTTTCTCTAGATCTGAGACATATTTCAGAAGATTCAAAAGGTGAAGATAATATAAAATTGGAAGTTGGCCAATGAGGAAAACTTATTTGTTTCACTAGCCTGATGAGGATTAATTTATTTGAGTTATTTAAGACCAAAGAGAAATAAGTCCCTGAAGAATGATCTAATAAACCTTTAAAAGTGCCACCTTGCAGCCAACTTAATTTATTGTCACTAAGTAAATGATGTAACGCAGACCAGATTCTTAACATCTAGCACAATGATTTGAACATCCATTAAACAGAGATTTAACTGCTGCTTACCACCACTTATACATGGGTGATATGTGTTATTTCTTGCATTTTTATGAGGTTACATAACATTGATTTCATGTGGTGTAGCTAATGCTAGAACAAAGCACAATTTAGGAGAATACAGCATAAAATCTGTTTCACAGATGTTTGATCTTGCATTTCTTAGCTAGCCTGGGTGTTTACACATGTGTGGAGGGAGATGATATAGTTTCAAAGAGAGCCCACTGCTACTAGTCATGTATTACCAGTTTAGAGCAAATTATGGGATAATAGTTCCACTATAGCATTTTGTCCAGGACAAATGATGACAAGTGGCTCCATAATTAAACCTTTCTCTGACTAATTGTGGATGAATCTAGTGGCATCTCTTCCTTTTAAGGTTAGCTAATACCACCCAACAGAAGACCCCACTTTCATGGTTTAAGAATTTTATCAAACCATTTGAAAAGAAGTTTCCATATCAGGTTTCTGAATGCCTTGGGAAATGTAAACCGTATGATTCAAGTTTTTCTGAGAAATACTTTGGGTTTCTCACCCTCTTTCCTGAAAGCTCAACTCCTCAGAGATTTGGAGCAGAATTGTGAGATGACAAGGAAAGATAAGCTATTTGTCAAAGATATATATTTATTGCCCCCTGAAAATGTCCACAACATGGCAAAGACATATACTTTTAAAAAGTTTATCCATGCTCAGGGAAAAGTTTCTTGGAGTTTTGCACTGCTAGTCTGTGTTGTGCCTGGTCACTGAACCACAGCTCTATCACTTGTTTCAACAGAGTGGAATAAAACCAATTTTATATAGACAAGAATTTTTTTGGAAGACCTGGAACTGTGGGTATGTCAATATCTGGAAAGATGGGAGCAAGAGTTGGCATTACAGAGGAAAAGAAACATGTTAACCAGACAGAGGCAAAATAGAAAGCAGAGCCTGTGATGGAGACATAGTGGGATGTGGGCAAGTAGTGATTAGTCTAATGGAAGGAACTGAGATTCAGGAAGACTAATGCCAAGACCAAATGTGGGAAGAGGACACAAATGAGATAACTATCAAAGATAGAGAGGAGATAGAATGGAGAGGGAGAAAGGAAATATCTAAGTGTAGAGATTAGTGAATTAGGACTGTGATCAGTTAGACTAGGATTTTTCAGACTAAGAGACTGTGAGAAAAAGTAAGGAAATATAGGTCCTTAGAAACAAGTGTCTAGATTTCGGATTCTGGAAGAAGTTTTGTCTGAATCAGAATTTGCTTCTAATGTAGTATCTGTGTAACACATTTTGAAGTTTCTATAGGTAATTGTTTCAATGCCATAATACTACATCAGTCCTGCAAACCTCACCTCTATTTTGACCAGGGAAACAAAATCCTGAGACTTCAGGAAACACCAGTAACTATGTGGTTTGTTGAAGAGCTGGGAGCAATCAAGGGAAAGATCTTCATGCAGTAGTCCATGTGGCAAACACTGTGAAGCTGTAATTCTCAGAGCATCAGTGCTTCAGGATGGGCATTTGGATTTCTTGGCAAGTTCAATGTTCATTTCTTGGCAAGTTCAATGTAATAACTGGAGAAGAGCCTGGATAGCAAGAATAGAAAGAATAAAATCTTGCTTGTAAAATATTTTGAAAGTTAATCTTTTTCATTAAAAGTAACATTGGGAGAAAAACATTCAAACAAACAAGCAAACAAACCCCCAACCCTGGCAGTAAACTATAAGCAATCAGATAGAAAAGTTTAAATAGCTGGTCATAGCAATTCCTCCCTGCTTTGCATAACATGAGACAGGATATATTAAAAAATAATAGCTAAACATACAATTTAAAACCAGAATTGTCACACCCTTTTGAGAACGTGTTAAACAGATCATTCACGTTGGCCATTCAGTTTCATATCTCTGCCCAGGCTTTCCAGTTATCCTCTCCTTCACATAGCAGGGCAAAAATTCCAGTCTGATACTTCTCTCCATTTGTCTGATGTTAAAAACACTTCAGTACTGAAGGTTCAAGGTCTACCTATAGTCAAAGCTAAAGTGGAGACTCTTTGCTTTGAAAAAATTTGAGAGTGTTAGACAACTTGGTTTTAGCCAACAGCAGCACACATACACACCACAAAAATCATGTAGCTATATCTGAAAGGAATTTGCTACCTATGAGTGGTCTTTGGGTTGTTAGTTGTCCATCCTCTTTTAATATTACAAAATAACTGTGATTTACAGCATATATTTATCACATGCTGGCTACTGTACAGAGCTGGTCTATCTGTGGTACTGTAAGATTCTACCAGATACGAACCTTCAGTTGTGAGAAATTTGCCATTTGAGAAAATCCAGACAACATGATTTACACATCTCAAATGCTCTGTCAGTTAACTTGGACACTCCAGAAATTTGTTTATAATAACCTGTATCCTGTATTTCACTTATTTGGTAGCCCAAGAACTCTGATCTCCACATTTCTCAGAGGACTAGACTTTCTGATATTAAAATAAACTACTTTTTATGCTTATACGTATTGGGAGTGATGACTTTATTCTCATTGTTTTTGAAGTGATTGCATTATGAATTGTGGTGAAGGTTAGAAATACTCTGTGTAGTGATTTCCTTTTCACAGTGATCCCACCACATATATCTGATTATGGAAGTTACTCCAGGTCTGAAGAAAGGGTTGCAGAATCAGGCAAGAATTGTAAGACTTAACCTTCACCTGTGGTTTTCAAACTTTAGATACTGTCATCCTCATAGGGAAAGTCACATTTGCTAGACAGTGTTACTCCCTTTGTTACCTGTTTGCTCTTTCTAATCCTATTCTATATTGCTTTCAGAGATATTGCAACAAATTATTGACTATTCTGGGAGGTACAGAGACTGCAGAAGACAGATGAAAAGGCTTCATGTATGTCAGATAAATCAGTTTCTAATAGGTTAGCATAAAGTCATTTCATTAGATTATAAACCAGTGAAGTAAGGTAACGCAGTTATGTTTTAATGGTCAGATGTTAAACTTCAGGAAATCACCTATATTTTTGTGCTATTGACATTAGTCAAAAATTAATACTTGGACATTTTACCAAAATGATGGGTCATATTTTCACATTTTAATATTGAACTTGTTGGAACTGGTTCTGAGAATTTGAGTGCTAAAATTATTCTCATCCAATCCAGAAGTAAAAGCAACAACAGGTGATTCATGCCCAATTGCAAAACCTCACATTTCTGATGGTCACAATGAAACTCTCAAAAGGAACAAAATATATTTGCACAATATATTTGACAAATAATTTAAAGAGTATTTGCCTGGTTCTGCAAACACTGGCCAATCACAGTCAAAAGCAGTGCTAAAAGGATCTCTTAAAATTATTAGCTATGAAGTATTTTCTTAGTTCTTCCAGTCTTAATAATGGTGATGTCTTACTCCTGTATTTAAATGAAATCAAATATCACAATGATGAGCCCCATTAGGCACATACCTAGGCAGAGTGTTTTCTTTCAGTTTTTAACAATATTTTTAAACAGTGTCTTCATTGTATAGCTGAATTACTGGTAAGAACAAGTACAAAACACCAGTGCTTTTGAATGCTGAGCTGTATTTTGACTGCATATATCAATTTTTTTTAACACATCTCAGGCCACCATCAATTCAAGACGTAGCCAAAGTGAGTTACTACTTCAGGGAGTACTCTTGCCACAGAAATAAAAATTCAGTGGAAATTGAGGGGTGAACTTTCTTCCTCAGTCCAGCAGAAAAGAGGCAAAATGTCCTCTCTTAATCTGAACTCTAAATGCAAGCCAGGAAGCCTCTTCATGCACTCACATCAAGCAAAACTAATGTTTGTTCTGGTTTCTGCATTTGTTATGACTCCATCCCTATCTCCACACACTCACAGGATGCAAACAGAGATGGTGAGCCATAAATAATTTTAGCTGCATTTAGCTACACAAAGTTTTTTCTTCTCCTGTGAAAACTCTCTGGAAGCTGTCAGTGTTTAGTGAGAGTGGCATTCACAGTCCTCCATTGCCTTTTCAAAATATGTCTATTTGTCTGCAGCTGCTATCAAGAATGAAGATAAAGCTGCAGATGACAATTGACTTGTTTTATTCCAAGAGAAGCAGTATATCATCAGTTTGAGGTCAAACACCAAGTTAGAGGTGTTTCATTAAAATTTAACCCATGGTTCTAAACTGTCTCACGTGAACAGGCAAGCTAGTCACGCAGATAACTGGGGGAGTGATTTGGAGACGGTTAAATCATTGACCTGTAACCACAGAATGACTTTGTTAGTAAAACATTGGCTTCCTAGTAAAAGTACAGAGGACAGAGTTTGAGGGCATGCCGGGAAGGAATGCTAATGAAATTTTCTTATCTGTCAGATGAGTAACTGCAGCTCTTTTAGCTTTCTGTATAAAATACACATTGTGTGATAGAAGACTAAGGACATACAAAGCCACAGCAGCCAGTAACTTGAGGCAAAACATCAGTTCATGGTAGGAAATACAGAGATTAAAGGTGGTGTGGTCAAGGCATAAATTAAATGAGTTTCTGTCTTAGCTATGACTCTACCACTTGCACCCTGATGACCATCTTGAACACCGATTTTCTGCGACTTTGCAATTTGTGCGCAATGACTCTCAGGCTGCATCTGATCCTGACTGCAGATGCTGCTGTAGTATACCATACTTATTTTTTCAAGGCAATATAAATCAGTAGTTTGGAAACACTGACTTTATCAGAAAACAACAGAATACTTGGCACCTATACTCCTCCTTTTTCCTCCTTCTCCTCTCTCTCTGGTTAATTCAGAGCTCAGTTAAGACAGTTTATATTCCTCTTTGGTAAAAATGAGAGTTCAAGTCCTTGTTTAATATACCCGATTGTGTTGTGTCTCAAATTAGGCCCTACATATCTTCTGTTGAGCACATTTGCTTACTGATGTCATCTGGAGACTTCCTGTAAACATTCCCTAAGACAGACATATTGCCTTTTACCTTCCTTGCCACATGCCAACCACATTGTTTCGGAGCCAGTACTGTACATGGTATTGATCATACCAAAGGTCTCCTAATCTGGTAATACTCAGGAAATCTATATTAAAAATGTACATGTGGGTAAGCCTGCTCTGGAGCAGTGTCATTCACCTTGTGAGCTGCAGGTGACTGGTGGCCTGCTAGAGCATGGTGGGTACTCTGGGAACAGGCTGATGCATCCTGATCTCCTCGCTGACAGATTCACAAGAAACAAACAGCTTTGACTGCCTCACAGATGCAAACATGAGTCTCATTCATTGTTTTATGATACTAATATTTTTAATTAAATTGTTTCTAAGAAGACTACATAACAATTTGGAAAAAAAAAAAAAAAGCCCACCCAAAGAACTTGTTTAAAATAGCAGAGTAATTGTCATGACATCAAAATGTAGCAGTCCATGACTTTTTTTATTAGCAAAGTGACCAAGTTCTCTAAGCAATAGTATGTGTAGCATTGCTATATCTTTTGCTTCTTTGGCCTCTAAATATAAAAGATATCTTATATCTGCTGCAAGTATTAATATAACAGCTATAACTTACCATATTTCTTCATTTGTATCAGATTTTGTACAGTTTTCATGTGAGTCTTATGAGATGGGTTTATTTCATGGTTATTCACAAGCCTACTCTGGTTCTCTCACTGTGTGAATACATACTTAGGAAATATCACCTAGAAGAAAATATCACCGCAACTGGGTTGTAAGCAGGAAATCAACTGTGTGGGATGACACAGTCATTTTTCAGGATAAAAAAGGGCAATAAAATGGACATCAGCCTACAAATTCTCAGAAGTGTGACTATAAAACAGAGGAGAGTTTGAGACAGGCAAAGAGATTGCTACAACCCACAAATAACTCCTCTGATCAGAATCACATTACAACACCTTTTTATCTTCTTTTGTTTTACCTCTCATCTGCAAGGAGAAAATCAGTTTGGCAAAAATTAGGCTGAGCAAGATTACCTAAAGTTTCAAGTGTACTTTGGTTCTGTAAAAGCTCTTCCTCTTAAATATCAGTGCACTCAAATGGTAGAACAAAGAAAAGAATGAACTGTACGTGTGCGTGGGAGCTGTTTGTTTACTTGCTTCACTTCCCTTAGAAATTAATTTCCAGAAAGACTTCCCTGCAACCCTTTTGTAAACATAAGATAGTGGTTCCTTTTATTTGCGTGTTTCCGTAACAATACTTTAACAATGTTCTTAGGGGAATTAAGTTGCTGTTCCCAGCAGCAGAGCATGGCACACAAAAGCTTAGTGATCATCAACCTTTCCAATTGTGAATGACGACACAAGCTCCAACAATGATCTGATAAGTCACTTACTCTAAGATTCTCTGGGGAAAACGAGTGGCTTTCTACTTTATTTCACTAATTAAACTAGAAATGCCTGTGTCCATACTGCTGGGGGGACTGCCAAGATTCAGTGCTCTTCTTTTGTAAGTTACCTGACCTGCCATTAATGTTAGTCACAGCAATTAGCCTGCCAAGAAAATCATAGGGCAGGGGATACTGTGCCAGACACGCACCATCCTTCCACTCTTCTGTTTGTTGTTTGGAACAAGAAACAAAAATCATTAAAGTGTCTTTGCTTCCTTACAGACTACCACTGCAAATACCACAAGCTTTCACATTTATCTCTTCTATAATCCTTAACCCTTTGCTGCTTTCCTGTCACAAGATCAGTTCTCATGTTAATAGCCTCCTACCTATCAGTGTTTTTTTCTTTTTTCACCTTATAGACATGACTTTTTACACTGTGAAACACCATAATGATAGAAGTTGCAGCAAGAATGACAGATTTTTATTTTTTTTTCTACAGAATTTTGCTCCAGAACCCACAAAACAAACAAAGGAAGAAACAAAGAAAGAAACAAACAAATCCAATACATTTGGTTTCAGAGAAGGACTATGCTTGAATAGGGTAACCAACTCAAAAAAACGTTCCCAAGTACAGCACCCTAAGCAAATACCTGTAGTTAAGACAGAAGCTGGCCCTGCTCATTTGGTAGAGCTTGGTATTAATAGATCTCAAAGACAGCACTTTGGTAACCTTAGAAGGGTATGTTAAGAATTTCTTTAGTCTTATTCAAAACTGTCAAAGTACCTGTTGAAGCACCTTATTGTTGAGAACCTTAAAACAAATCTTCAGACTCTCAAGGAACTACGCTTACATTGAACCATTCCTTACATATTTAAAAACTGATAGTTTCTTATTACCATCTGCCTTTTACACTCTTTCAGGTGCTCTTTTGATTTACCAGAAGCCTGTTTCCCTAAGTGCCTGGCTCAAGGAGCTGTATCTTTCTCTTGAGTAACTCTGCAATGTTGATTTACACTGGCATTCCTAACAGGTAGGCACCATGTCCCTGGACATGAGTGGTAAGTGCTTCTTAAAGCATGACAGTTTACCAAGGGTGCAGGCAAGCACTGTGCATGTACTTTACACAGTCAGGCTTTAAACACGCCTAGTTCAAGCCCACTGCAAGAAGTTAAGCAGCACAATTTCTTTTAGTCACCTCCTGAGGTAATGAAACCCAGTGGTGAACTATACACTATTACAAGTCTGCTTACTCATTATACTCCTAATATGTTCACCTTTGGCTTCATAGAGAAATTTCTTGCTTCACAGTGCAAAATAAAATGGGAAGTTTTATCACTCTCTCTGACACTGTAGTTTTCATGAGTTCACATAGATAGATTCCCTGTAACCATTTTCCTTTCAGAGGTAAATAAACCAAGTCTTTATAGTCTCATGAAGGGGTGAACTGGTTGAAGAAAATATACAATTTTTAAAAAGATGCAGTTATAGAATAATCTCTTCTCAGATCTTGAGAAGAATACCTGAGTTTTCCAGTAAAACATGATCTAAATTGAAAGGCAATCAAGGATTGAATATATTCTGGAATTTGCGCTTGGTATCTCTAATAAATTGTTCAATATGTTCCTGACACTCTTTAGTCTGAGGCTATCAAAGGAAAAATGGCTTCCTTTGACTGTACTGATTTCTGGGAACGTGTTACGTAACAAACATCTCTTTTTATGTATGTCTTCTCTAGTAAACACAGGTGTACCTTTTGATGAATAAAGAGGAAGAGTAACTGAAGGAAACAAAGTGGAATAAATAATTTTAATCCCCGAATTGCGTAAATATCCTATATTTGGCAAGCAGTTTTAGGCTCTGGCCAATTATTGATGACTGAGAAATATCCCTGTGCAAGTTTTATTAGTGCTGAGAGGATATCTGGGTACTGACAGCAAAACAAAATGATACATATTGGTAAAAAGGAATTAGAATTGAAATACCAGAACTGGCAGGAACTCTCATGTGGGCCTACTATTCGAGATAAATATTCGTATCTTAATTTACCATCTTGTTGCTAAGACCACAATTAGATCCTCTTTTTTAGCCATTCAGGCAAGGAGAGTGCATACAGCATTCCTGAGCAAAATCCTTCCAACACATGGCTAGATGTCTTTGGGATTTACTGAGATTGCTTGGTGATGCATGTAATTAGTGTATTCCCACGTTTGACAGCCGTTGCACCTCCTTCTGACAAAGCTTACTAACTCCTTGGGTAGGTAAGCTTGTCACCTCTAAACTCACTCCTTTCTCTTCCTCAGCAGCTTACTGTCCATGAAAAGGATGCCATATAATAGCACAGAAATAGGATGTTTCTGTGTTTGGAGTGGGGGTTCTGCCACCTCCGCAGAGTCCTGAACTTGTGGTCTTTAATGCACAAGACAACCCTAATGGCACTTGTACTGGGCAGGGCTGCAGCAAGTTTCACGTGTGCTGCCAGGTCTCTGTCCAGTCCTCTTTGCTCCCACTCAGCTTTCTAAGGCTCAGACATTTCTCCTGCAAGCAAACTTCAGTGGCTTAGGTAATATTGTCTCACTGATTTATTCCACTAATGTGTTATTTTGCAGTGAATTAATTCTGAATTTGTGAATTAAGAGTGAACATCAAGTACTTGCCACCAAATGCCATGCCAAGTTTTTTCTGAATTTGTTCAAACCCAGCCAAAATAAAAATTGAACATCAGAATGCAGTAATTTTTCCTTATTCTCTCTCCAATTTCTATAGTGCAGAATCTGTTAGAGGAGTGGCTAAAGTGAATAAATGGATCAGTCACAACTTTCCATTGTCCCAGTTGTAACTGAAACAAAATGAAAACTGATATAAAAACCATCCTAGGTCTCTACAGAACACATCATTCTGCGCAGACAAAGTTGCTTTTTATTCAAATAATGAAGGGTGGAAAACACAACAAAATTACCCACAGCATTTTGATGCAGGATGACAAAATTTTACCTCTAGAATTCACTCAATCTTGACATAACACAAATGAAGAGAAAACCAGTTTAAGACAGTCTGTAAGTAGAAGTGATAATAAACAGTATTTAGGGAAAAAACATGCAAGATATTTATGGGATCTAAATCCATTTAACATTCTAAACAATGTTGTTTTATTCACAAACTCATTATGAATTCTAAGGATTAGGATTAAAAACTCTAGAAATCTTGACAATATATTTTTTTTACCACTCTAGGTTAATCGTACAGAAGAAAAATCCTGAAGGGCTGTGATTTTTTTTTTTATTTGATATCTTTTTTGAAAAACAACAAAAGTCTTTCCCGACAGATAATTACATATTATATAGCACAGCATAATATAGCATAGCATAGCATAGCACAGCACATCATAGCATACCTAAAGCAATATTGCAATGGGTCTGAAATATTTTAGATCACTACTCACCATTTCACAGGCCATGAACACTCATTATGAAGACTAGAATGGAAAACAGTATAAACCGGAATGATCTATACTATGCTAGCCATGGCATCATAGACCTTTATTTGGGAGCCACTAAAATAGGGAGTTTCTTTATGCCACTGACAAAATAATCTTTCGGTAGCAGCACCTCTAGTTTAGTCAAAATAGTCCTGACCAGCTGTATCTGTCATCCTCAAAGAAGGAATTTCTGACAGGTCATGTAATCTGAATCTCCTTTCTCAAATCTATTATATACATATATGTTTATATACTAATTTTTCTTTTCTTTCAGTAGCTTGGTGCAGTTATGAATTGATAAAGAACCTGACAGTTTCAGGGTAAAAAAACCCAACTAATCACATCAGAGGGTATTTATATGTTGGTATTTCAGATGTTATTAAAAGCAAAACAATCTCTACTGGGACTCTCTTAGCTGAGATTATACAAAATATGTCAGAATTTTATTTAAAGTTTTTTGTATTATATAGTTTGATTCAGGAATGCAACCTCAAAATTATTTACCTCTTCTGCCATTTTCATGGCTTCTGATTTATTTGCTGACTATTGATATATTGAGGAAACTTAAAGAAGGGAAAAGGAAAAAATCGTAAGTAGTATGACTCTTTCTTACCTTTAAAAAAGTGCCATAAACTTGCAATTTTAACATTCATGGCATTATAAATCAGAATTATATTTTAATTGAATTAGCATGATGGAAAATAATTATCATGGCTATATTGAATTAGGCATGATGACAACAAAATAATGGAAAAGGAAGAATATGGAAAGTATGAACTCTCCAGTAATCAGGTAATGTATTGAAAAGTACAACAGATGAAAACTGTATATATACATACATTAAAAATATTCTCAAAGTTGCTGCCAGGAATGGTGACTGTGCCGAGGGCTCTGAAGCGTTCTGCATACAGGATGTGGACAGGTGAATGGATCTCTCCAAGGAGCTGTACTGCAGCCGTGGCTGAGCAGCTCAGCATAAACAGACCTGTGTGCCACACAGGCAATATAGGAATCTTAATTTCTAAGGGTGAATTATGTATTTATACAGTAAAGGAGAGGAGTGGAAAGGCCTGCAACAGAACTAGAGGGAAAAAAAGCAAACAATCTTTTTGCAAAAGTTCTTTTTGCTTGAAGAAACACATTTATTCCATGTACTGCCTCATTTTGAAAGTATTTTTGTTTAGTTACACTCTCCATTCTTAGTAAGAAAAATTTAGTTGCTATTAGGACCTGTCTTGAAGAAAGTATCCTAATTCTGGAAAGCATTTAACATATATAATGTGTGTAAGTACATGACTAAAGTACTTTTCTCAACAAGGGATAATAGACCCAAGCATAGTCTAAAGTGTGTTCCTCAATTGTGCCTGAAAGGTTCAGTCTCTCAACATTTGCTAAATAAACCAAGATTTGGAGATCATATTATAGGTAAGAGCCTATGGGCTCCAATAGGCTTTGTAGAAATTTTAAAGTTATTCCTTGCAGTCAGTGCAGGTTAAAAATTCCAAGTTTAGCTGAATTTTTTTAGCTAGTTTGAGTACCAGAAACTAGACTGTCACAGGATAAATTTCTGTAAAAGCTCATTTTCCAGATTTTTTTCCCAGAGCTATTTTTGCTATCTCTACGGAACACCACAGTCATCAGTGAAGACATGCTTATTATATGTCTCAAAATCAGAAACAAAATTCATAACCTTGATACCAGAATGTAAACAAGCATTTTATAAGCTTGTCTTCATAAGAAATGTGATACATAGAAGAGAAAGAAAACAAACTTTTTAGTTAAAAAAAAAAAAAAATCAGATTCCTCAGCATTTATTAATAATTTGTTTTGTTACAATTTTGCTTCTATATACTTAAATACTTTCTAAAAGTAATAAAAATGTCTTGTATACAGAGGACACTTAAAAGTTATTATGGTTTTCAAAATCTAATAGGACAAAAATATAGCAACATTATTCTATATTAGGATCCAAGTCAACCCTAATGTATAAAATTGCCTTCATCCTTTACAAACAAATCATTAAGAGAACAATAATGAAAGACATGAGTTCTTCAAATCTTTGTAATGCAAGCTGAAAACTATTTCTGCAAGAGAGTTCTGTGATTTATTGACCATGGATTATTATCAAAATAGCCCAATCTAAACACAACTAAATCCATTGTGTTCTGAAGATGAAAGAATTATTCATTGCTGTAAAATATCATTTCTCTGAATTGAGCAGCATCCAAGTCAATTTTACTAACAACAGCTGTGAAAAAAATCGCATGGCAAAATGAAATCAGGAACAAAAGCAGCAACACAGTTGGAGAATAAATGTTCTGGACTATTGCCTTCTTGTCTTTCAGAGCGAATATTTGGTGTCAACGTGGACAAATAAATATTGTACTCCTGATTCACCATTTCAAATACAGAACTGCTAAATCAGTGACAATATTTATTTATAGTACTAAAAATTCTTTCACGGTATTTTCAACATATAAGCAACATCATTCAGTAAAAATAAATAATAGAGGCAGTCCATATTTAAAAGAGTAAGGGAAAATATTTTGGTTTGCAATCAGTGTTGCTAATCTCTGCTATTGAAGTGTGTACTTTCAGAAAAATAAGGAATTTATGCATTTTCTTATTTTTCTTAAAAGTTTGAAGTCCCTAGCAGTATCAATTAATTTCCTGTAGGTTTTTTTTTTTTTCATAAACAAAACAACAACAAAAAACTTACTTTTTTTTTTTCTTTTTCTTTTTTTTCTTTTAAGATGATGGTTAGGAGTTGCAGTCACAGTCTAGGTATCATGAAAACAAAGAATGAAAAGACTTTCTGTGACAGGAACATCAGTGCTTCTACAACAAAGCCTTAAAATATAAATACAACAAAAAACCTGAATAGAAACAGGCACTGAGCACAAGTTAAGAAACAAAATACTGTGCAGTGACTGCACTTGATTTTATTGCTGTATCTTCATATGTACTCACTTGTTTCAAAATGCTTAACTTCATGAAAAAAAAACAACCCAAGCAGTCAAGCCTCACAATCCCTAACCCCAAGAACAGCTGGTTATGTTACAAGACATAGTGAACTGAAGCAGAGAAAAGTAATTTACAGACATTCCTCACTTGTTTTTGATGGATGTATTGAGAAGATTAACAAAAATGTATAAAAGCAAATTGCCTAGCACACATAATGCTGTACTCTTTGCATGTACTTCCTCCAAAGATCATTTATGTGGCATGTACTTAGGTGTTTTGGAAGCCTCATCACTCGTTGTGCTACCACTTAGTGTTTATGTGACACTTTCTCCAAAATCTCCTTTCACTGAATAGAGATGTCCAACACACTTGTGAGGAGTGTGAAGTAGTAAGGTTGCTGCCGATGCTTCCCAGCCTTGCAGATAGAAAAATGCTCAAGCCTAGAGATAATCGATAAGGAAAGGGTAGATTTAACTTAAGGAGAACTGACTTCTTAATGTCAGGAATTCTGGGGAATTCCTTCATCTCAGGCTCACACAGGTCTTCTTGGCTGTCACACATCAGGGGTGCAAGGGGTGCAAGTCACTGCCTAACTCTCACTGTGCATTCATATTCGTATGCATGGCTCACAAGAGAGATATTCATACACTGTGGGGGGCGGCCAGCCCGCTCTGCTCCTTGATGTCTGTGCCAGCATTCTTAGACATAGGTACAAGGCAACAGCCAGAGCCCGTGTACAAATGGAAATGATGGTTCAGAAATCGGTGCCTCCCAACTCATTCCAGTCAACAGGCCCTGATGGAGTGAATGCAAAAAAAGAGCAGAACAAAACCCAGGCTCCCTGAAGTGTCACCCTCTCCACGGAGATGCCTCACCCTAGTAAAAAACTAAGCATGTCTGTAAGCATCCTCAGTCTCTTTCCTTTTCCTGCGTTCCATGTCCCGTGGTCTCTTCACACCTCACCAGCGCTTCATCTAGTCTTCCGGGAATGCAGCAGAACTGGACTCTAAGACTTATACATATCCCACTTTCCCCATCCTCAGCTCTCCACAGGAAGAATAGGAAAAAAATAGCTCTACTACCTTTTTGGTGGGAGAGACAGAAGTAAAAGTTTGCCCTGCTCCTGTTCCTATTGCACTTGTACAGAATGACTGATTTATTTTTTTCCCCCCCCCAAAGCTTCCACTGCATCAGTTGGCGCCCTCTGGTCCCAGGGGAAAGACTGATGAAGAAATAACACCATTGCTAACCTTTCAATAATGGTGAGAATGCTTCTACTTTCTATTATAGTTAGACTGTGTTTATATTTGATAATTTGTTTGAAGAAACTTTACCATGTTGACTGGGTTAGGAATTATTTATTTTCTGGCAAAAATGAGTTCAGGGTTGGTATACTCATCTTTCTTTGGCTAGCTGAGTCTATTTACTGACAAAGCTCTCTTTTTGCTGATCTAACGATTTATAGACAGCAAATACATCCTTTTCTCATTAATTTATTGGAACTAAGAATATGGCATAGCAAAACAAACAAGCAAACCAAGCAAACAAAGAAGCAATCAACCACCACAGAACTCTCACAGAGATAGTCCATCTTTGTAAGACTGAGCTTCCGTTCTTAAACAAGAAATGTCTAGAATTTTTCTCAGTGAAAAGTATGCTATCACATTTTTAAGCTCAGGAGATATTTTCTTTATTCTCCTTTTAGTAATTGTGTCCCACACATTAGTTTTTTTTCTGTATTCCCCCAGAAATCAATCTTATGAAACAAAAAAATCAATTTTTTTATAGCAACCTGGATATCTGACACCAGAAGAAAGAATTTCAACAAAGTCATGAACATTGAAGACAAAGTTTTACAATGGAAGCAAAGGGCCATTTCAGTAGCAGATAGCACTATCAGGTCCATGAGTTACAAATTGTCTATAGGATCTTTTCAAAAAGAAGGAGAAGGAGTGCAACTCAAGGTTTGAAGAAACAGAACTTTTTTTTTTTTTTTTTTTTTTTTGCTCCAGTCTTGTGGGGTCCAGTACTGAGAAATATATATTCAGCTCTCTACACTCCTTAAAGGCTGAAATTTAATTTACTTTTTCTGACTACTGATAAAATCTATTCCCTAAGTATAGTCTTGTGGGTTTTTTGATATTTCCTCCAGTTCTCTGCAGCTGATGAACACAAAGTGTTGTGTCTTCCTGATCCATTTCTGAACACTGAATAGGAATTATTCTAAATCTTGCTTACATTGGTCTTGATATTTTGAGGTTTTTTTCTTCAAGCAAGTGAATCTCTCCATCTATTCCCAGGATCTTCATATTTTTCCCACACAGTTAATTACTCATGACATCTTGAGCAGCTTAGCTCAGCCTGGAGAATTAACTTAGATCTTAGTGTTACATAGCTGCACATTTGTTTGCCATTTATAAAAACTATAAACAGCTGAGACTTTAGGAAGTTTATTCATAAGTATTAGAGACTGACAAAATTATGTACATATCTACATTTCTGAAATATTCAGCAGCTAATTTAGAAGTTTCTGAGGCTTAACATAGGTTTAGTACAGAAGCTTTACATTTTTAGAAAATAAACTGTTCCTTTTTGTTACCTCAAATGCTACTTGGTACATGGATTTGAAATTGTGCTCATGCTGACTTGTGTGGGGGAAAAAAGGACGGTGTCAGAAGCTGACTTGTCTCACTTTTCTAGAAGACCTAACATTGCTGTGAGATGTAGTACAGAGAGTATCTCTATAAAGAAAACAACTCCTGTTGAAATGTGGAGACAGGCACAAGGGAAGCAGCTTTGTTTTATTTACTTCTAAAATTTCCTGAAGGTGTTCAGTAAATTGCAAACCCTGGGGATCATTACTTATATACAAATTTCAGCATAATTTATCAAACTGCTTCTGGTATGCCACTGGCCAATTATTCGGAAGGATATTCTTAATGTTCTTCTCTTCAAAACTGTCAAGGTAAAATACTGCTTGCTAAATACAGAAAGCTAGGAAGAAAATAATTGCATAGTTGACCAGAAAATGTGTTTGACTAGATTTTCTGCTTACCTGTTTTCTACATACTCAGCAATTCTCTAAGACACTATTTTGCCAGGTTTCTATAGCCTTTAAGTTTGTTCAAGTACTAATGGGGTATAGTAACAGCTTCTAAGTGGAAATGCTGGTTCATTAATTAGTGTTTCCCAGTTCCCTCCAAAAGTGACAAAAACCCAGGGGTATTTAACCTGTTTTTATGTAATTGTTTATGATCTACATTAGTCACGCTTCCTGTACATGTTTTTGACTTGCATCACTGATTTCTTTTAGCTCCAGGCTTTTCTGAGGGCTCTCTAAGTATTATCTCTTACTTGTAGAAACATGAGTCAAAAGCTGTATCACTTCTTTGTGGTTGCCTCTGGACTGGATAAGCGGCCTAGACACCTCATCCCTGGAACTCTTCTATTTCTGCCATTTTTCAAACTGAGGATATGATGGGGTGCAAAGACACCCTTATAGTCCTGTACTTTGGCACTGGTGTTAGAGATGGTGTGCAGATCAGTGGTCACCATCTGGAACAAGGACAATTCCAAAGAGAAAGAGCCTGTGCCTTATCAGAACAATTCTGCGTTCTTTTCAAAAGAGAATGGCAACGTTTTGTTACTGCTTACAGCTCCATTAAATCTGACAATTTCCCATTACTGGAGTATCGTGAAAAAGAAATAATCCTTCGTGAGGACAGAACACTTAGGACCTTTGACAAGGTCTCAGAGGGCCTTGGGTCATTAGTACAGTACATTTACACAGTCGGGTCTCTCTTGAGAGAAACTGAGTGACCCTGACGTGAACAGTACAGATTCAACATTAATTCCTCTTGTATTCTTTAGGGCTATATTGACATCACCCCTGAGACCATATATAGTTTTCCAGTGATGCTTGTCACTGCTATTCCTTTACTCTTAATAGTCTGTTACTGCTTCAGAATTAACAGATGTAACTTCTGATAACTTTAGGTCTTTCAATAATTTAAAACCTTTTCCCAGTCTTTCTGCATTAATTAAATTCCATACAGATCTAAATATTACTTTCTTATTGACCCAAGGGCCTGTAACAGTCTTTTTTATCTGCAATACAAGGCTCCAGCCATGCAACTGACATATCATTTAGTTTAAAGAAGAGCAGGTGTCTGGTTTTGCCTAAAACTTTTTAAGGATGCTAAACCCTTAAGTAGGGTAAGTATTATGTAAACACACCTGTGACCTCAGGTGAAAAAAAATCCTCAGCATGTATCAAAGCAACCGAGAAAAAAGATAAAATCATTGATATTTATGTTGAAACTACAGATAGGCAAATGTTGATCTTTTCTGTACAGGCAATTTAACACATAAGTGCAAGAATGAACATAAAACAAAAATGTAAATTTAAACTCATATTACATTTGTGTAAAAAGTGTAATATTAGGAAATTAACTAATGCTACAGGTGGGAGTAAGTTTTGTTGGCCAGTTGCAAAGAATCTACCACATAGGATATAAACTAGGTTCTGAAAGATGACTCATAGACTTAATGAGTAGTAACATTAAGCCTCATTTGATATTTATGAATATTCTGAATAGTAAGAGATCTTGCAGTGAGACTTTCAAAGTACCTGTATGATGAAAGAACGCACAGCTTCTTTAGAAAAGTGGCTTATGTGATTTGAGGTCTGTTATCTCCTTGATAGTCATTAAGACTTAACTGCTTCTGAAAATTTTCCTCATTTCTTTTTAAGTAGAGACAATTTTCTGTAGCCACCATGTCAGTTTTTCTAAACAAGGCATTCTAAGAAGATTCTTAAAATGAACTTGAAATAGAGGATCTCTGAGGGTGGAAGAAGAAGGGAAGGTAAGAAAGAGTGTACTCTGAAATGCTATCTTTTCACACCAAAAGATGTTGACTGAATCTTTTAGTAATTATTTAACTGTGTTGAACTTTTGCATTAAACATCTTTAAAGCTTTTTTATTCCTGAAGCTGAGCAAATTGCCAGAGTGTATTGACTTGAAAGAGTTTTTTTTCCAGTGTCTTCAGGTTTCACTCCATAGGTTCTCTGTGACTTCACATCTGTTTTCATACACTGAGTTGCCATGGAGCTTTCTCGTGATGGAAAACTCAAAGAAGTTAAGACAGAAAACATGCATGTAGATCAGTGTTCTGGAAAAAATGAATAGATACCTTTTGACTTCAACTGGATATATCAGTATTAAAATTGAATACAGTAAAAAATAAGAAATATGTGCATGCTTGCCTGGTGCTGAAATTATAATGAGGAAAATGGATATTTGCTGAAGAAGAATATGGTGTATAAAATGATACACTTCATCTGAACGTTATCTAATGTATGTCAGATGAAGGCCTTAGTCCAAAAAGAACTTGTTAAAGTAATTCAGTAATAAGTGGAAGAATCTAGCATTGAAGGACAAGTATTGCAGAAGAGAGTATCTCTTTTCTTTCATTGTCTCTAATTCTGAGATGGTCAGGGATGTGGCCTAAAATCAAAAGTATATGTTTACACATTCAAAAATACTGATTTTTATTGCTGTAACAACAAATCAAAAGGATAAGGAATAAGGAAGGAAAGTCATTAACCTGTATTCTTTATTTCCAGGATTTTATCTTAACTGGTATTCTGATATTTCTTATTAAATCCAAAAGTAGATGTAACCAAGCTTATTTTTTCTGTGTAAGACTAACCTTTCCTCTGAACAAAACTCCCTAAGAACATTGAATAGATGCCTGGGAGAATGAGCGTTTACATCCACCAGAGACAATCAGACCAACCTGACTTTTTCCTTCATGTCTCCTACTAATGGCTGGTAAGTAAAGTAACAGTAAGGCCTAATACCACCTTCTAGGGTTCTGCAAATCATTCACAACTGAATGCAAAATATGGCTAAATCTGCCTCAATTCTGGTTTAATTACGGCCATAAATTTTATCCTTGCTTCAAACAAACTTTCAAAAAGCCTGAGTTGATTTCTGAGTGTACCACCTTGCAGAGCATAGGAGAGTACTCTAATACATGTGTACAAAGGATGAAGGATTTATGGTTTTGGATCTCATCCAAGACAAATTTGGAAGGCGTCACTGAAGTTTTCTTTGAATACTGCACTTAAGGCAAACCTGGTGAAATTCCAGGTGAATCAAAACTAGTGCAAAAACCTGTTTCTGTATCCTCTTGTGAACCCACACTACTTAAGCATTTTAAATCCATAAAAATAAACCATATAAAATAGCTGTACGTGGTTCTGGAAGTTCAGGAATCTGGCTCTGTAAAGGCAGAGGCCTAACTTGGTCATTTCTGAAAGTGAAGAGTGTAATGGAAGACTGGATTAGAATGAATATTAAGATAATCTAAAATATACCAAGGCACGTAAAGATAACAGAGTTTGATCTCATACGGGATGTTTTCAGTAGGCTAAGAAAACAATTTTCTTACTGGACTGGGTTCAGACAATGTCTCTCAATGAAAACAGTGTGGAAAAGGGTCCCCCAGGTGCTGAAGATACACTAGGATTATTGCACCTTCATAGGGTATTAACTTCTACATTTAACCAGTATACACTGTCAGCTCTGCTTGTCACTGAAGAGCCTCACTAATATTCTCTGTCTACCCCCACAATGTCTAATAACAATAGTACTGTCGTTTAGAGTGCATGTATTAAACATCTTGATATACACATGTATCTTGGAAGAACGAGTCAACGAGTTATTTGAAAAGGCATCTTTATGAATGTTTTTTTCATTTACAAGTAACATCACACTGAATTTTCAAATGTTAAATCAAAGGGGAAGTTTCTTGTTAGCTGTTAATAGCACAAAGCTGATTAGTTTCTGGTTTTAAGGATCTGGGACATATAGGCCACTATACCTACTCGTCTACTTCATATTTAGTGCAACTTTGATGTTATTTATTAAAACTGGGCGAGAATGCATGATGGTGCTGGTTGTATTCTACTACGCTGGTAAAATGTCCATGCGCTCTTGAGGGATGAATATTCTTCATTGCATTTAGGATGCCAAGGTCCTTCCATCTCCTGAAACACACATAAACAACACAAAAAGTTTCCCTGTCTGCTGTGGAAAACTGAGGTGGCATTGTGCAGAGACCATCCACTAGGAAACAAAACTGCAATACAACATACTTCATCATGTCTAACAGCAAAGTGATGTTTAATCTCTAAGGACAAGACTGTGACCATTTCCTTTTCTTCTTCCTCTGTCAGGCTGTGACTTTGACACAGAATTGAAAAATTGAACAAGAGCCAATTGAAAATGAGGTATTATGTAATGATGAATGAAAACTTCATCAGTTTTAAGGTTTGAAAAGTGTCAGGATGTTATGGAGCAGCAAATAAAAAGATACACTGATTGTTGTTGCCACAAATAGAATAGAAAATATTAAGAAAGACAAGGTTATCCATTGTTCCACAAGCATGGACTTTGTTTTATGGTGCAATATTGTGTTTTACAACTCTATTTTTAACATGTAACAATAATTTTTGAAACATGAAAAATAAATAGTTGCAGGCCCAGATAGACTATTTGAATATCAGCTGATTCAAAACATCTCAGTGAAGTACTTCTATTGCTCAGAAATGATTAAAAGTACCCAGATTAAAAAAGAAAGTTTAAACCTGCTCAAAGCACTGATATATTTGTGCTTTTGACATTTGGATACCATAACACTGATATAGGTCAATAGTAAATCAACAAAATTCTTTACAAGTGATTTGAAACAAACAAAAAATTCTTGATTCTTCTTTGATTTACACTGACTGTAGATGCATTTTGTGGAGTTGGTAGTTACATGGGTCTAAAAACGTGGAAGATTTTCCGAATTTGTTAAATGCATTTTCAAGTAGTATGGCCCAAGGTGAACACTTAAAAAAACTTCATTGTTGATCACTTTTTCTTTTGATTTCTGGTATTTTAGAGATACTTTTTAAAAGATAAGCCTTTACAAATTTGTGTCTCCCTGTTTTGTAGGCTCCAGTTCAAGTCTCCTTTACTTTTTTCTTCCCTGTGTTTATCTGTATCACTTTCTCTATAGAGACATTTACTCATTGTAGATATCATGTTGTAGTGTTTTTCTCTTTCTTTTGCTTTTCTGTCTTCTCTACCAGATGGAATATCATCCTGAAAATCTTTATACAGCATTAAAATTGATTTGAGTGAGCTTCAGTGAAGAAGAAACAGAGTCCTGAACTCTTTTTGGAGTAAGTTCCATTAGCACTTAATACAGCTGTCATGTAGTACAGCATGGTGTTATGCACAATATAATAAGAAAGACTGAAGTGTGAGTATTTTTAAGCTATGTTTCTAAGACTAGAGTCTTGCTGACTTTAGTAGACATTGACTTATTACATTTAGTACCTCTGATTTTAACAGTCTAGAGTTGATTTGAATAAAATATTTGGAATTCCTAATATTAAACACTATGCAAAAAGTCTTTTTCTTCCATGTCACGCTCTGTCACTTACTGCTTTCTTTTCAAAATGTCTGATAGTACACAAATTGTGAATCCAGAGACTGTAATGTTATGTTCTATATAACATATGCACCTGGCCTGCTGGGGACAAATGAGACAAGTGGGATGCAGCTGTCTCAGAGGGGGAAAAGGATTCTGGGGCAGGAGTTATCAGGGCTTATTGACAGGGCTTTAAACTAGATATGAGGGGGGACAGGGAGATAATTGGTCCTGTTAGGAACAAGCTCAAGGGAAGCATGCCAAGGCTTGAAGGATGGTCGACTGGTGAGGGCTCTCCCTCTGCCACTTCATTTGAGAGAAGGGATAGATGTTTAGGAACTGTGGAAGCACCTGAGAAGCATCTGGTAAGGAATGGAGCCCACACTCACAGAAAGGTGTTGGATTCAGTAGCTCATCTCAACTGCATCTATACCAGTGCACTCAGTATGAGCAACAAACAGGGAGCTTGAGGCCATGATGCAGCATGAGAACTGTGACATAGTAGTTCTAACAGAAACGTGGTGGGTTGCTTCACACAACTGGAGTGTTGCAGTCAATGGCTACAAGCTCTTCAGGAGGGATAGACAGGGAAGGAGAGGTGGTGGAGTGGTCCTCTATGTAAGAAAATGCTACAACAGCTCAGAAATCAAGTATAGTGATAACAGGGTTGAGAGTGTTTGGATTAGGTTAAGAACCAATAAAGCAGATCTTGCTGTGTGAATCTGCTGTAGACCCCCCAACCAAATCGGTGAGGTGGATGAAGCTTTCTATAAACAGTTGGGAGAAATCTCGCAGTCACTTGCCGTTGTTCTTGTGGGGGACTTTAACCTCCCAGGTATCTGCTGGGATCACAACACACCAAAGAGGGAACAATCCAGGAGGTTCCTGAAATGTGTGGAGGATAACTTCCTCACACAGCTGGTGAGTAAGCCGACCAGGGAAGGTGCCCTCCTGGAGCTGCTGCTTGTGAACAGGGAAGAGCTTGTGGGGAGGTAAAGGTTGGAGGCCATCTAGGGTGCAGTGTCACGAGATGATTGAGTTTTCAATCCTTGGAGAAACAAAGAGGGGTTAGTAAACCTGCCACCTCAGACTTCTATAGGGCTAACTTTGATCTGTTCAAGAGTGATTAACAAAATCCCTTGGGAGGCTGCCTTGAAGGATATGGGAGTCCAGGAAGGCTGGACATACTTCAAGAGCAAAGTCTTAAAGGCACAGGACAGGCTGTTCCCATGTGCTAAAAAACAAGCAGGAGGGACAGGAGACCGGCCTGGCTAAACAGGGACCTTTGGTTGGATCTCAAGAAAAAAAAGAGAATCTATTGCCTTTGGAAGAGAGAGCAGGTCTCTCATGAAGACTATAAAGATGTAGTGAACTTATGCAGGGAGAACATTAGGAGAGCCAAGGCACAGCTAGAGCTCAACTTGGCTACAGCTGTTAAGGATAACAAAAAATGTTTCTATAAACTCTTTAACAGCAAAATGAGGAGTAAGGAAAATCTCACTCCTTTACTGGATGCAGAGGGAAACATGGTAACTAAGGATGAGGAAAAGGCCGAGGTGCTCAGTGCCTACTTTGCCTCAGTCTTTAGCAGTGGAACTGGCTGTTCCCTGGACACCCAGCTCATGAGCTGGGAGATGGGGAGGGGATGCAGACTGAGGTCAGCACAGCTGAAGAGGAGGTGGTCAGAGACCTGCTACACCACTTGGATGCACACAAGTCTGTGGGACTGGATGGGTTACACCTAAGGGTGCTGAAAGAGTTTGGAAGATGTACTCTTCAAGATGCTTTCCATGATCTACCTGAAATCATGGCTAACTGGGAAGGTCCCACTGGACAGGCTTGGGGAGGAGTGACTGGAGAGCTGCCAGTCAGAGAGGGATCTGGGGTGGTTAATTGACAGCCGGCTGAACAGGAGCCAGCAGTGTGCCCAGGTGGCCAAGAAGGCCAGTGGCATCCTGGCTTGTGTCAGCAATAGCGTGGCCAGCAGGGACAGGGAAGGGATCTGACCCCTGGACTCGGCACTGGTGAGGCCACACCTCGATTCCTGTGTTCGGTTTTGGGCCCCTCACTACAAAAAGGACATTGAATGACTCGAGCGTGTCCAGAGAAGGGCAACAGAGCTGGTGCAGTGTCTGGAGCACAGGTCGTACGGGGAGCGGCTGAGGGAACTGGGGGTGTTTAGTCTGGAGAAGAGGAGGCTGAGGGGAGACCTCATCACCCTCTACAGCTACCTGAGAGGAGATTGCAGAGAGCTGGGGATGAGTCTCTTTAACCAAGTAATAAATGACAGGATAAGAGGAAATGGCCTCAAATTGCACCAGGGAAGGTTCATACTGGATATTAGGAAGCATTTCTTTCCAGAAGGGGTTGTTAGGCGTTGGAATGGGCTGCCCAGGGAGGTGGTGGAGTCCCCATCCCTGGAGGTGTTTAAGAGTTGGGTCGACATAGCGCTGAGTGATCTGGTGTAGTTGGGAACTGTCAGTGTGAGGTTAATGGCTGGACTGGATGATCTTCAAGGTCTTTTCCAACATATATGATTTTGTGATTCTGTTCTCCAAAGGAGAATGCTGTTATTTTCACTCACCATTTAAAAACGTTACTTAAAATATTTTATTAGCAAATTTCTCTTGTGCCTGCAATTCTACCAAATGTCTAATCTAATGAAATCACTGCAATCAAATTTCTAATCTTGGAAAGCATGCTAATTCAACAAATAACTTCAAGCAAAGGGTAGTCTTGCTGGAGTCAATGTAAAACTTGGCTCATGTTTTGTAACATAGCTGGATCAGATCCCAGGAGACTATTAAGAAAGAAATTGCAGTTGCAGACCTTTTAGAAGCTGTCTCTCAGAATAAAAGATATGTAAGTGTTCACCTGCACAGTGCATGCAGCTAAACACCAGGAAATGGCATCCACAGGTGGTATGTTCAAAAGTGCCCCAAAGAGATAGAGACTGATTCCCTAGAGGCATTAAATAAGAGCTGGCACTTCTTTCAGAAGTATTTTTGAACATTCCAGCCTAACAGATGCTACATAAAAGTTCCTTAGGAAAATGGTTAGATAAGATCTATTACGATGTTAAATATGAATACAAAAATACATGCCTAAGGCTTCAGGAGACAGATAATAATAAAAGACAGTGTGGGAGTGGCTGAAAAGAAGTTTGTTGACTTAAAAATGTAATTTAAAAAGAATCAATTTATTTTTATAATAAAACTAAAATGGAGAAAAAAAAACCCAACGACCCAGTGGAAGAATTATTGGTGTCTGAAAGTGGGGTGGGGAGTAACAGTTTTTACTTGTATAAAAGGATTCAAGATTTTGCTAAAAAAACCCAAAACAAAACCAGTTCCCCTAAAGGATAATAACTAAATTCAGATTGTCTGAAAGGGCAGTGACTTTGACAAAACCCTAGATTTTTAACTTCTTATCTTGCAAATGTTTTTCTTTCACTTTGATGGTGATGTTAGTGAATATTTGTCATTTACATTAAGGAAAATTATCTTTGCGTGTGAATGGCTTCACAGTCAAAAGCAGAGGTTTCACTGTGGAAAGATTCATGCAGATGTTTAGCATTGATATTAACAGTATTACTCATTTAGTGAAAGGCAATATATGTATAGAACTTTGCATAAATGACACAGTATATGCAAAGTATCAAATTAATATTTTGAATTTTGAATTTCATCTAATACTGGAAAGTTCTATTATTTCCATTTTAATTTTTAAACTTTATTTCTTAGTATCTCAGTGAGCAATATTGATTACTTTTCTATTGAAAGAATGAAAGAAGTATGTTGTTAATTATTAATCAGTATTTCTGAACTTGATACTCCTCTGTACTACTAAGATATGTGTCCAAAATATATTGGATTTCCAGTAAGATGTGCTCCTTCCTATTGCATCACATGACACCTGACCATGAAAACAAGACACTGAGAGTCTACAGCAGAACTGTAGACTAAAAGTCATCTTGCTAGCCTGAAAAATTCAATTTCTTTGCAGATCTTTCAGGAAATACATTGGTAGAGCATCAATTTTAGTAGAGGTGCTGCGAACACTTCTAATCTTAAATGTACCCTCCCGTGTACTGAAATCCATATATTAGTTTTTCTGTATTGGTTTCTACTGAGTCCAACACAGATTATTCCACGCAGTAATACTATCCAAACTTCTTATTCTGTTTATCACTAATCTAGAAGAGAGAAAATGGTAAATAAAAATATTATAAATGCCTGAAATTCTGATTGAAATATAAATTTATAGATGGCAGTGAGGAGACCATCCCCATCCTAGGTGGTGTATGGTGCATACTGTTTCAAGAAGAGGGCTTTACCGTAAAACTTTGGACTTGTTCAAGTTGATAAACTTATTTCCTCCTCCTAAGACTGCACATTCTTTATGTTCTGTTCTTTATTTACTTTGTGCTTGACCTTATAAAGGGAGACTACATAAATCTAAGTCTCTCTGTGGTTCTGCTGAAATCAGCAGAACTACTTGCTGTTGCATAAAATCAAGCACATGACTTTTTGTGGAATGAGAGTCTTGCTTGAAAAGACCTGTTCCCTGCACAAGGAATGTTATCTTCATACATGATTTTTAAAGTATGCATGAAGTTGAAAACACCATTGTGGGCGTTTAAACCATATTCCCAAAGCAATGCAAACACCTCTCACTTGGAAGATCTCAATGGTCCATTCAATCAGTAAGATTTTAATGACCCTTCTTGTCAGTCTTCTAAGATTCATTTTGAAGGCAAGAGGACACGTGATGAAATTCTACACTAGGTCAGAGAAGAGTAATTAACAAACATTATACTCATGTTAAGAATGACAAAGTTAGGCACCTATTGTATTTCAGTAACAAGTTTTAATTACTTAATTTCAGGACTATGCCAGCAGTATATCCTAGTCAATTTTAAGAACAATGGTGTTAAGTACTGAAAACCAAATAAACACAATGTGTGATTTCTAAAAAACCCAATGTATATATTTTGTAATAATATGTTTACAGTTTGAATAAGGTAGTTCTCCAGTCTATATCACAGAATCACAGAAACATCTAGGTTGGAAAAGACCTTGAAGATCATCCAGTCCAACCATTAACCTCACACTGACAGTTCCCAACTACACCATATCCCTCAGCGCTATGTTGACCCTACTCTTAAACACCTCCAGGGATGGGGACTCCACCACTGACCTGGGCAGCCCATTCCAACACCCAACAAACTCTTCTGGAAAGAAATGCTTCATAACATCCAGTCTAAACCTTCCCTGGTGCAATTTGAGGCCATTCCCTCTTGTCCTATCGCTTATTACTAAGTTAAAGAGACTCATCCCCAGATCTCTGCAACCTCCTTTCAGGTAGCTGTGGAGGGCGATGAGGTCTCCCCTCAGCCTCCTCTTCTCCAGACTAAACACCCCCAGTTCCCTCAGCCGCTCCCCGTACGACCTGTGCTCCAGACCCTGCACCAG
>NW_020799091.1:101022228-101035556 GCF_003259725.1 Athene cunicularia | reverse complement strand
CCAGACCCTGCACCAGCTCTGTTGCCCTTCTCTGGACACGCTTGAGTCATTCAATGT
The DNA here is from genome assembly GCF_003259725.1 of Athene cunicularia. Classification (NCBI taxonomy): domain Eukaryota; kingdom Metazoa; phylum Chordata; class Aves; order Strigiformes; family Strigidae; genus Athene; species Athene cunicularia. Next base: position 101,035,499 of record NW_020799091.1, on the reverse strand, counting down.
CCTTTTTGTAGTGAGGGGCCCAAAACCGAACACAGGAATCGAGGTGTGGCCTCACCAGTGCCGAGTCCAGGGGTCAGATCCCTTCCCTGTCCCTGCTGGCCACGCTATTGCTGACACAAGCCAGGATGCCATTGGCCTTCCTGGCCCCCTGGGCACACTGCTGGCTCCTGTTCAGCCGACTGTCAATCAGCACCCCCAGGTCCCTCTCTGACTGGCAGGCCTCCAGCCACTCCTCCCCAAGCCTGTAGCGCTGCTGGGGGTTGTTGTGGCCCAAGGGCAGCCCCCGGCATTTGGCCTTATGGAAACTCCTCCAGTTGGGCTCAGCCCATGGCTCCAGCCTGTCCAGGTCTCTCTGCAGAGCCTCCCTGCCCTCGAGCAGATCAACACTCCCACCCAGCTTGGTGTCATCTGCAAACTGACTGAGGGTGCAGTATGTCTTACCCTGAACTTCCTATTACAGTTATTTCTCCCATCTTTTTCCTTTCTTTTTATAAACTGTACTTATTGTCTCGACTGTGTTTATATGTATCTTCAAGGTATATAAAATGATTTGACTATAATTGAGATATGTAATAATATTAGTATTCCATAATATTAATATTCCAATAAACAAATGGCAATATATTTCTTGATAGTAATATATATCAAGATCCTCTGTGTGTATATATACACACATACACAAACACAGACATTTATAGAAAAACATGTACTTTCCTTGATAGATGATTTTATATACATGTACTGGGTCTGGCTGAGCTGGAACTGGTTTTCCCCTACAGCAGCCCTCACGGTGCTGTTTTATGCTGGGAGCTGGCAGGTGTTGATGGCACCCTGGTGTTGTGGCTGCTGCTGAGCAGTGCTTACACAGCACCAAGGATCTTTCCCACATTCCCCCCCTCAGTGGGACCGGGTGGGCAAGACCTTGTGAGGGGACACAGCCAGGACAGCTGACCCGAACTGACCAAAGGGATATTCCAGACCATGTGACGTCTGCTCAGGATAAAGCTGGGAGAAAGGAGGAAGGGGGACCAAGGGTGCTTGGTCCTCCGAGGCAGCCACTACATGTATCCGAGCCCTGATTCCTGAGAAGGCCTGACAGCGCCTCTTCATGGGAAGTAGAGAATAAATCTGTTTTCTGTTTTTTTTTGTTTCTGCTTATGGACCTTTGCTTTTCTTTGCTTATATTAAAACTGCTTTTGTTTTACCCACAAGGGTTGGTCTATCTTATTTTCTTTCCCCTCTTTGTCCTGCTGAGAAAACAAGGGGAAAGGGAGGAAAGTGATAGAGCAACTTGGTGAGTACCTGGCATTTAGCCAAGGTCAAACCACCACAATACATATAATTATACAAACCACAGAAGATGTGTACATTTATCTTTACTTTCAGGAGATTGTTTAAGGGTATAAGTAAATAATAATAATCTTAATAATATTAATGAGACTAAATTAGAGACTCCCTTGAGGCTTAAGTACAAGCATGTTTAGGTTGCACTTCTCTGTCAGGCTGGTCATGAGGGCTGCCTTCAGTAAAGAAACACCTATGTAAGCCCAGGCTCCAGACTTACACACACTCCATGAGGTACTTCCATGCCACAAGTCCCTGGAGAAACCTCCGGAGCACCACAAACCACACATACCACTCCCAGGCAGATTTTCTAGCACTTGCTCCACACTGCACTTTGTTTTACATAACACTCCTAGCACACAATGAGGACATACATATATACCTGTTCTTATCAACACTGCTCTTGCTAAAGAATTAGTGGGTAATTGTTGTGATGTTTGGGAAAGATGAGATACTGAACCAGAAACTCTGATGAGAGTTACTCATGGGGAGAGGCACAACCAGCAACAAACTGTTCCAGCTGCTTTCCTGGTCCTGTTTCAAGATCTAGCATCAACTCCACAGGATTTGCTCCTTTTTATGGATTTAATGTGAAGGGTAAATAATCTTATTCCCAGTTTACAGAGTTTTATTGAGCTAATTCACAACTAAAATTGAACCCCCAAGTTTGACCTTCAGAAGAGTCTTCTTGAGGATGTCTGCAGGGACTACTTATTCAAATCTTATCAACACTTTCTCAGAGAAAGATCAAAATGACAGTAGCAGTACTAATAAGTACTAATTAATTTCTGGATCTTCCATTGCCATAACAAAACCGATAGATTAGAAATGTATTATGAAGTCCAACTAATCTATTCTATGACTTAAAAAATGTTTGGCAACAGAATCCTAGATGGGTATTTGACAATTTATAAATACATAAGAACTATTACTGCACTCCAACAGCTTACATTAGCAGAGTAAACACAAATTACTGATTTGCAGTTTAATCTCTTTAAGAAGGCAGAACACAACTGCTTATTATACTTTAGTGCTAGAAATAACATAAGCTTTAAAGGCTGCAATGAAGTGGCTCTCTATATATTCATATTTGTTACTTTTGCTTACTTCTGTTTGTATCTCGTTTGCCTCTGAAGGTGAGTCCACAGCTGGAATACATCTTACACTATGCTACACACCAATGTCCCTACAGGACCTATTCTAAATAAGTCTGTGGGAAATCCAGACAATTAACCACAATGGAGCTACAGAAATCTGGCCTCCTAAAAGCAAACAACTACTTTTGTTGAAATGACTTCCATTAAAATTGAATGTCTACAATATCCTAGACATGCGCTTACCTTGGCTGTAGCATATGTAGCCTTCCCTATACTTAGCATAAGAAATAGTTACAGGAGCAATTTTAGCTGCTGTGAATGACACCGTAAATGTTTTCTATAGTCTAATTGTAAGTGTCTGGCATTTCTTGTCAGGAATTATGTGATGATCCTTTTGGAAGAAGGACAGATGAATGACCCACCTTTAAACTAAAGTTAATCTTTTCCTGCAAATATTCAAGGAATAATTAACCAGAAAAGAAACAATTTCCACAGAAGTCAGGTGACTTAAACATCAGGTCTGACTCCTTCTGTATTTCAGATGTTTGATAATGCCACTAATTACATAAGCCAATTTGATGCTGATATGCATAAAAGTTAGTGTCCCTAATTTCTGCTTTCTCTGAGCAATCTATATAAAAATTGTTGCTAAATATGAATATTCCTTTAATTAAATTCAAAACTGGTGGACAGAACATATTTTTGTTTCTTATGAAATACTCTTGGACAGTGGTATCACAGGTCATCATTTTTCTTTATGCAGTTGAGTGGAAAATAAAATGTAAAGTATGAATTAAAATATTTTCTATAGTTATTGAAATAATTGTTAAAAAACAGAATATGAACTAAATAAATACAATCCATATTGGAACTTGTCAAATCACTGCATTCTCAGAAGAATTAAAAAAATAGGGAACAGCTGTTATGTTTGAAGTTTTGTGGGAAAAGAGCACTTTGTGTATTTTCAATAGCTTATGTCTTTCTGAAGTCCTTTGGATGATTTATGTTAAAGATAGACTGAAGTTAGGTGGGTTCAAGTTGCTGTATGAAAGCCTGCCAAGCAAAGCACAGAGAATTCCATAACTCATTAATGTGATGGCTTTTTTTCCCCTCAAAAGTACTGAAAAAAAAAAAAAAATATAACAAGGCTACAAGCATAGACAAAACAACCTACCTACATAAATGCATATAACAAAAAAGTATCTTCTCTGTTTGATCTTCTCAAATGTCTTCTAGTGCTCCAAGATTGCTACTTGCTGTATCAAATCTCAAGATGTAAGAAAATGTACCATAAATCCCTTAGTAAATAAAAACATAATCAACATCGCTCATGTCAAATCTCTTTTGCCCCAGAGGAATTTATTTCTGTTACAAACTCACACGTTCATAGAAAACTGTCCCCGGACATGATAGTTTGCTTCCGCACATTTCATAAAGGCTTCCTACAGAGGAACAACTGGGGGGGATACTTTGTTAAAACTGTTCTGCCAAAATGAATTCCACCACATCTTGTTAGCCACATGGGCCCAAGGTCTCTTTCCATAGTGAAAAATAGGCACTCATTTCTGAGGATAAATGCCTGCTTCCTCAGTGCCAAATCCACATCATTGTAGACATCACTGTTCATTTGCACAACATGTTCTTTTACATCTGCTGGCCATTACACTGGGCATCAGCAGGACCCCAGGAGGAAGTGACATATACAGAGAAACTACCATGTTTGCAAACATTCAAATGGAACGTAACCTTACTTTTAGCACACCTCATGGTTCCAACAAGATACCAATGTCTGAATTATCCGTAGAAGCAGGCAGAGGATCTTTTGAGGACCTATCCTGACTATTTGGAGTACTTGTGCAACCCTCTAATCTGCTTTGTCGCTTGGTTATTTTAATCGTTGCAAACAAAACCATGAACCCAGCTTGCTCATATGTGATGTTGCTTCCTCAGCACTTTTCAGTGTCCCCTCAGTAGGAGGCCACTTGTCAATCAAAATTAAATTCCAAGCCACATTCTCCCAGTGACTCAGAACTAAGCCCTAGAGACTCAAGTACCGTTAAACGAGACATATTCTTTACAGCTTAAGTTAAAGTGTCTTTTCATGCCAAATAACTTTCCCTAATGTTTATACTGCCCATATCTCCATTCTCAGTTGTTTATTTAGAGATACCAGAAGTGCCACAGGCAATTAAGTTCAAACATCATATAACAATATTAGATAAATAGAAAAAAACATATGTATCTACAGGTATTTTTTCCCACATTTTGAGTACTTTTTAAAGGGTTTTTAAGATTACTTAGAAAAAGATTACATCACTTACAGTTTGAATAAGGAAGTTCTCCGGTCTATATCACAGAATCACAGAATCGTCTAGGTTGGAAAAGACCTTGAAGATGATCCAGTCCAACCATTAACCTAACACTGACAGTTCCCAACTACACCATATCCCTCAGTGCTATGTCAACCTGACTCTTAAACACTGCCAGGGATGGGGAGTCCACCACCTCCCTGGGCAGCCCGTTCCAACACCTAACAACCCCTTCTGGAAAGAAATGCTTCCTAATATCTAGTCTAAACCTTCCCTGGTGCAATTTGAGGCCATTCCCTCTTGTCCTATCGCGTATTACTTGGTTAAAGAGGCTCATCCCCAGGTCTCTGCAACCTCCTTTCAGGTAGCTGTAGAGGGCGATGAGGTCTCCCCTCAGCCTCCTCTTCTCCAGACTAAACACCCCCAGTTCCCTCAGCCGCTCCCTGTACGACCTGTGCTCCAGACCCTGCACCAGCTCCGTTGCCCTTCTCTGGACACACTCGAGTCATTCAATGTCGTTTTTGTAGTGAGGGGCCCAAAACTGGACACAGGAATTGAGGGGCAGCCTCACCAGTGCCGAGTCCAGGGGTCAGATCCCTTCCCTGTCCCTGCTGGCCACGCTATTGCTGACACAAGCCAGGATGCCATTGGCCTTCTTGGCCCCCTGGGCACACCGATAGCTCCTGTTCAGCTGGCCATCTATATGAAAAAAGTAAGGACTAATTGACTTTTGAGGAACATAATCGATATAATGATCTAAAAATAACTACTTATTGTCCTAGAATAGGTTCAACTAAGGGAGTTTTGTCCCTGATAGCACAGTACTTTTGTAAAGGACACATTGCTAGGTTTTTACCTGTGAGAATTTCCGATGTAGCAAAGGGGTTTGATGTAACAATTTCTGAATGTGGTATTGAAATAATTCTGGGCAGATACTGCAAAATATATTTTATTAAAAATCATTTAATTGTTTTTTATGTCTCCTTTATTTTGGGTCTTCAATTTCCTAACAGTGAAGTTTATTGACAGAAATGCTTCAAGAAGGTAACTTTGGTACTGAATAGTATATACTGATTTAGAATGTATTTTTCATTATAATAGATAGTTACACTAAAGCATAATCCCGTCTGTCAAAAACTTAAATAAAAATATTAATTCCAGATGATCTATAGTCTAACAAAGAGTCAAGGTGTATATTCTGAATTTTGGAGAGCAAGCATGGACATGAAATTTTAGAAGCAATTCATTGCCTGAAACACATCTGAGTTTTGTCAAATAAAGAGATCAGACCGATCACCAACACCTATAAAAGATAAGGGGTCATTTCACAAACTCTCAATAATAAATCTGACATTACTGAAGTTCTTATATGGAGAATATATTATTTAAACTGTGTTCCCTTTTCTAGCAAACCACTTACTAGATTAAGAAGTATTATAATTAATTTCTCTGACATAATGTTTGTGATTCTTCATATCTCATATATACAATTAGAGAAGGAGGGAGAAAGGGAGAAAAAATAAGACGGATGCAGGGAGAGAGAGAGAGAAGGGGACAGGAGCAGGGAGTTAGAGGGAGATAATGGATTTCCTGTTCCATTATATACCGGTATAATTTATAATTTTTGCATATGCAGTAACTTTGTTTTTAAAGTGCAAAATTAAGGCCTTTGATAGGGCATTAGAAAGAGAGCTGATGCAAATGACTTATCACATGCTTTAAAGGCATATGGTAAATTCATCATCAGAGCCGAGCACAATTTAAAAGCCTGGTTAAAACCTGAAGTACTATGTAAAGATCTTAGCTATCATTTATTCAGAGATGAGGTTGCTTCAGTAATAGCTTTTCAGAAGATAATGCATCAAGACATCCATTCTTCTTTCCTCCTTCAAGGGAAGGAGCAGTGCCAAGGATGGGACTAACCATGGGAGGATAAGACATATGAAAATCTGCAAAAGACACATAAATCAAACTGAAAAAGTCCTCTGTGCATTATTTATCTGTGAAGACACAGTAATCTGGACTAAAAATCCTGGCAATTTAGTACAAAACAATACACACACAGAAAGATCTACCCTTGAAATACCAGCAAGTACTGTTTACTCCTTTCTATGTTTTAGAAACAATCAGAGCAAAGATACACAGTAGTCTTTTCCATGTCTGTGTACTGTCAGTAAATACAAACATTTGGTACCCATTTCTGCCTATTTGTAGTCCTCATGTTTTTAGTGTCATAGATAGGTAAAATGGGAAAGCACATTTTATTAAGTGTTTGTCTCTGTTGTCATTGAACCCAGTGAAAGTTTTCTATTACAGAAACCAGAGCAAACCCATATGAATAGTGCAGTTAGCTAATAAGATTTTGGAGATTAGATTGAAATCTTGATGAGCTACTTGTATATTGTAGTTAGTTAACATTGAGCAATGCATATTAAGGGTTATGTATTTCAAGTTTGATTTCAAAAGAAGCTGAGGAATAAATTCAAAGTTTGAAATTGAAAAGTGACAGATACACTTATCAATCATCTTCCAGAAATGGGATAACCTATGAAAATGAGGAATTATTTTCTTGACTGAAGGAAAAGCTTTAAAAAACCCCAACCCAATCTTCTTTTGATATTTGAGAAACTTAAGATACCTGCATTAATTGAACTTGACATATTTAAATGTAAAGGAAAAAATAAAGACATATAAATAAATGAAATACATATCCTGCAGACCAATTATACTAAATCACACCAGAAGAATATGAGAAAGAAAGAAAGAAACATTTTGTGTCTTTCAGTTTATATAAATTGATTAGCACATTCTTCAGTAGGTGGTTGCAAACCTATTTGGCACTTTTCTAATCGATGATAGAATGACTTGAATTATCTCTGTTTCACCATTTTAATGACATTTTCTCAGAATGTTTTTCTCTAGAGATCAACTCTTATGGTGCCTTCTACCAAGATCTACTTGTACAGGCGAGTCAAAACTAATAAATTATTCTAATTGTGTACCACAGACTAGATCCCTTCCCCTCTTACCTTGTTCCACAAGTCCAAATATATAAACGAGAATATGAGACAATAAGATAAAATATGGGAATTCTGATCCAGATTTTGTTTGTTTCCTCCCAATAGTGGAAATAAACCTCTTTAATGAATACATTATCTGCTCCAGATTTAAAGTTATTAAGTTAATAGGTTTGTGTGTTTTCAGAACTGTTTGAAAATTATTTATGTGACATGATATCTGGTATTTTGATGAAAGATCTTTCCCTCCAGAAAACACATTTTTTGTGAGTTTTACTGGAGGTAGCATTAAATTATAAATCAACAGAGAACTGTTTTCCCCTAAATTCTCATATTATAGAGCAATAAACAATGACTTTTAATTTATCATAAAAGCATCCAGATGTGTTTGGGTAAATTTTTCTCTGAGTGTATGAACACAAAAGAGTAGGCTCCACAGGTTTGTTAGCGGCAACACTTTCAGACATACAGTCCTCCATCCCCTCCTCCCACTCCTCTCTCTTCTTTCATTTGTCCCATTTACCCTGTCCCACTACTGGTTCTGTGTTGGTAATCACTGCAAAGAAAAGGACTGAAAATGTAGTCCCACTACAGGATTTGTGTCTGTGCATTGGTTGTCTGAAGAATATTCAAATTGCAAAACATTTTATGCAACTCATTAATTGTGAAAAACCGTTGATAAATAAACATCAGTAGAATACAAAGGGGCTTAAATTTCCACCTAAGACCAGTTTCCAAGATCCTATATGGTCCTGGATTTTCCAAACCTATTAGAAGCTTAACAGAAAATTAATTTACTGTAATTCCAAAAAGCATTCATTGCAGCTGTGCACTATTTGTTGCCTTGTCTTGTAATGCATAGAAAAACCTTGCAGCTTAAAGGAAGTTAGAAGATAATCATACAACTATGAATGAAAGTTTGCTGTGGAGGATTTTATCTTGAAGACTTTATCCTGTCTTTGCATATTACCATTTTGCTACATTGATGTGTATCTTAAAATGAATAGCTCTCATATATATATTTGATAAAGCAAAGACTTAGTTAAATATTTTCTTAGTATGGAACATTTTTTGAATGAGTAACTGTTTTGAAAGTTATCTGAAACAGGAGGTCACTGAACATGGAAATACTACAGCAAATTAGTTAATGATGCTGGCTACTTGCCATTAAATACTACAGTAAAAAGAACAGGAAGGGGGCTGGATACTATGCAATTAGGCTTCCCAGAATATTGTTTCTGAAGAAAGCTAAAAGAAGGTTTTCAAGAAATTTAAGGAATAGCAAGTGGTCAGCCTTGATACTTACAGCTCAGAATTTCCAACATTCACAACTGAAATAAGTTGGTTAGATTGTTTAAATTCAGATCCTCTCTTAACAAAATATTATTTTTAACAGCGAATTATTTCTCCTCTTTTACATTCATTTTAGTTTTCTGTTCCTAAAGAAAATACATGAAAGGAGGAAGATGTCTGTGGAACTCATTTGTGGGAACATGTTTTATTATTACTTGGTTCTGATATTTTCTTCATAGAAGGAAAAAAAAATGCTGGAGTGAATCCGTGTCTTTTCCTTTCAATGGTAGTATTATGACTCTCACTTATTACAAAACTGAAACCCAAAAAGCTTCCTGTCCACTGCCATACCTCCTTGAGCTCTTCTGTCTCCTTGGCATTGACTTCCAATTCTGATAAAGCTCTGTCTATCACTCATTGTATTTTCCAACCAACATATGCTTTCACCCATGTTGCTTTTCATGGTAAGCAGATGCTTCCAATGGAAGTCATCAGAGATATTTCATTATCTTGCTGATTTTAGCTGATTTTAGCTGATTGCTTTTAGCTGATTTCCTTCTTTTTGTTTTGCTCTGTATCTGAGTAGAACTTGGATAATCATGGTTATGTTTATCATAGGAAAGACTGAACTAAGCAATCTTTAGATTTTTCCATTAGATCTCACTTCTAATCCTCTGCTGAAATGGGAATGAGAATGGTCCCAATGTTGCAGAGGCTCTCAAATAAACAAGCAACAGCTAAAATAAAAAAAAAAATTATTATCAGTACAGTTAACTAGCCCTTCACAACCATTCAAGATCAGGTTTGAATGCCTATGAGAACAAAACACTGCTTCCTGAGGTTTAACAACAACCCAAAATGCTCTATCACTCAGTTAACAAGTGAGGACTCTCAACCTCGAGGAACTTCTCAGGGCAGGGTCTTGACCTAAGTAACCTCAAAGAGTTTCCTTGGTCAACATCCCAACCCAAGGGGAGAGTCCTTGACCACATCATGCTGCTCCAGGGGCACTAGCTCAAAATGTCTCCACCAAGGAATTCAATTTATACCCAGCAAAGTCTGATCTGTGGTCAGTAGTGGCTCCCATTGACTTCAGGCCCCAACTACTGTGAAGCCCTGAGAACAAGGGCATGGAAAAAGGAAATCAATATCTGCTACACTTCAGCAGCCAAGGAGCTCTATTTTCATTGGGCAGGTGCACCTGCCACACCAGATGACACAAAAGAACCTCAAAATGTGGCACATAAAGACTATCTCTATGTCTATGTGGCTATATAAAGCCGTTACAGCCAATGTATATCTATGAGTAGGCTCCTGGATTTAATAGCTGAAGGTGAGATGCTCTGTGGGCTCTGTTCATATGCTGTGAGTACTGTGTTCAGCTCTGGGGGTCCCAACATAAGAAGGACATGGACCTGTTGGAGCAAATCCAGAGGAGGGCCATGAAGATGATCAGGGGGCTGGAGCATCTCTCCTATGGAGACAGGTTAGAGTGTTGGGGTTGTTCAGCCTGGGAAGCAAAATATCCAAGAGACCTTATAGAAGACTTCCAGTGTCTAAAGGAGGCCTACAAGAAAGCTGGAGAAGGAATTTTTACAAGGGCATGTAGTGATAGGACAAGGGGTAATGTCTTTAAACTGAAAGAATGCAGATTTAGGTTAGATGTAAGGAAGAAGTTCTTCATGGTGAGGGTGGTGAGACACTGGAACAGGTTTCCCAGAGAATCTGTGGCTGCCCCCTCCCTGTGTTCAAGACCAGCTTGGATGGGGCTTTGGGCAACCTGATGTAGTGGGAGGTGTCCCTGCCCATGTCAGGGGGGTTGGAACGAGATGATCTTTATTCTTCCTTCCAACCCAAACCATTCTATTGATTGTATGTTCACAATCTGGACTCCAAGCAGGGAAGACCTCATGACTTCTGATCCCAGTCCTTTCCATCACATAACTCTTAATCTAGAAAAATATGAGACAGTTATTAATGAAAATTGCATATGTGTCATAGAAAGTTCATGTTAAATTCTACAGAACAAACAATCTACCTGCAAGAAAATGGAAGTTATGAGTTTCTTTTTCAGAAATTATCCTTGTTCCTCATTTGAAAGAAGGAATGACTTGGTCTGAAGTGAATCACAAGTTTATGTTTAAATACATTCTAATATGAAAAAGCAACAACAAAAATAGAGATCTGCTTTTTAGAAAAACATTTAAATCCATGTGTCTAAGAAGAATTATTTCCTAAACTGCAATCTTTAAAGATTTTTTAATTCTTCTGGGGAGTTTCTCCACTTGTAATGAAACTAATAGGTCAACAATATTTCTCCTGTATGTACATGGCTACATTCCTGCCCGTTTCCAACACTCATTTTATTGTGTTCTTACATTCATGTAACTTTTGTCCTTTCACTTTTGGGAACACTTGAATACTTTTTCCCTTTTTTCTTTTTTCTTACCCCCCACCCCCCTTTAACAAGCTTGCTTTGATTGCAAATGTTTGGAATGTTCCCTTTCATGGTGACTCTTCTTTTGTTTGGATTATGAACTTCTGCAACATGTAACTCAAAAGAGATTCAGTTTCCAAGAGTAAAAGGAGATTGATGAATTGTAGTGATAATTTCTCTAGGAAGCAAAGTGCATTCCAAACATTTTTCCCATGACAAAAATGTTCTATTTGCGTAAGTAGGCTATGTATACACAGTATATATATACACATATATATACAGAATAATCTTGAATAGATCTTCGAGGGTGTAAATTTCTCCCATTACATGATTTGTCTCTTTTCAAAAATTCTATTACAGCAGGAAATTTCAATGATATTAAAAGTTACAGTTAGCAGCATACATCTAAATGGGGACGTTGCAGGCATGTTATTTCTGATAAGAAGATATAAGCAATTATAAAATAGGAAACAGTCAGTCATCAAGACTCTTTCCTGTATTGTTATAATATATAAAATACATTCTGTTCTGCTATTGTTAAATAGTTATTTAGGAAGCAAGAGATGGTGGTGAATCTAATTTAATATCTTTTGGCTAATCTTATATTTCTTCAATATTCCTCTTTATTTTTTTATGTTCTAATTCTTTTGAAATATAATGTCATGATTTTATTAAATTTAGAAAGAACACGGGATAGTTGAAAGCATGCCTACAGATTGTGAAAATGGTACTCAATCCTTGACACTTTCCATCTTCTCCATCTTGCTAAACAAACTTTCAAAAATATTTACTCGTGATTAAGTGGAAAATGAAGGTAGATCACCACAGTAGCGGTAAGGTGTACTGTGTCTTTGACTTAAACTCTATAACCTCTTAACACTGAATAGAAGGGCAGCTGTGTTAGATATGTAATTCTGATGTTAACGGAGATTGCTGCCTGCTTGAGACTTTGAAAGAAATAACCTGTTTTGTGTTCAACTACAGATTAAGAATTTAATGTATTAATTTATTTTTATAAAATTATGGCTATTGTTAGAAATCAATAAGTACAGAATAACATTACGGGGGAGAAAACTGATTTAAAATATTGCAGAAATTGAAGTATTTATTTCATCCAGTATTTGTCTTTGAAGAGTAAGAGATTAGTAATTTTAACATACTTTTCTCATAATTAACCTCACAGTTCTTTATTTTTCTAAAAATGTGCAGACTTCCAAAGTACCTGTGGATTTATTTCCTGTAATTTTAGTAAAGCCATTATTTCTTTTAGGAAACTCTAACTTTATGGGTCTGAACTGCTCCCACTAAACACAGCATCATGACCATTATTTGCTGCTAGAATTAGAAAGCAGTTTCCTCCTTATTTCTTTTTCATAGTGTCTTCATGCCAGGATAGATTTTTAAAATATACATTTATGTGCTATGACAAAAGACACTATCTGACTACAGCTTATAAGTATCATAAACATGCTGGTAATAGTTGTCTGGTTAAAGGTAAGTTTTTTTACACACACAGTGGAAAAATACAACTTCTGTGACAAACAGGGACTGCATAATGTCTCCAGTAATAATTTTAATTTGAATTTTTTGTTTACATAAGTAATTTTCATCATAAATTGATTCATTTATAGGTCAAAGTATAATTTTACATATGATCCTCAAGACACAGAAATGAAAACGATTTTCCTTTAAAAATTGATAAAAATTCCTTCCCAAAAGAAAAAATGTGATCTCTCTATACTTTCCACGTAGTAATAGCCTTTGATTTCCCCCC
>NW_020799091.1:100951479-101022178 GCF_003259725.1 Athene cunicularia | reverse complement strand
TAATATTTAAAGATGATTAAGGACTCCTTTGATAAAAATATAATAATAATAAAAAAAATTATCTCCACTTATTTCCTTGAATTTATTTACCTTTTTTATCTTGATGTTGCTACTATCTATTTTTCCAGGTGTGACAAAACTCACAAGCCCCTTAAATTTAATTGCTTCCTTGGCTGTTAGGATCCCCATCCAGGGATAGTCTAAGTTTTTGTGGGAGGTGGAAATCTTTGCTATCAGTACTTGGACACCTAGATGGAAAACTCAGAGCTGAGGTTTATATATTTGGAGAGGAAAAAAACCCAACAAAACACCTCAAAACAAAACAAAACAAAACACAAACCAGAGCTAATGCCAGAAACCATACACCAAGGAAAGCCAACTTTCTCCATCTTTAACTACTAGGCACAAGGCATGAAAGACTACTTCCAGATCCCACTGAACTTCATGAGGATGTTTGCAATCAACATCAAGTTAGGAACAGACTATTATTTTTCTAGCTCTGGTTAACCACAAAATATTAGAAACTAAAATGATGGCACACTTATTTAAAGAAAAGTCGGTTGAGGCATTTTTTAATAAGATTCTAATGTTACATTATCACCTTCCCTCTTCCATTTGATGCCATTGTTACTGGATTTCTCAGGTTAAAACTCGTGTATTTCCAACCCTAAAACCAACTACAGCAGTACTTCTTCAAATGGCATATTGTGATACAAAGTTGTCACAGTAAATACAAAGCTTCTCCAGTGGGGTGTTGCTGATGGTAATGCTGGGCATGGGACAGTGCTGCAAGGAAGCCCAGACTGAAATATGATAGGAAAAAGCAAGGGGGAAACCCAAGGAAGTTCTCTCCCTGCTGCTGCCCTTGAGCTTGACACAGCCACCTCCTTCCATCCATATTTGCTTCTCTGTCCCAGCCACCCCACAACAACTCAGTACCCAGTGCCTTGGTATATTGGAATAACCTCTCCGACTTCTCTGTGTGTGTACATATCTATACGTACAAAACACTGGAAAAAGTGTGTGTTGCAGAGAAGAGGATGAGAAATGGAGCAGAGCGGCATGTGGAAAAGCATATAGAGAACCAATGACATATGCCAGGATATATTTGATTGAAAGTAGCACTGATCCTTGTTTGCTATAACTGACTTGTAACATGGGTATTTCAGGGAATTCTATCATGTCATGTTGAAGTTTTTTTGCTATACTGTACCCTGAATATGGCAAATTGTTTACACATTTCAATTTTTTGTTTTCATAGTTCTGGCTAACAATGATATAGCAAAACAGTAGGAACCTATGAAGAAGTTGAGAATAGACAGGACATAAAATATTTTGCCACAGGAATTCTGTATATGAGTATTACTTATTTTCCTTTTCATATATGTGCAGTCAGCTCTAGTGGCTCAGTTTATGTTTTGACCTCAAATGCCAAGTTTAGCTTGGCTCTGGAACCAAAGATTTTGGTTTACCAGAGGCTAATGGTAGCCTTTCCATTAAAGTTACCCATATAAAGACATTTGAATGAAAAGTTTGCAATGTTTTACATAGTTTTGTGATATTTATTTTGATTGCAAAATAGAAACCATTAATATTAATGCTCAATTAAAAATAATCTAGAATGCTGACTGTCTAGAACAAGGAAAACAAGAATGTGAAATACCGGTCATGATCCATGTGTTTACATAGACTTCAGACTTAGCTGCCTTTTCTTGCATCTCTTCTGTGAAGATGAATTCATAAATCTCTGAATGAGACATCTGTAGAAGTCTGCTCACACAGAAAAAAGTGAGGTTTTCTGAACAGGGAAATATTCAAAGGTGATTCAAAAAAGCAATTTTGCTAAAAGAGCTTATCACTTCAGAGCAAGCCCTAAGTATCAGTCTGGCTCACTACTGTCTAGATTCTCACATGTGCACAACCTGTAACTGCACTACAAAATAAGAAATAAAAGCAAACTATGCAGATTCTGTGTAAACTTTATAGATGATAGAAAGAAATCTAGAATTGAACTCACAGGTTTCATATTCCTCAAATTTTATAGAGATTACTGTGCTGTTGAACTAACAAGCTGAGGAAATCTTTCAAGAACATACAACTATTCTAAGACAAATAAGTGACAAATAATTGCACTGATGGTAGCTGATCCAAAACTGCATTTAATTGCTGTCTTAAACAAAAATTTAATGTGATACAATAGTTTTCTCGTACAGTGGTGGATTGTCAGTTCTGATCATTTAAGAAAGATGGTTTCTTATCCAATACCACTGCTTTTATCTCATACTAATGCTTACATGGAGTTGTCTGTTTATATTACCAAAGTATCATATAAATATAAATAAAAGCAAGGCATAAATATTTGTAGCTGTTTTACAACAAACAAAATAATTTTTGGCAAGTTGTTCTTGCCTGTAAGTAAAAAGCACTGTGAGACAGTCCTGCAAACAATCAGACAGATAGGAACACATAGAATGAAGGAGAGGAACTGAAAACCATCTAGCTCTTTTCCTCCAGAAATTTGCAAGTCAGTGCCTGTAGTGGCCTAAAAGGCCAAAACATTTCTGTGTTCCCTTTTTTCTGCTGTTAACTTTGTGGCTGACCCCATATTGGTGCAAAACCAAACCAAAAGAAAAAAAAAGAAAAGCTTCTGGTCTTTCATGAATCACACTTTGATTTAATCTTTCATCTTCAGTACATTCTAACCTTGTCTTTCTCTAATTCTCACCTAAAAGCATGGCTCTCTATCTCCATCCCCTACATATGGTATGAGGATTTACTTCTGATACCAAATTGTGATAGTGAGTAAATCATAAAAAACTTTCCTATTGAGAATGTGGACATTGTCACTGTATGAAACAATTCATATTAAGCAGTTCCAGATGGAAGTATATTTTACCAAATAAGTATGAATCATTTTATGTTTCACATGACAAAAATTGAAAGAAATAATAATTAGAAACACCATTCCCACCTTATTCCTCTACCATACATCACTGCTTTCAACTCTAGCCCTCTGTGTCAGAAGGTAAAAGTCCATTAAAAGATAGGCAGAGAGGCTTTTGTCTCTTTGTCACCCACCATTTCTGGTATGAGAAGCAACAAGGCATAGAAACAATTCAGGCATCGCTCTGTTGATAGAATTTATGACATGGAGAGAGGAAATGAGCAAGAAGAGTTAAAAAAAGTAAAATTGAATTTATACTAGAGTAGCAATGTCAGCTGTGTTTATGCAATAGTTGCTCACATCAATAGTGAGTGAAGAGAGCAAAAAAGATATATATCTTTGCAAGCAGAAGGCAAATCGAATATATGAACACAGATAACTACGAACAGGGGAGGTATAACTGTAAAAGTACTTGATGAGACTACCAGCAAGGCTTTTTCCATGTAGATTTATGTACAGTGCCTTAATGAAAGGGCATATTTTTGGGAGGGCAGTGTAGGGAGAAAGCTGACATACTGCAAGTTTGATATTAAAGAAGGGGTGCATGAAGGAACAGGTATGAGATACAGAAGACAGGTGGTAAATGAAAACAGAACAAAGTAAAGAAAAGATTAATTTAGGCAATGCAGAAGCTGTAGAAATGGAATATTTTATTGGAAAATTAACAGTTATAAGCATTTTCTTTTGAAAGTGTTATGACATAATTTTGTTTATACAGGTTTCTGCCAACCATCTTTCCATAGAACTTTTCAGTAATGTCATCCAAAGACCAAATGTTCAAATATTGGACACTGTCTGGAGAATGTTCCTTGGTACACCAGAGTTAGGAGTATGGTTCATTTAGACATTCGTTAAGTCTTGATAGATGATATATTGGAGAAACTACTGTTTCATTACAAAGGTAGAAATAGAATCACAAAACACTTGCATAAAAATGTCTCCAGAACTGCAAGGTATGGAGAAAAAGTAGAGGGACAAAGTTAAAAGCACTAAGAAATCTCATCTCTCGATTGCAGTTATTTACAGATTACTGTTTTTCTTTTTTTTCCTGTAAAGGGAAAGCACTAAAGCATAAGCTTGTTAGCTCATACTAGATGGAGCTATCCAAAACCAAGGCAGTTCAAAACCAGTTTTGTTGTATCAGTTGGTCAAATACTTTCCCATCACACAGGCCATAAGGAATATGGGACAAGAAGAGTATCACAGAAAAGAGGGAACAAAAGATGAACATATAATAAAAATGCTAAAACATTGCTGAAATGTATAGATGTACACTGAACAAACTCTCCAACACTGTGAAGTCTTCAGTATATGTGCACACTGCTCCTTCATATATTTTTGGCTTTGTTTTTCTGGTTCTGAAAGGAAGAAAAATCTTATCCAGAGATCACGTTCTTCAGGCTGACATCAGTGTTGAAATTATATATTCCATGATAACAATACTGAAAGACCATAGCCATACAGTGTTGCCAACTTTTTTCTCACTTTAATTCTTAAAATAATGTTACAACTTTAACCAAGGCTAAAGCCCCACATGTGAAAGTCCATCCTATATCCTGAAAAAGACTGCGATTTCAACAATTCTCCTCTTCTATATCAACAAGAAAAAGAGATCTTCAGTTTGCTCAGCAAATTCCTCTCTCCGTCTCTTAATGCTAAGTTGCTGTCCTACAGTGAGATAAGTAGAACTAGTAGAACTGCAAGAGAAATGTACAGATGTTATGCTGTAACGAAGAAATTATGAGAAAAGGCAGGGAATAAGCAGAAGATATTAGAAGTCCAACTCACTTGTTGGGTAATGGGAGAGAAGAGAATGCTGGGCCAAATTATTTAACCCAGTGCTAAGCAGATCTGGAGAAGGAAAATTTGCATCAGAGGACAATCATCTCACTTGTTCTTCTAAACTCGGGATGGTGACAAACAATGACTATCACACATGTTAATAGTGGACTGACATAATTTAAGAAATACGACTGACTCAATACTGTCTATGTTGTAGTTTAGGAATATGGGATACTGTGGGAACTCTGAAGATGGGAAAGTGCCATAGCAAATCCAAAAGCCTTTAAAAAAAAACCTGAAAAAAATTACACAAGTGCATGCGTGCAAAGTAAAAGCCTGAACTAAAGTCCATTGAAAGCAACATTAATCTTCCAATTAACTTCAGCAGGCTTTTCATGGATTTTATTTGTGATCATTAAGAATGAAAAAGAGGAGTCTCGTGATTCATCCTTAATTACCCCAAATATTCATTTAATGAAATCCTCACTCAAGTGTGGTTGATGAAGCTCTGCCATTGACTTACAAGAAGCCAGGATCCCTGCCAGGGTGACACAAAGTGGAACTAATTGAAGAAGATTCTGCTCTTACCTTAAACACAGGTAAAAAATCTGCCTTATCATACAAGCTAAAATTGTGACTCAAGAATAATCAAAAGTATTCTCTTAAAAATCTAGCTACCACACTTTTCTTAATTTAGAATAATAATTGTATATTTTTGATAATTAGAGCATAATTATCACACTATGTTATTGTTTGATATACGAGAAATATAAGGCACTATTTGTATAGCTACTTAGTCATTAAAGGTCATGCTTTTTCCAGTTAAAAACAGTGACTGGAAAAGACATTTATATGAGAAACCTGGTTTCCTCTTTCTTAACCATGCAGAAAAATATTTCGTTATCTATGTTTGGACACAAACAAAAACTTTGGAATGCATCTTGAAAAGACTGAATCTTCCTACAGTCACATCAATGAGTTGTATGGTTAAATTAGAAAATAAGGCTTCCCATTTGTACAGAAGGTATGTGTGTTGAAACAACATCTCTGCCAAATTAGCTAAAGCAAAATATGAGACAGCTCTGCTTCAAATATTTCAGGCAAATTTATCTTTAATTTTGCAAGTATCCCCAGAAGAAAAACTGCATTGCTCAAAGCATTTCTAACGAGAATGAAGTAAGTCACAGTGTGCAAAAAATATGATGTTCCCTCACATCCGGTGACAGGAAAGTTCAAAATGATAAACTTAATGAATCAACATCTCAGGCCCTTGTTCACCTTCTTTATTGTTCCAAAAGTTGCACTAAGCAGTCAGAAAACTATCCTACATACTTAACGGGGATATAAAGTAGTCATAACATGCTTTTTTTTTTTTTTTGATTACTCACAGTATAACTCTCACAGTGTCAGAGCAAAGCATCCAGATAAAAAGTCAACATACTGGTGAGTATATAGTATCACACCTAATAGCCATCTGAGATCTAACGAGACATGAAAACCCAAAGGCAGCTGAAAAACACTGTAATTTTGGCCAGGGGGAATGTAAGGTTAAGACATATTTGTTTGTTTGTTTGTTTTTGGTTTTGTTTTTTTTTATTCTATTGAGCTTGAAGAAGAGTTGATTCATGCTGTTTGACTATCCTAGCCAGTCTATCTTACAGATTTGTCATCCTTCACAAAAAATCAGGGAAATGGGCAATTAGATATTGATGAAAGATTCCTCACCAGTACTTCAGAGGCATTTGGAGTGGATGACATCTCAGAAGCACAAAAACTATACTATATCAACTCAAAAGATATTACTATGCATCACCTGAAATGAGTTTTCATCTGTCAACTGGTCTACAATCAAAGTAATTCCATACACTTAATATAAATCTATGACAAATACAAGGCAAGTACCGTTAACACAACCTTCTTTTATTCTAGGGTAGCTATCCTCAAATTTAATAACATTTTTTATGAAGTAAAATAATTTTTCAAGGATATTTACTATGAATTAGATGTATGTGGAAAAATTTTATCTTAGGTTAATTTATATAATGTGTCTGAGTTCTACTAGTAAATCTAATTTACCATAGTAGCCCAAGAGACTTTAATTATGTGGTGAAATATACTTCAGAGAAAGGGAGCAAATTCAGTGGAATATTGAAGGTTTTTTTTAATCTCCTGATGTTTTGAGGAAAACTCTGGTTATGATAAAATGAGGGAAAATTTTGCCTTTTGTTTAAATGGTATGAAGAAATTTCTGCATAAGGATCACTGACAGGTTTGGTTCAGCTATGTGGCTGCCTTTCCTTGATGAATGTATGTCTTTGTAAACAGTTTTAAAGAACATGAATTCTTCTATACATCTATTCCTTTATTATAGCTATGTAATGACAGTATCACATTGCAATGCCTTTTGTGTCTGTGTGAAAGCACAATCCACATATGTTTCCAGAAAAAAATTGAACTCCAAGGTTCTTTGGAGTTGCCCATCTCTCACAAGCACCTTAGATAAATGCTACCAAAACGTGGAGCATAATGGAGCTGGCATATCTCTAAAGTACCAAATACTTTAAGCTGTAATTTTTTTCTTAACCTGCTGATGTTATTATTTCAACTAACTTTCAAAAAAGGGCATATGGCTTTGGTCATATTTACTGTGAATAATCAAGAACAATAGTTTGGTATTTATATTTCACAATAAGTACAGTTTCTTTCATTTAGCAGTGAGTGCCCTGACCTTTAAAGTGCTAGCCAGGTTGTCACCATCCTCACTGTACATTTTGTATTAAAAATACTGTCTAAGATGAACCGATTAAGACATAATCAGGGGAGTACAGTTACATTTCAAACTGAACATGGACTTTTTCTGCCAAGATGGAAAATTAACTTTGAAAAACAACTAAAATTTATTGCAAAGATGACTCTGTGTGACAGTGTGGTTAAAGGAATTAGCTGTTCTCCTTTGGGGCCAAGCTTTTTTTTGTTTGTTTGTTTTTTCTATATTGTGCTCCACAGTTAATTGAGAAACTACAATCTATTTCCTTAAAACTTTCAGAAAACCATAATTTTCAATTTCAGAAAAGTGAAGGCCAAGAAAAAAATAAGACATATGAGGGTCCTGTTCCTCTTTGCATAGTATGCATGCAATGTAGTTTAGCAGTTAAGGACTAAGCTTAATTACATCTACGCAAGGACATGTGTGAATTTCTATAACACTTGCTTTAACACTGGCACATATCACTAAGTGACACACTTGTGGAGGTTATCTTCACAGTCCTTATTTGAAAGATTCCTTCAATTTGAGAGGGGAAACTGTAAGTTGAACTTCTGGGGATATTTTTTTCATCATATACATTATTTCAGTAATATTTTACATCAGCAAGGAATACACCATGCTGATACTAATCAAATGTCATTCAAGCTGCACAAGAAGCAGTCATCATGAGTATTTCACTCCAATCCATTGCTGTTGTTATCTTATTCTCTACTTGCGGCATTGCCACATAGCCAAAAAGAACATAAATTCCATGCTTAAGGAATTTCTTACCTAATTTCATTAGGCCTGCCCATAACCAAATTGACACTGTTTGCATACACAATTTTACTTAAACGGAAAGATTAAACACTGCATTCTCTCAATTTCTTTCATGCTTCCTCCTACATCAATAAAAAGGAAATGTAAATACAGTCAGATCCTTGATTGTGATGGATGGGATCCTGCAAACAACTAGATGTGAGACAGTGGCAAATAAAGGCAGGAGTGATATTGTGATAAGCAAGAGACAAGGTGCCACATATGTGGAATTTTGTCAGAGTATAAGTTTAAAGCAATAAAGTGTTAGAAAGAAAACAATTTAATTGGGTTGCTTTGACATCATGAACACTTAAATATTATCAGTAGGATGTTAATGACGTCATTTGGAAATGAACACACAACACAAAGAAGTTGTGCAGAAGCAAGCTGGGAGCAAAAGACGGGACCATTTGCAAGTTAAAGGAACCCTCTTTGTCTTGTGAGTGGAACATATCCAGGCAGGTTGCAAATTTCAAACTATTCATCTAAGGTGTAACTTTCATTAATTAGTTACTCTGCTAAATCAATCAGTAGATCAATGTGTTCTCTGACTGATATGGTCTGGAATATTACTTATTGTTACTGTAACTGGCAGCTATACATATATATGTATATATGTATATATAGAATAGAAACTTCACATATAACAGCATATATATCTGCTGTTACAGATATTGGACCCTGAAGGTCTAGTCAGAACAGGCAGGTGCTTCCCATTACTTTCAGGCCAATGAAACAGTCACATTGGAAGAGAGTCTCCCTTGTGTGCAGTGAAGCATGCCAGAGTGAATACTGTTATGCCCTTCACCACTTCCTTTCTTGGCTAAACTGATTCTTGATGTTGCAGTAGAAAAATATTAATTTGTTTATGATTGTTAATCACCATTATTTACAGTGATCAAATGTGGATTTGAAATACCAGGATGATGAACATAGCAGCTTTAGAAAAATTCTCATGATAGACTGTGGTGTAAGATGTTGTGTATTCTGACTAAAGCTGTCCAATGGTTAGAGCATATGTAAAGTTTGTCTGGATTTTCTGGTTTCTAAAAAGTCTCTCTACTCAGCTACCTGTTTCTAAGAACTTTGATGACATCTATGCCTATGTCAAATTTAAACCAGTTTTCTGAAGGCTGAGTTAAAAACACTACAGATATTATGTAGGTCGTATTTAGCATATTTCTGTAGGTAAATACACTGTAAAGGTACATATAACCGAGTTGCCCAAGTATGTTGTTTCCATAGCAATTGAAATGGTGAATGATAGCATAGTGAAAAATTTTCATGAGAGGAACTCTAAAAATTAAAATAGTAAGTACTGTTTTGTAGTATTTGTTGGTTAAGCCACTGACAAAAAAGAGGCTATATTATAGACACTCATTACTAATTGTAAATACTTCAATGTGCATCAGATTATACTCAACAGCATAACTTGGAGGTCTATGATATTTACATGCTTTCATAAATGGACTATTCTGGAGATACATTCAGAACAACCGCAGGGTAGCATAAAGTCCTTTGGCAGACAGCTTTCACCACAAAAACCATTGAGAGTTAAGTAAGAGACTTTAGGAACTTCATTTTTATTCAACTCCTGAGGCCACCAGAATGTTATGCCAAACCTGCTAGCAATTCATGGGAAGTAAAGACAGTGCAATGGTATTTTCTGCTCACAGTCTAAAAACCACTACCAGCGGGAAAGATCAGTCATTTTGCAAATCAGCAATTTTTTGCCAATTACTACTGAAACACCAGAAAATATGTAACTGAAAAATAGCATAGCTGTGTCTTTCATCTTGCTTGCATGTTGCAAAATAATTAACAGCTGCCCGAATGTGAATATTGACACAGTATAAAACTGGGACACCTTTGTGCCACTTATCTGACAAGCAAAACTCAAGGTTTAAGGTCTTGGTTTGAGTACCGTGGTCCTGAGGCTGATCACAAGTTTGGGGTAGCCATACAGAAGTTTTGGCCTTTGATGTTCAAAACACACCTTGACCCCGTATCTGCTTCTTGACAGATTTGACGACTGCAAACTTCCAACACAAATTCTCTCAAAAAATGCAAATAGTCCTTTCTACAGGCAGTCTATTTGGCCTGCCAAATGCCACAGGCAGAAAAGCAAGTCAGAATAACAGTGATAATCTCTAATTGTCATAGCATACAGATTTCAGAGGTAATGCTGAAAATCATCCATATCCAGACTCTTAAATAAGAGTGTCTTCTGTGGCACAAATCAATCAGGACAGCTCCTGTTTAGCTAATGAGAACCCATTTAGGGTAAAACTCAAAACTGGACATTGCAGTATTTATAAAAGACAGCAAGTATAATGACTATGCCTGTGCAGGCTAATCCCACCCCACTGAATTAGAAGGTACTTCCTGATGTATTCGGCTCACTGAGAAAAAAATATCTGTATATGTTAAGGTAGTTATTTAAACTCTTGCATTGAAGGATGGGGTGGCAGACAGGAACTTTAGTATCAGAACAGACTACTACTCTCTTCCCAGCTGTCTCCTTACTGATAGAAGACAGCCAAGATGGATGTTTTACAGTATTTTTAGGCAAACAAAAAACCTGTTTTCCATTAGGAGGTAAATCTTAACCTTAATTCCCTCTCAGATCCCCTGATCAGCTAAAATAGCTAAGTTACTTCTTTATAAATAATTTATTTTAAATTAAAATGATAAGTTTAAAAAGCATTCCCGTGAAGTCCCTCATAGAAGGTAAATTGGTTCAGACTATTGATTATGGAATTTTGGATGGACAAATACTGGTTGGACATTTGAAGCAAATAATTTTATATATGTTTCAATTCCTCTAAAATGAAAAAAAAAAAAAAATCCACTCACTTTATCTAGCCACACATTTAAGTGGGGGGAAATATTTTTGTGTCAGTTAGAAACTTCACATTAAACAGAACTCTTTTATCAATGTTGATTTACAGGTATTACAAAACTTTAATATCAGTGATGAAAATGATTGCTTTTAAACCCGTCTGAGTTTAAATCAATGTGAAACAACATTGTGGTTAACATTGGTTAACATGACTGCAAAGTCTTCACAGATATTTTTGCTAATTTCCTCTTAATTTTTTGAAAATGATGTCTGCAAGACAGCATTAGGGACACATTAGATTTTGCAGAATATCACTGACCTTCATATGATATAAAAATGTTAGAGGCAGGTATTTATGAAGTAAACTATTCATGAACATAATGCACTGACTTAAGTATTTCCTTGGTAAGTCACTCCTGCCAAATAATTCATTTTTACATTAAGATTGTAGTAGCTCATCTACCAATTCTTACTAAATATTATCAATAAATTATTAAAGTATATTCACATCTTCTTGAAATTCTGAAGAAACATTATGGATGTATCCTCGCCTCTTCTTTATACCTCAGTTTGTTTTCTAATATTGGCTTCTGCAATCATCTGTTTCATCCATTATGATTCTTAAATCTACAGCATATTTGGAATGTAAATGTTCTAATGTGCCTCTTCAAACTGCCTGTTGAGAGGAAGCCCTCGTGTTTAACAAAACACACTGTTTTATATTATCTTGTTTGTAAAATCTCTTTACACAGTACTCATCCAAATAAAGTAAATGTTATATTATATAAACTACTTTTATAAACAGAGCTTTTATTGTTACACCCTGTTGGGAGTTGACTATGAAATCTTTTCCTGGAAGACAGTGCCCATCATTTGGGATACACTGTCAGAGAATGAATACTCAGGGGACACACACAGCTCATTACCTCATGCCATACTCAGCTGAATACAGAATGAACATTTTGAAATAAATTAATATCCTACCAGTTACAGCATAGTAACCTGCTCTTTGTCATGTGTCTAGGTGAAAAAATAATTCAGATAATGCAGTCAATGGCAAAGAAAAATTCCTTGTGAAGTGAAGCAACAGTATATTCAAACCATGAGAAGGTCAGACAATTTTTCTGGCATAGGAAGGTTCTTGTATTGTGAATTTCAGTGTAATCTATACATTCCATCACATCACTGATGTCAAGTATTTTGGGTCTACACATAACAGAGGCACAGAAGAAGATAACTAGCTCTTCATATCTACAAATTCCTCAACCATGGCCTTGTTCCAATTCCTTGTTATCATGAAAGAATTCTGACTTGCCTATTGCTGTGGTGGCAAAGGTCATTTTTGTAGATCTTTGTAGCTGTTTTCCTTGACATGGAGACCTTCTCAGCTGGATATCCTGCAGAGTGCTGTTTGTTAGTTGATAAATATACTTCCTTTTAAATTTTTTCAGTCAATGATGTGTAAGTTTTACGGAGTCCTCAGAGTTAAAAAAATGAAACTAAACAAATATACATTTATTTGGGTTTTATTTAGATAAAAGCAAAGTGTCTGAAGATTTTAAGAAGCCTTGGGCTGGGCACATTTCTTAAAAGGACTATGCTACTTAGAAGCTTAAGTCTTATATATTCACAGTAAGGTTTAGGATTGTACATATAATTTTTTAATGGCCTTTAGGCACTTTTAAAGTTTTCCTACATTGTCTCATTTTATTAATTGATTAACTAAGGACAATCACTGCGGTAACTCCATTTCTCCATCACTGTTGAACTTTAACAAATATTTATTAATGTAAAGACTCTTCTGAATGACTTCAGGATGGGCCTGTCTTCACCATTTCTCACAAGGTTGAATGGAGGCTTATAGACAATTGTTACAGAAATATCACTCCAAGGACAGACTGCAGATCAGAAATCTCCTCCAAAAATGAGATTCCTCCCAGTCTGAGTGACTGAATGTCAAACTGGGTGGAAATAGCACGAATGGCAGCAGACAGTGTACCAATTTACAAATGACCTTTAGAGAATGGACATGAGGGTTAACACTCAAACATCAATTCCACGCTAGTAGGAGCATGATGGTGGCAGAGAAATATGGAAGAGCAAGGAAACAAAAGAGACCAAAAGAGTTAATGAGTGTGATCAAGAGAGATGTGTTGCATGCACAAACTACCCGGGCTTGGGGAAAGGTAGAGAGAGAGGAGAGTACGTTCAGATCTGCCAGACACGCCTTTCTCTTAAATGCCCCTCCAATCTACTATCCTCAAGCTTTGTAACGTATCTATCAAACACCAAACAGTCCCCTCGCCAAACCCTATCCTTCATCTCCTTCTAGAAATCTTTCTCATGTGGTTTAGCTGGTGCAGAAAAGCAGAAATGAAGCAAAAATGTTTGGGTCCTGACATGAAAAGTTTGACATCTTAGTTGTGCAACCCAAAGGAGAAAGAAATCTGTAGCTCTCAAGTTTTAAAGATTTTGACAGAAAAACATATTCTTTTAGCTGCAAATTTTTTAAAAGTCAGCGTGGTTGTTTACATACCTATTTACACATTTCCATGAATATTTTTGTAATAATTCATGCCAAGGTATTTTGTTGGAAAAGGTTTAACTTATCTTGCCCTTTTCCATGATTTAGATAATTCTTTTGTAGCCACTTCTGACTTCCCTATGAAGAGCTGTCCCTTACTTTGTATCTTTTTGATTTTCAGGACAAATGACAGTTACTTTCTCAGAAGTTTCCTTCTTAAAAAAAAATCTCATTTTGTTCTCCTAAGAAAGAAACATATGAAGCAAAAGGATCATAAACACTAGTGCATTTCATCTACTTCCTATCAAGGAGGAGAAAACTTACATTCTAGTTTAGAAAAAGATCCCATAGTACATTTCAGTCCCTCTGTACTATAGATTAGAAATAGGAAAACTAAATTAAATAAAAAATAGGAATGTAATTTTCTTTATATTTACTGTAAGCACTGAGTCAAAGCAACAGGATAAAAAGAATGTTTGTTTAGAATGAAGCTAGTAATCTAGTGTCTTTAATGCAAAAAATCATTCTGTGTTAATTATACTATTCATACACTACAGGAATTAAACTGAATTCACTGCCTGATGCTAAACTGTAACTGATTAACCACAGCAGTATATTAACTACAGCAGCAATTTCACTACAGTAAGTGGAATTTAGAATTAAAGACTTCTTACCTTTTTAGCCAAAAGTTCATCTGAAGTATCCAGAATTGTAGGAGAGTAGACTTAGAATAAAGATCAGACTGAAGTGAATGCCTTGTTATATTCTTGGCACATTCTCAGGTACATTTTTGTCAAAAATGCCAAAACCAAATATGACGTTATTTGATTCAAATTAGGGTTCACTACCTTGTGCTGCTTGCAAGCCAGACATCAGAAATCTAATGACAAGACCAAGTTTTAGATCACTTAAATCAAAAGTACTTTAAGTCACACTTCAATATTGAACTATAATGTAGAAAAAAATTACTTTGTGAAGGTCAAACATCACTCAGGATTGAATACTTCTCAAGTGTTCACTTTTTGCTGCTTTTACATTATGCCTCAAAAATCTTGTGATTATAGGATGAAGATGGTTTATTCGGAATAACAGTTCATTTTACCTTATGATGATGTGAATATTTAAACACCAAAAAATTATTGAATGTTCAGCAAGGTTCTATAGATAAAACAGAAGGTTTAGTTCTGCAGACATAATGGCAAAATTGAGCTAAAATATATATATTAAACTGACAGAACAATTTACTGCCCATAGAACAGTGAAAAGATGGCAATACCTCAAGAAGGCCAAAATGCCTTCTGACAAAAATGCTGTGTTAGAGGTAACCCTTTGTGTTAGCCCTCACACAGGGCAGATGCATGGTACATCTCTATGGTACATACAAAATGGTATCTATTTTACAACAGAAAAGATTTTGCCTAGTGGAATTCAGTCCTATTTATGAGTCGAGGGCTTCCAACATCCTACAAGCTAAATGGAACAAATATTACATGGACAAACTTACACTCCATCTTTGCAGAAACAAGAAGCTCTGTTCAAATACAACATTTCAAAAATAGTTTTGAGTTTGCTCTCTTCCATCGACGTCAGTGAGACTTCAGCTTGCTTGCAAATGTCCTGTATAACTGTGGAGGAGTACTGACACTACAAGAGTCAGTTTTAATCCAAAGAGTATTACAGGACCACTTCTGTACAAATGTTGACTTAACGTTTTGGGTAGGACACATGCACATTCTTCTCCTTGCACTCTACAGAAAGAAGCTGTATTCAAAGTATTTTAGCTGAATGAGTGGGAATTATACTGGATAAGCAATGAGCCTAGACTGAGATATGGTTACTCAGAGATTTTTCTTTGGAATTTATTCTTAACAACAAAAATGTAATTATTTGTTTCATGAAAATTTTATTCCTGTGCTGATGCCTTTAATAATTTTTTCTTAGTTTTGGTTGCTCTTCTCCTTTTATGTCCTCTACCAATTTCCCATCATATGACACTAGCAGAGATCTGATGAGACCATACTGCCGTTTGAGTAGATGCAAATATTGTCATTATATAGTAGAGCATGATATTGTCAGTCTTTCTAGGTTCTACGGGTAATGCTCAAACCAGAAAAAAGATCAGAGATGTGAGTAGATAAAGTAAGGAAAATGTTTGTTATTTGGTTTTGCTTTTGAATTTTTAACCATCTGCTGCAAACTGCAACACATTTCATAAGACTTTACAAGAGGATAAAAGCAGATGTAGACAACAGTGTATTTTTCAGTGTACATTTGGCTTTCTAGGATAAACACCAGTGTCCTATGGATTCTGTTCAATTTTTCACCATTTTTACCTCGTTTCTAGTCAATGCCAGTTGAGGAACAGTTTTAAATTCAGTGGCATTGTTTACCTGTGACATGTATTTAGTAACGGAAATAGAACATGAAATTTTCAGAACACAACTAGGTGGGTACACATTGTGCCCACACTATGACATCTGCAATGTTTTTGTGATATACTATTCCATCATCTTGATTTTACATCAATCAATGTCAGACTGCCCCATCCTGTCAGCTACCCCGTTCAATTCAGAAGCAGAATTGTATCTAGAAGCAAGCAAAATGCATACTGGAATAGGTCCTTTGGTCTGTGTGATCAATGGGCCAAAACCATGGAGTGTACTGCTGAGCACCTCAGAGCACACTCATCATGGATGTGCCTGATAAACTAAATGAGACAATTGACAACTGAATGAGCTCAGTCCTGACATCTGTGAGAAAAAACATCAAGATACCAGTGAACAGCTTCAGTTTCTGGGGACCCTGAGCTGTGCACAAGGGAGCTCATACTACCTACTGCACAGCACTACTGAAAATACCACATCAAACTTGTCCCTGATGATGTATCTACGGCCTGCACAGAGATTATGAGGGTTGGCAGCAACAGTTTTGGAAACACTACCACACAATAAGGAACAATTTGGCAGATGTTATGTCTCAGGAAGAAGGTGCTAATCACAAAATTTAAAATTATTTAGGTACAGAAAGACACAAGTTGATATGTAGGAATTCGCTGGGACTAATTGTATTGTAACACAAGTGCCTTAACCCTGTACATTTTAATCATGTACTTCTGATATGTTTTGAGACATGTTTACATCAAGAAATGTTTAAAATAAAAATGATTTAAAAAAAACCCCACCTGAGAGTATGGGAAAGGTTCTTGAATACCACCCTTTCTTTTTCAATGCAACTTTTTTCCAATTGGCTTCAAAAAATAGTTTAAAAGATTGACCACTTTTGTAGTTTCAAAATTCACGTTTTAAGCTTCAAAAACATTAGAACTTTTATATTTTCAGTTTCAGAAATATATTTTGATGTAGTCTTATAGCATAGTTTAACAATTTATATTTTTTTCGTATTAAAAAAAATGAAGGATTAAAAAACCTGTGCATAATGTGATGGAAAGGAACAACTCAATAGGCTTTTTTTGCAAACAATATTGTCAAACTATGTGAATTTGTTAATAAATTTTATCTTTTTGGGAAGTGAAAAAAACCTGACATATAGTAAACTGACCTTTCTTATTTCAATTTTGATTTAAAAAATCTACTTATAAAACTGTGAAATCTGCAATATCATACTCCTGCCATTTTAAATGCAAACACAAGTTTTCATTCCAGTTTCACCTTATACTTCATTAACAACAAACAATATTTTGCAAAATTTTTTTCGGTGTAAAATGTTCTTTATATTTCTTCACGGGATGTTCTCTTTCCCATCAATGTACTTAGTCTGCACTGCACAGTACATGAGCATTATTACCCTCTTTCTCTTGAGCATGTTTTACTCTTTCCCAGTGTCAAAGTCTTTACAAAGAGCACTGAACTGGGAATCTTTTAGAACTTCTGTTTAATTGTAGCAGACGTGCCAATTCAGGATGCCAACAATAACATACAGTAGATGTTGTGTGTGGCTTTTTCATAGCTATTGGGATAGTGTTTCTTTGACAGACTGGATAATGAAGTGGGATGAGGTGAAGGGCAACTTCTGCTAGACATGTGTACGTGTTAGAAACCATGTGGCTGAAAGATTCAGACAGCTATTCAGTGAAAAACAACAAAAAAAAAGTGTCCTGCTAAAATGTTTCCAGTGATGTTTTTAATTAGAATAGCCTTGACAATATGTAATGGTGCATCCATTTTACAAAGCACAGAAGTTTTAACCTTGAAAAACTTTGTTAAATAAGTCATTAACTTTGGGTCCCACTCACCATAGGTGTAGGGTGTACATTCAAGCATTACTTAGCTTTAACATATACCAAAAGTTGTGTTTTCCCCTCTTTACAGACCCTATTACTTAAGACACCTGAAGCTTTGGCCCTTGTAAATCTAGAGGTGAGCATAAGTGTTATCAGGTTTCAAACAACATCAGTGCCATCTGATAGAGGAGGGTTGCACACTGATAGCTTGAGGAGCAAAGGTGAGGAGTAAGTGCACAGCTACTAGTATCATTTCCCATTCTTTCTGTTCAGTTTCTGAGTTACCCTGAAAAAGTAGTATTCAATATATGTGCCTATAGTCCATTAAAGACATAACAATTTAACTGGCAAAATAAACCATTCACAATCAGGTTTTGTTATTGTTTTGGGGAATATGTGACTTTAGGGCGATAAATACAGTACCTAATATATGCACAGCTTATGCATTCTCAGCAGGCCTTTCATTTCACTGGTGACTATTTAGCACTTTGTGCTCCTTTTCACAGTTCCAAAGACACTGGCCTTTAACTTGCCCTCTGCTCATGCACATTGCTGAGCAAATAAACAAAGGCTCCAAAAGACAATTTCCTTAATCAAGATATATCCATCCAGCTGCACGCTGAATTTCAACAGCTCCAGAGGAAGTAAGAAGGTTACAAAGTCCATGACATGCCTTTGACAAACAATGTCAAACCTAGTGAAGGCATACTTATGACATGGCCTAGACTCAATGAAATTAGTTTTAGTCCTATATTGACAATACTAATTAACATGCAGTTATTACAAATAGCTAAAGCTACAGACATTGTATGACTTCAGTCTGAGGTAAAGATTATCTCATGATCAAGAACAGTTATAATCCCTTTTGAGGAGTATCTTTTAATGCATAGAACAGAATATTACCGAAATAGTCTTCCATACCCAAGCCACAAAGAGAATCTCTTTTCAAAGGCAAAAGGCTAGGGCTGCCCTCATACAAATTAAAAAAAAAAAAAAAATCCTCAAAATATATGCATCCCTGCTGCACGTCACTTTTGATTATTTGACTACTTTGAGACTTTTAAATGTTGTCTTTGATATAATTAAACAGAGTGTACAAAAAAGACTTAAATAGGAAAGGAAAGGCCTTCTGAAAATAGAAGGGTGAAAGGAAAATGTGGGCAAGGAGGAGTAAGAGGCAAGGGAGTCAGTATTGCCTTTAAAATGAGGGTTCTCCCAGCTCTGTTTTTCACTTATGTGACTTTGGGCAAAACTTTCTTTTCATTAAGAAAAATTTCAGACTTCTGCAACAGGGAAGAGCAGTGGCTCTGCTCCAATAGACAGACACCACTAAGGTGCTTCTATTCTTCAGCAGTGCTGGAGAGGAGTGAGGAGCCCAGAAACAGCTCTTCCTTCTGATGGTTTTCTTGTCTTACCATCAAACCTCTGAAAAGTAACATGCATTGAGAGAACGCCTTGTCCAACAGTTTCACACTTTCTCTAGGCACCACTGCAGCAGGAGGAGCAAATGAACTGGTGCTGTGACAGCACCAAAGACAACATGCTGCATAGACCATGCCTCTGGGGAGAGTTCAAAATCACTAGATAATCCAGAGGAGGACAGGCCTGAGAATTTCCAGAGTTCCTTCTTGCATCTCATCTGCAATGGATGCCTCAGAGAGGTTAACCGGCCTGCTGTTCCCAGGTATGTGAAGGATCCCTTACACCATTCTGAAAGAGCTAAACACCATCAATAAAGTGTAAGTGTAACACACTGGGGGCTAGAGTTTCCTGGAAGTAGTTTGAGTTCAGCATGAAGGTGCGCTGTAGCTCTCTTTGAACCATAGTTCTCCCAGTGGAAAGAGATGTCTGTGAATTAATTTAAAAAATTGCTAAGTTCTTGGAAGCATGGGCTTACATAACTATCAATATGTTAAAAAATACATGAATAAAATAGGAAAAGAACATGCTTAATTTTCCACATATCCTGAAATTGATGAATTTACATAGAGACAAATATATGCTTTTATAAAACAAGCCATTAAATGTTTTTCATTAAATTGTTTTTCATTTTTCCGGCACCTCTGAAATACTTTTGGCATCCAAACACATGAGTTCACTACTTGAAACTGCTAAATTACAAGGCTCAATAGTGTGCTCTATAACATTTTTCATCTATTCTGTTTACAACTCCTAGCTGCCTGCCAAATGTTCAGCTAAAAATTTTATTATTTAGCCCACTGTTTATCTGTTTATTTTGGTTTCCCCACCCCTTGAAGCTGGGAAAAGCAACAAGCATATGTCACATTTAATTTTTTTTTTTTTTTTTTTTTTTTTTTCCATTCCTCAGTGGCTCAGAAAACAATGTTTAAAAATATACTCTATCCCTTATAATTAAAATAAACATGACTACAATTTAGTATAAATATGCCTGGTTTTGTTCTGCCTTGGCATATGTCTTCAATCAAATTTTGTTAAGACTGACACACTGTTCTCTAGGTTCATGGGTAGAAACAGGCTCACTCTTTCTCAAACCAATGAACTGACTCATTTCCATGTTGATTCTGGACATATCAGTGTTATCAGAGAAACAGTTCAGCACTTCAGTCTGGTTTTGCTGAGACATGTGCTTTACAACTGTCACATCAAACCTCTCTGTTCCAAGCATGCAGTGTATCTCTTTTTTTTTTTTCCCTTGCAACACTAACAGTACCCAAACCACTGACATTTCTCTTAGTAAAGGTATTGAAGGAGTTCAGCATCATTAATGCAAATTTGAACTGGAACAGAAATCTGCTACATAACTGGCAAATTTGTTACCCCCTTCAACAATTTATGGCCAAAAATCCCTAGTGGAGTAGCAGAGGTTAAAAAATAGAATTCTTTAATGAAGAAGGAAAGCCATCCTTTAACCACTGTGCTGGCTTGTTTATCCTTCACAAGGCAAGTACCACAAAACTAGTGACTGCTCATCAACAAAGCCTATCTTTCCCTCATATCCCCTACAGTCCAGAGGATGACTACCTCCTGTGTGTATGGATGGTAAATTTTGACATTCACAGCTCTTGTCTCACAGTTACCAACTTTTCCAAACAAGGTAGGAGAGTTTCTCAGACCAGGACTTTTTTTTGTTGTTGTTTGTTTGTTTGTTTTGTTTTGCAGATTACAAAGCACTTATCAGAAGTACTTGAAATTTTTCCCAAAGGCAAGGGGAGGTAAAAAAATCCAGGGTGTTTCTAATGCTTTTTAACCTGTGAAGAACTCAGCAGAAAATTCTGAAGCATGTGTGTGACATGTACATATATGTACATAGGTATATGCACGTGTGCATGTGTGAGAATATGTACACATACACATACATATGTGCATAGGCGTGTACATGCATGTGCACACTTCGAGGTTTAAGAAAACAATATAAACTGGATCAGTATAGGTTATGCAGTATTGTAATAACACTAATAAGACAAGAATAACTGTTGTGCATCAGAAACGGAGAAAATGCCCATTACCTTTTAAAGGATCTTGATTACATTCTTCTATGAGCTCCTTTATATACTCAGTCTGATCTGCCAAATGTCCATGTCTCATCTTGGGGACAACCAGTGAAATCCCCTCTAAGCGCTCCTGTGCAGGCACATGAATGCATGAGACTTTCGAAATATTTACTGAACTTTTTTTTTTTAACAAAATAATATGCTTAAGTCATATTCACGGAAAAGAAAGGTTCATGTAACAGTGTTATATTATAAATTATCACTACTCATCTCGTGGATGAAATCACAAAAAAAACAGAACATTGTGAGCTTCTGACTTTTTACCGTGTGCTGCTTTCATGCTCAGCCTGACTTGTTATGTCTCTATGGCTTTGAGGGCAGCAAAGGAATTGCTGAATGAAGGCTTGCTTCTGTGCAGGTGCAATGTACTGTCTGACCAAAGCAGTACTGTACCAGTCCAGTAACAAGCTTAGTACTAGTATACGCTCTATTCACATTTTTTGCAAGAGGGAAATAAGACTCAGAGAGATTTCACTGAAGATTATAAAGTTCTGGTGGGGACAAACCTCATGGTAAGAGCCACCAGAGCATATCTGACAAGACCAATCTAGTGACAAGGAAATAACTGCTATTAAACCATGCATCTGAACTCTCTGGCTGTACTATCCAGGGAGTGTTCAAGTTTCATTAACCAAGACAATACTTTCGGGAAGTCTTTTTTTTCTGCATAAGAGACCTCCTACAGCTTTGAGTGATACTGTAGTCTACTCTTCAACATCATTCATCTGATAGGAAGTGCACTTATTGCCAGGACATTCCTTTCACTCTGCAGGCCTCAGCATATCCTACCTCCTATGTTATCTCTGCGCTCAATACCGAAGCTCTGTACCATCTCAGAGGCCCCAAATAACCTTTGTATCTTCCATGTTACCTTGTTTTCTCAAGTATGGCTCTACTGAATACAACCAGCAAGGCCAATATGACCTTGTTGGTTGTTTTTCCAGGATCACTTTCATAACTTAATGCATGGGAAAACTTTTATGTTTGGATTAATGAAGCCAAAAATTTTATAGATGTTTCTTCAAAAGGCCAGGGTTTTTTTAATGCACACATGACAAAGGTTAACCAAAGCTATTTTGTGTATTGGTTATGTCTTTTCATTTACAGAGACTTTATTCAAAATGTGTTAGACAAAAGGAGAATGCAGAAGCTGAAAAGAGAGATGGCATAAAGAAAATGATTTCTGGAGACATAACACTAGTGATATTTGCAAGCTTAAATTCACGGGAAAAATAAGAAGGTAGTGAAGTCTGTGCCTAATATTGTCAAATTTTGACTGCTGGATGCTTCTGGATCATTTTACACATAATGTCATCTATAATTTTTAAATATATATAAATTATGATTAACAGAACAGTTGCAAAAATCACTCATTAATGAACAGTGTTTGACAAGTGTAGAACATAGCAATAAAACTTATACTTCAAAAGCAGTTACTACTGTACTATGCTTTATTAACAATTGCCTAGAACTAATCCTTTTATGACCCAAAAGAACAAGTAATTTCTTAGTCTCCTCAGATAATGAGCTTTTTTGCAAAAAAAGTTTCTTGTCAGACTGACCAGTTTTGCTTGTCACAGTGTCAAACCTTTGACTTAATAAATTTATCCTGAATGTATTCCTGAAAATTTGGTCAGCTGGTGAGGAAATTAATTAGAATCTTCTTGATTTGTCAACTGGTGTACATATTGAATGATTAAAAAATGAAATAAAATCACAGGTATGTAAAACATGCAAGCACCAGTGAGTAACCATATATAGAATGAGGTATATCAATGGAGACTCTTAATGTTGTGATTGTCAAAATGCAACATGTTGAACTTTAAAAATTACTAAATCAATCTGAGCCTAAAATCTTTAAAATATAGTAACAATTCAGGGAAACCAAACCTGCAAGAGTTGAAACATCCTGAGAAAATCTTTAAAAGTATCTTCTGAGAAAAGAAAATAAGGCTTACTACATGGTGGTTGTTTTATGTTAGAAAAACCCAAACACCTCCCCCTCCGCCCTTACCCTTGCCAAATCCTCTGTGCCTTCTTTCTCCTAACTCCACAATAAATTTGTTGTTGTGCAAGCAGGAGCAAGTTATTGAATTTCTTTCAGTTTAGATTCTTCAGATAATATCTTCAGTACAGCCATCTATGTGCAATGGTAAATACTTTTAAGTTTCATAAATGTAATACATTTTGAGTTTTATAAATTATTTTTTTTTTAGCCACAGAATAAATCCTAGGAGTGGAATAAAACTGAGGAATGTGTTTTTCCCAAATAGCTATTTAAAGTTATTTTAATAATAATTCCCTTTTACACTACTTTGAACCTGAGGTTAATAGAGGATATTAAGTAAATACAATCTGGTTAAAATGAAGCTTTAGTAATAACTTCTTCCAAAATCTGTATATGTAAAGATACATTAAAATAATTTAAAAATTATCTTTTAAGGGGGGAAAAAAGCTAATGTTAAATGGCTGAGGAGACTAAGAGAAAATTAAGAAAATTATTAATCCTAATTAAAAGCAGAATGTATTTTTATACTATGATAGGAAAATTAACACACAAATACTATTATATATATTACCCATCCTCGATTTTCTCAATAGTCAAGTTAATTGTTGATGAAACTTTCATTGGCAATGAGACCCATAAAATCAGGAAACTAAACTAATTTTTGGATAAGAGTGATGGATTTTCAGGTATTTTCAGGAGATTTCCAAATGTTTTAACCAAAACTATATTTTTACTATGCAAAATTTTATTGGAAAAATACAAGAAGTTCATATATAATTTTAAGCTTTTAATGTGAAAACAAAGATCTTCTACTAGAAACCTTCTTCCAGACTCTACTACTTATATCCAAATAGTTTTATTTTTAGTCAATGTTTTTCAGTTCTTCATTGCCAGAAACTAAAAATGTTGTTTTCATTTTTTTTTACAAGGGAGAAAATGTCCAAAACTTTTTCTGATGAGTCGAAGTGCTGAGTAGTGTGCACGCTAAATTTAAACTCTACTACACGGTACACTGAGCACATGATCCTTTTTCATCTAGCTGCCTAGGAAAGGACTTGGGAATTTACCATTTACTTCTTCTGTGTGAACATGTAGGCCAGCTGATTCACAATATTCACATGGTGAACTCCAGTCTTGCTGGATTGGTAACTATTTCATAGAATCACAGGCTGATATAATATCTCAAGTTAGAAGGGACCCATAAAGGTTATTGAGTCCAAATCCTTACTCCATGCAGGACCGCTTGAACAAAAACCATATGACTAAAAGCGTTGTCCAGACAGCCGTTGAACTGTGACAGGGTTGATGCTGTGACTACTTCCCTGGGGAGCCTGTTCTAGTGACCAACTACCCTCTCAGTGAAGAACCTTCTCCTAATGTCCAATCTGAACTTCCCCTGATGCAACTTCCTTCCATTCCCTCATGTCCTACCGTTGGTCACCAGAGAGAGGAGATCAACACCTCCCCCTCCACTGCCCCCCGTGATGAAGCTGTGGACTGTGGTGAGATCAGCCCTCAGCCTTCTCTTCTCCAAGCTGAACAAGCCAAGTGATGTCAGACACTCATAAATCTTGTCCTTGAGACCTTTCACTATCTTGATTGCTCTCCTCTAGACACACTAATATTTTGATGTTCTTCTTTTTTCAGCATTTGTATTGAATGGTGTGAGAGACTATCACCACAAACTAATCTGGTTGATCTGAAGTTCAGTGTAACTAGACAAGATAAATTGCAACAGCAAAAACCAGCAGAAGAGATCTGAAAGAGTTGCCCTTTGTGATTGTTCTTGGGCCAGTGTTTTTAGAGGGTTGAAAGGGAGGAGTTTCTTCACACTAAAACACCTTCCAGAATAAGTAGTTATGAAGGGCTGGTCACTGAAGGCAGTGTATAAATTTCTGCTGAACAACTGAGGCACTGAGAGATTTTTAACACTAACTAGAGCTCCAAATTTGTAAGATGATCTTGACAATATTTGACTGCAGGAGCCCTCAAATTACATTCTTGAATGTTCAATTAGAAGTTAAAAAATTACTTCCTCTCATTGTTACAATGAACACAAAGGAAGGATAAATTCATTTTGGACAGATTGGAACTTAACAGTAAAGGTGAAGAGAAACAAGCAGTTAGCTGTAAGAAGTTCCGCATGCTTGCAACAAAACCAGCACTCCTTTGTTCAATTTTGCAGTTCCTTAGTATCCATGTAAAGTGCGTGAGATCAGAAGACCAGCACCAGATATTTAAATCCCTAATGGTATCTTAGTAAAGATTTTAGTCAACAGGACTTGTAAAACTGGGAGTTGTGGTTTACAGCAACGATAAGCATTTTAGCTTTAAAACATCTATTTTTCACTACAAGAATATCCCAGAGTCTGAAAACATCCTTAACATAACCATGCATTTTATAAAAATGAAAGACAAGAGAGAGGTATGTAGCTCAAATTATTTAAAGAGCTATGGAAACTACAAGCTATCAAATCTAATTTTCTTTTCTTTGCTGTGTTTCCAGATTAACAGCCTGCAAGCTTATTGTCCTAAGAAAGTATTTGTCACCATCTAACAAAACTCTATCATTCTTGGGAAACATGACAGCCAAGTGGAATTTGTGGAGACATGTTTCTAAAGTTCATAAGTGGGTTAAACCCTCAAAAGTTTAAACTGATTCCAAATTCCTTGAAACCAGCCCAAAACAAATACAAAAAGAGGGGCAGAGGAGGAAGAAGAAAACTTTCCCAACTGTTTGATGCTTTCCAGCATGCTACTGTGCATTAGTTATTTACATACTAATGCCCTGCACTTACCAAACTGCATCATAAAAGTAATGAAAACATAATAAATCATTAACAGTGGGTGTTATAGGCACATAAAAACTAATTACATCTCATTCTGGTTTTGAAATTGCCACATGTTCAGATTCAACGATTTAAAACTTTGCACATTAAGGGCTTTTATGTTTTGCTTTGTTCTTCTGGATACAGCGGAATAATCTAGAATTAATTCAGCTAACGCATGACACGGTATCTTGTGACTGCTTATGAAGATTGTCTGATACTTCTGTTAGAAAAACCCATTTGCAGGTACTTAAACTTTACCAACCAGTAAGATGTAGGCTGATATTTTTCATGTCACTCTTAGGTTGATTTATCATTTTACATTTCAGCTGAGAAACATAAGCCATTTCTGAGAACAAGACAAGATAAAATGTGTTGTTTTACCCACATTAGTCATAGTAATAATAATAATGATGATGATTGAAAAAAGAAAAAAAAGTAAACAAAACAGCTGAAAAAAACTGACACAAGCCACTGTTGAAAAGCAATTTCACAAGAATACCACTGGAGTTCAGATGTGTCTGCCTTGGTCATTCCCAGCAAGATGCAGTCAAATTTAGCCAAGTTTAAAGACTTACAACAACAGATTTGTGCATGTGAAAGAGAATTTCCCTCCTGGCAGAAGAGAATCCACACTTCAGACTGGGTGAACATCCCATTTGTACTGCCCACAAAAAGCTCAGAATTGAAGAAAATAGAAAGATATCTGGGTTGTTGTGAACTGTGGAAGGACAAGGGTGGGACACAAATATTAAACAAGGAGCTCAGGAGGGAAAATAACAGTTGGAGTCAGTGGGAATTGAGAATGCACATGTGGCTGGAAGGGTGACTACATGCCAGTGAGGCAGGGAAAAAAAAACAAAAAATTGGATTATGAGGCAGGAACAACTGGTACAAGCAAAGCAAACAGACTGAGACAAGAAGGAGAAAATGTAATTTGAAGGAGTGAGATGAATGGTGAAAAAGCCAGGGTAGCAGACAACAGAGTCAGGAAAAAAAAAAAAAAAAAAGGAAGGTCTATTGGAGATAACACAACATAGAACAGGAATGGGAGCAGTAAGTCCCACACTTCTATATCACATTTCCTTCCCTGAGCTTGCAAGAGAGCCCAAATTATATCGAACCTTGTGATTCATCTCTGCATAAGAACTGGTACTAATTCAACTGTGAAATTGTCCCCCAGCAGTCCCGGTCTCTGTACAACAGGGCAGCTCACTGCTGCTAGGCTCCCTGCTCCACTTCTAGAAGGACCAGTGGAGTTTTGCGCTCTAGATTTTATAGTTCCACAATGATGATTTGTGTCACTAAGATGCCCAGAGACTAGAACCACTGGACTGTTCCACATTGTTTCTTGAAGGCCTCACTTGCTTTCTTTGTGGCACTGTCTCTGTCCCTTATGCGCACACACACACACACACACACACATAGAGGGTAAAATTAAATCTGACAAGACATGCAGATGAAAGCTGGGAAATAGTGCAATTATTGTTTCCCACGTCATCTTAATTCAGCCCTTTGTGCACATATTTGAGGGTACAGTTTAAGAATTGCTGTGTCATTTTGAACAATGAATGGACCTGTTCTGGGAAAGAATGAGAGCTATGACATGAAGACAATGTTACCTACAGAGATGAAAAGGAGAATGAGGTAGAACTTCAGGAAGACTGTTTATAAACTCCAAGATCAGTAAATAAAAGTTCAATTTCCTCGAAACTTAATAGTTTTCTTGTTTTTCTCAAGTTCTGATTTCAGATAAATTCTCAACATTTATCATTATAAAAAGATTACAACTACAACCCTTTTCCCTTTTTATTCAGTTAAGTATTATTCAGAGATGAAAGATATGTTGAGAAGTCCTTCACTACAAAAATAATTAATGAAGAAAAAATTGAAATGCTTAAATCCAAACATATCAAGCAATACATGTTGCTAAACGTTGAAACATTATTCTGTTTTTCCCCATGTTCTGAGCAAAGACCTCTGAGAAAAAAAGATATAATAATAGGAAGACTTTTGATTTCAAAAGTTTCTCCAAGTTCTAGTCTCATGACTTCTGCAGCTGAATCCTGCCTTGGGGAAAGGGATGAGACAATAACAAGCTCCAGACGTTCAATGTGATGCTGGACAACTCCCTAAAGCTGAACTTTTCCTAGGTCAGCTGCTAATGGGCTGTTCTTCATTTTTTGGTTGTCTAGATTTACATTCTTGGATTTGACCCACAAAAAACTTGAACCTTCATGATGACAAGTGGAAGTGACAGAAATTACACTTTGAAAGTTCCTCATGTCATAATACCTAGTTACCTGAAAAAAATCCAGGTCTTGCTTGTCTTAGATGTGGCACTCAAAATTTATGACTGGTCAACCTTCATGTCTGCACAGTAGTTTGAAATTTGCACTGTGGGAATGACTATAATACTCCACTGTGAAAATGATTTTTTTTCCCTCCATTGATATATCCCATAATAAATCTCAAGAGAAAATTAATAACATTGTTTTTAGATGTGGGTTTGACTAGTATGCAGTAAATGGGCCACACAATGAGTAGCAAGGAAAATTATTAAACAGTTGCTAATTAAGCCAAGTAGAGCAATCCCAATCTGTCCCATCTGTGCACAGAATTATGAAGAAATCTTGAGAGGGTAAGAGAGGAAAATAATTCTCCTAGTGCATAGAAAATAATTCTCCTAGTGCATATGCAGAAGAGGGTAGAAACTGGGTTTATGTAGGAAACTTCAGTTTCTACATTTCCTGCTCTTCAGAATTTGACTTTATTTTTTGTACTTTTCCCATCACTTTCAAACAATATAATTTATAGGGGAACAAGCTACCAACTGGTCATATTTAATGTCAGAATTGCAGCACGTCAGCTTCTATTGGCAGGTGCAAGTACTTTAGCAATCAACATTTTTACTTTCAGCAATGTTACAGAAGACTTCTGGCACACAACCATCTAGGTGTAGGATATACTATGTAGGTCTTTTGAAGGTTGTTTATTTATGTGGGAGTGATATTGATTTTTACACTTTTGGTTTTGCTTATGTAATCTACATTAGGTGCAGTGTAATTTGCGCACAAGGCACCATATGAGAGAACTGGCTCTTTTGTTAACATGGTGCCTTTTCCACTCCATAAGAACATCTAGCCTACAGAATCTGCTCTGAACAACAGTTGCTATTCAGTGATCTACACAAGTGTTTCTCAATTCTATGACTTATAGAATAACTCCATGACTTTCCAGAGAATTGATCCTTAATGCATCTACAGCACTGGCATTCATAGCTGGTTAAAAAAAGTAATAAGCAGTTATAATCCTTCCAGACATTATAAATCTGAACAAATATTGTCCTAACATGACTACTTCTAGGCCACCTGCTTGTTTGAAGATCCATATTCCAATATATCGATATTGTCTCCACAGATCTGGCCACAGAAAGACCCGACTAGTTTCAGCCAAAAAATGTAAGAACTTTGTTAGATGACATTCTCCTACTTTAACAGCTGAGAACAAAATGATGAACATGAAGTATTCTATCACATCTATTTTCTGGGTAGAAAAATCTGTTCTAAATCGCTCAATCAGTCAATCTTTTATATGTCTGGTAATTTAATTTCTCAGTAGAACAGCACGCTTGCTATCAGATAGCAATACGTTATCCTTTGGGTTTGGCAACTATTGGCAACCAACCATCATGCAGATTTTTCCTCGCATTTCTTTGTCTGGAAGTTGGTATGAAAACAGAAACAACTTTCATTAGCTGCAGTGACTATTAGAAACCTCATCTAATTCAAGGGCTAGACAAAAATGAGCAATGCTCAGTGACCTACATTCCTCACATATTAACACAAAGCATATTTTTGTTAGAAGCCAATATTCTTAGAAGTTATTTAAAAAGGCTGGAAATCCAAAGGAACAAGGAAGGGGACAAACCCGATGTTTTATATAAAGACACCCGTATCATTGCTTACAGCCCCCTCTGTTTCCATCTCTCCCTCTTTCCCCATGCACCAGAATACTTTTAGGAATAATTGCAAGACACATTACTTTGGCATCTCATCTCAGCTGCATTCTAAGACACACAGAGTTACTTACAGATCTGAATTCTGTTCACAAATCTTATTTTCAAGGCTATTTAATGTGTGTAGATACTAGAGCCCAGTCTGTACTAAAATATGTACAGCAAAAAAAAAGATCTTCCTTAAACTCTTAAAAATGTGTTCAAGAAGTATCAAGGACAGACAAACTGTTTCACCAAAAATGGGTTAAAATTGGTTTATGCTTCTGAACTAAGATTTCTCAGAAACTATGTATTCATTATTCTACCAAATACATGAATGATACCGGATAGCTGTTATGTAAAGCACAGGGAATATACACTGTATTTCAACTCACTTCAGTGCGAGTATAATAAATTCAGCTGAAGCTGAAAGTTGTAGAGACAGATCCATGTTATTGGATCCAGGCTCTTCAGTATAAATTGCACAGGTAGAAGGAAATGGGAACTAGAAACAAGTAAGGAAATTATAGGTTCAAAGTAATTTAAGAGACAGTGGGTACATTAGAAAAGAAAATAATAACAACGCTGAATTTGGTAAAATAAGTTAAAAAATATTTGAAAGATCAGTATTTTAAAGACAATTTTAAAAAGAGAAGTTCCAAATGTTTTATACGGCTATACACACCTTGCTTCATACCAACCTAGAACTGAAAACCACTTGTGAAATAATCCTTCACTTAGAGGAGAAAAACCCCCAAACTCAACCAATCACAGTTATGAAATAACTGTCTACAGTTGTCTAAAGTTGTGTTATTTTGAAAATGCTGAGAGACAGAAACTAACAAGTGGATTTCTT
Source organism: Athene cunicularia (assembly GCF_003259725.1). Taxonomy (NCBI): domain Eukaryota; kingdom Metazoa; phylum Chordata; class Aves; order Strigiformes; family Strigidae; genus Athene; species Athene cunicularia. Next base: position 100,991,059 of record NW_020799091.1, on the reverse strand, counting down.
CAGGAATTTATCAAGGTACGCCAAATGTTTAATATTAATATACAAAAATGTTCAGTGTATTATTTATAACCACAATGGAAAAGGACAGAAAAATTACAGAAATGTAAAGAAAACTGTTCAATCTACTACAGTTACAGTAATAAAAGTCAGAAAAAAAAAGAAAGATTACTCCATTAGGAGAGTACTAAACACAGAAGCAGTCACAAGGAAGGGAATCAAGTTCCTCTTATAGGTGAAAAGAAAACCCACTGTCTCTCCAAACTCAATGCAAGAGTAGTAACAGAAGGAGGATCTGGAACTGTAAGACCACAGAAATTCTCAGTACCTATTTCTATGAAATATTCCAGCTGGTATTGAATTGTCTAATACACCCTCAATAATCCCATATTTTATCTCAGTTGTCTTTTTAACTACTGTCATCTGCATATTTTGTTTCCTCTGCAGAAGTCAGCTTTGGGACTGTCATCATGACAGCACATGGTGACACTGAAAGATTGCACGCAAGGTCTGATTGTGTGCTCAGCAAAAGCCTGGCCTCACTGGCAATTTTGATTGTGTCCACATCGCTGATACAATTATTTTTTCTCCCTTCAAGTTAATCGTTCCTACTTTCAAAGATACACCAAAAGTTTCAGTAAGCTCTGGTCTTCAGAACGGCTACATAATGATTGCAGAATATTTCCTTTGTGGCTAACCCACTGACATCACTCAAATGTCTCAGAACAAGAGTGTATATTTTTAGGGTACAATAAGACTATGTTATCATGGTCCCACTGGATGGATCATCAGTTCAAAACTACTCCAGTTGGAATATTTAGAACTTATTTAATAGGATCTCAGCTTTTAGAAAGGTTTTATTTTCTTAACTTACTTAGGTTTGTTTAAAAATCTGAGTGGCAGAAAATAGATTTTTTGCCCTTCTGTTTTAACAAAATTTTCATTCATGACAAGTTGTCTAACTACTTCATTTGTTCTCAGATTGTATATAATGCTTATTTAAAAGAGGACAGAGCAGATCAAGTAGATTCTGTTGAAAAAATGGGGAAAGATTGTGCCTTCTCCTGGGGAAATAAGCATGTCTGAAGGCGTGGCAGGCTGAACTCAAGGCTACAAGAATTTCAAGGAAACTCTCAAATTCTGTGGCTCACATGCTGATTACTGAAAGTAGGAGGGAGCACCCACCTGTGCCTCAGAGACTGTTAGGGAGATGGTGAAAATAAATTTCCTGGGAAGCAGAAAATTACGTGAGGAACTTCCAGAAAGGTAAAAGACAACTGAAAATATGAATCACAGAAAAATACTAGAAATAACTTAATACATGCAAAGAAGAACCAAAATGCTTGATCTCCTCCTTACTGAGCATTCTGAAATGTCCTTGAAAACTTTTCTGCAAGCAGTTTAGATCTTTTCAGATGCTTATCAGTTTCTGGGTATATTTCATTGCTATGATCAGTATTTCTAGAGAAAACTCAAACTTCCAGCTGGAAGAAGAGGATGAAACACTCTTAAAATCCAGACCTCTGTTCAATTAATATTTATTTTCCTTTAAATATTACAGCTGACTGCTTATTTGAGGCACTAATCCCACTTATATCTGTAAACAAAACAGCTCAGTAACACCAATTTTTTTTTTTTTTTTTCAAAATGACTACTGTCTCTTCACATTAATATGGGTCAACTCCTATTTTTACCATCTGGGCTCCTCCTGGGAGCTGCCTCTCGTACTCAGGAACTCACTGAGCCTCAAGACAGGAGAAAGTACACCAAGATATCATTCTCCTCTGCTAGTTTTTCTCTAGAGCTGGTTTCTTGTAAGGCTGTAGGAATGCTTAAAACATGAAGAATGTTTTGATTACAAACGTAAGGGAAGAATTTTTTTGTCCATGTTGGAAGAGTAGTGATGTGACAAAGAATCCAACTGAGTATAATTTACTATTTAGTATCCTGATGGTTAGGGGCTAAATGTGGACTTTTCAGAAACTCAGGAGAAATATTGGGAAAGTGACATCTGAAAGGCAAATAAAGTCATGGTATTATTGGTATCATATTAAAACAATTGTAAAAGATAGAAAGTAAATTTTAGTGCATCTACATCAAAATAGAAAGTAAATTCAGTCCAAAATATATAAATAAATTAATTTTGGAAATTTTTTTTTTCATCTCCCACTTATTAAAATTACTTTGTGCAATTATATTCTAAATTATGAATATTCTGTATAAAATAAAATTAAAGAAAACTAAAAGGAAGTAAAAATCAACATCATAGTCATTATCAGAGCAAAAATGAAAAGGTGCATATCAAGATCCTGCAAAAGACAAATATGGCACTTAGGTAATGATCTGTTTACACAGCAGAAAAAGATGTTCACAGGAAACTGCATGTATCATAGCTCTGTTTAATTTCTACAGCTTCAGTCAAACAGCTACATTCTTGTATAAAATCTGTCCTTTCAATTTCTGCATAGATATCTGAAATTTCTCAAAACCACTGTTAATAACAGACCGATGACAAGAACTGATTTTAAGCAGATCTTGCAGTTTGGATTAATTACTGAAAGAACATGTTAGAAAATTCTTTTTTCTATGTCTCAATTCTCTGCAACTCCTTTGGTATCTTTTTCCCTGATCTTATAATCAGATCACAAGCTTTCTTAGCACACTAAGAGAAGAACAAATTAACCAAAGAAGCCCCATAAAATTTGTCTTTGCTTACAAAGTTATCCTGCCTCACAACCCTGAAGATGAAATAAGAATTTTGTATTTTCAGTATATAATGTCCTTTGGCACTATATTCAAGTCTACACAGAAAGATTTTTTCATAATTATAAAGTGAAAGATTTTTCCATTGCTTAAAAATCTTCTGCAAATTGCCATTACATATCTGAGTATTTTAAGCTTTCAGATAGCAGAAATCCATAAAAATCTTAGAGACAAAAGAAAGGATGTATGATTAGCTACTATATTAGAGGAGTAGTCAGAGTACATTAAATAGCCAGATCCAGATCCCAGGATATTGAAGAACTCTTGTATCTTGCTAAACAGTGATTCAAAGCAGCAGATCAGATTATCAGGAAGGGTATAACTCTCTTATAGTAAATCCTGTGGTGACTCTTCTATGAAGTTCTACCAGTGACTACTCAGGAGAAAGCATCACTTACAATAAGACTGTTCCTTTGTCAAAGCAGATGCCTTACTGGTAAACAAGATGGCATATGGTGGCCTCAGGAAAGAGCATCATGCTACAGTTGTGCAGCTTTGTCCATTATCAGCAACATCAAAACCGCCAAACTTCAATGGCTTGAAAAGAGCCATGATTTTGCTAAAATGTAGAGATGCAATCAGTCCCAAGTTTTATGGAGAAAGTGTCCTACATCAAACTCACTGGAACACTGCCATTTCTTGCTAAGATTATTTCATTTCAGTATTTTAAACATGGTAAGAAACAAAGCCATGCTCTCGCTTTTTAGGACTGTAGAGCTGTTGAATTTTGCTTCTTCATAAAGATTGTCTAAGAGTTACCAAATGGGCCACTTGGAAGAAAGCTCAAACAAACAAACCGAAGAGGAAGAAAAAAGTATGCAGCAAGTACTGCAAAACCATGAGTTCTGGGTTTGGTTGCTTTTTTGTTTTTGTTTTTGTTTTTTTTAATCATTGGTTTATAATCAACATTGTACTGAAATGATAAAGGCCACAACTTGGCTTGGTTTGTTGGCTCCTTTATCAACAGAGACATTCCCATTATAGTCAGAATAATGTCTAGATCTGATCATGGTTTTGGACATGGTAAATGGTATATTATATTACTATTTCTATTCAGCCTTCTAACTACCGTGAAGTAGGCCATTCCGTTTGTTTCCTAATTCATGTACTTGAGTTGTATGGTCTTTGTCTAGTCTTATTGCTGATGAATGAGTTACTTTTTTTTTTTTCTGCTTCAGTCTGCATCAGACTTTTGTATACTGATACAACTAATATTTTCCATAAGAGTGATCAATTTCCACTTGGCTTTCTGTCAGGCTATTTTCATGAGTTCCACTTAATTTCATATCCCAAGTCTTCTGAATGCTTAAAGTAAGAATCAAGCTTAGTATGATAATTTTATTTAATCTCAATATTACTTCTGTTATTATTTCCTGTGGAGACTTAAGTTGCCTTACTTCAGAGTATAAAGAAATTAAAAAAAAATTATTTGCAACTTATGGGATTTATTCTCTCATTTACTGTTCTCTCAGCAACATGATAGTAGATCAAAAAATGCCAGAAGATTATTTGTTTCAAGTAATCTCTTTTTGTTCCTTTATAACTTTTCTTCAAATCTGTAAGATGTAGAAATGGAAGTATCTAGTACAACAATAATTTGCTATTCTGGAAAAACAAAACAAAACAAAACAAAAAGACTCACAGTCATGTTTCTGTAGGAAACAGCAGTTTTTACCAGAAGGAAAAGTATTTTTATAGGTCTCATATTGGCCAATTTGCCAACCAATAAACAAAACGATATCAGCAAATCATATTTCTGATAAGAATCTGAGGCTTTTATCTGCTCAATTTAAAAAACCCCCAAAAAACAACACAGAAACTTATGTAGTTCTAAATTCATCAGGGTAACGTTTCATCTGGTCTCTGTAGAGCTGGTTTAGCCCATCTTGTTCAACTGGAATTTTCAATAAATTTAGTTAAGTGTTAAAATGTAAAGGAAGTGACTGTTGCCATTTTCCAGAAGCTGGTGTTGATTTTCATGAATAGAACCAAATATCATAATTATTTAACATGGCCTCACAAGGAAATACTATATCACTTTGGAATCTCAGGCAAATAAAAAACATATTGAAAAGTGAAATCTCAAGCTGCTTCACAAGGGAGTCACAGGAATAGAATATTACTGGTTTAAAAAGAAAACCAAAACACCTTTTCCTCTCTCCAAATAAAAGGTCAGTACACCTGAAATAAAGTCTGTTTACTTAAAGTACACGGGGTATGTTGTGTGCCTTGGAACACTCTTCCTCTTTTTCTAGATGTTACTGATTTAATCTTAAAAACATTATATATGATAAAGATTTTTCTGTGAAAACTCCCTTGAGGCCTGGGGAGATATGGAACAAAGTATTTTCTACAGAAAACTGTTATTTAAGAAAGTAATAAATTAAGTGAAATATGTATATGAAATATATATTTTTTGCTACATTAAACGAAAAACTTTGCAAATGGATTAACTAATGCTGGCTTTATAATGGTGCAAAGCACCTGCAAAAGAAAAAATGTCATTTACATCTTTATGTCAGGCTTCATTTTTCAAATTACTTGTACTCTGTCTTTGAGACCGTTTGTGTTGGCTGATACCATTATCCTTTACGCCAATCATTATGTTATGTTTTTATCATGTTTATATTGTAAACATAGTATGATGCAATCAATAACTTAAGAACATTTGCAAATTAGGTTTTCTCTGAGAGGTCAACTTTGGTGTTTATGTTTCTCTTGACTTTATAAATAGCAAATAAGTGATGAACATGAAAAAATGCTAAGGTTGGCATTTAAATTAATATTTCATAATGATGATAATAAAGAAGAAATTGAACTTGAAACTTTCTATTGTTAAAGTGCAGGCACATGATATTTCCTACAGCTAATTTTAATTAAGTCTATCCTGCTGCACTGTGGCATGAAAGAGAGTTTATTTAGTTTAAAAAGGAAAGTGATTTAATTGGCCTAGCTGAAGTATTATCAAGAGTTGGATAGGTTGTCTATGAAGATAGAGGCAAAGTGGCAGATAATCTGTGTTCTCCCATGCTTTCATCTATGTTATCTCATCTCAAAATATTTTCCACATCATTCTTATGTATTTTTAACAAAGAAAGAGAAAAAAAATTGAGGGGTATTTTCTGGTTTCTGTTGCATCCCTGCTTTTATACAAGAAAATTAGTAATGTTGCTTTCTGTATCACTGGGATGACCAAAAGGAAGAAACATCTTTTCTATCATCTCTGTTCCTCTTCTCTTGGTCTCTGCAGAGACAGAATTTATAGCTTGGTCTATTGGGATGTAAGTCCTATGCTGTCTCATGATGTTTTTCCATACTGACAGATGCTATTTAGAAGCAGAAAGAGACATGGAAAAGATTTATTATTAAATAGATTCCAGTGGAATCCTTAGAGCTATGCATTTTACAAAATATTAAGATTTAGCCCTGGAAGACAGAAGAAAGAACTATGTAGGGGTCAGATTTAAATGTTAATCTAAGTTTCAGGATTTTTTTTTTTAAACTATAAACAACTCTTTCACAATGAATAGATCTCATCTGAAAGACAAAACAAAACATCTGTATCATGGAAAAAACACCAGTCTGTCAGGAAAAGCAAAAAAGATGGCTATTGCACTTGAACAGATTTACTACTGTGAAATAAATCATACACATTACAAAAACATTCCTGATAATAGTGACAGACCCACTGTGCAGTAGTGTTGGCTCAGCAGCCTTGCTTAAAACACCAAATTTCCAGCCTCCGTATGCTGGCAACCTGGGTGGACACTAGTTTAAACACCAGCTTTTTGAAACTAAATACTCTCAGACCAAGTAATTATTTATACACAATTTATTATGCTGATATATATCTAAGTTAGCAAACCCAAGATAATGCCTGAAACATCAGTAGGGATAAAATTGAGGATCTCGGCAGGATAATTATGGTTGCATTTTTATCCACTTGATAGCAGGGTTAGCTTCAGTTAAGGCATACACTAGAAACACTGTACTGAACTCCTTTGCTATGCACCTGACCACCTAGTTGTGTCATGAGGAACCCAGCAACTTTTTTCTGATCCCTGAACTGATCATTCTCACCTCCCAACTGGTTCTGCTGTTAAGTGTCACCATTGCACACAGAGCTTTACAATCTACTGAAAGCAGGAGGTAGCTTGAGGGACCACTGTACAGACTCTGTCCTGGTTCAGCTAGGATAGGGTTAAGTTTCCCCAGCAGAGAGAGAGGGGGAAGGGATCTCCAGCCGGGTTATTCATACCATGATGATGTCAGGTCCGGCGCAGGGACTTTTTTACTTTTCCTTTATGGTCTTGGTGGTGGGGAGCTGTTCCGTGACCATTTGCAGTATTTCTCTGTATATCTTTTGTCTTGTTCACTGTTATTGCTGTTTATTGTTGTTATCACTGCCACTGTTGTTGTTCAGATTGTTTATCACACTGTTGTATTAAATTTCTTATTTTAACCCGGGGTTTGTGCCTCACTGCCAGCCCGACCGGCTGAGGGTGGGGGACGGGCAACGGCAACGTGCTCTCCGGTCCCGGCAGGGCTTAAACCACCACATATAGGTAGGTAATGAAGTGTGTAAAGTGCCACTAGTTTTCAAAGTTAAAGGCTGATCTGGTTTTCTTTAACCATTGGTCACAAGATCACATCATTCCAGGTATTGCTCTTCAACTAGTAACAAGACTATCAAAACCTGAATAATCCTCAGGTTTCCTGAGCCAAGCTTATTCAGATCCTGAAAACTTATTCCGTATCTGTGGTTTTTTTTAAGTCATCTCTTGCTGCTGTAATACAAAACAAAAACAGGGAAAGGGAGATTCCCATTTCTGCAGCTACCATAAGACAGCAGAAGCAGCAAAGATAAGTTCCATACTTCTGCATATAGTTTGTCATGTGCTGTAACAATTTGAGACTTTCAATAAAACATCCTTGTTTAACACAATGACAGCTATATGGATTGGGCAAGTCTTCAGCTGATGTAATCTTTCCTGTGATATTATAGTCTGTATGGGTGTATGCATTTATGTGTGTATGTATATGTGCTACAAACTTTTCCAAATACTCACTCAATTTCAGAGATTGTAAGTGCAAAGCTAAGGCTTGCAAGTACTGATGTAATAATGCTGGTTATGGGACAGATTATGCAAGTCCACCCTTTGGCAGACACAACTCAGAAGTGCACCTGATATTTTCAATACTTACTTCCTCTCCCTTTGACACATTAATCTGCTGCTGGAAAAGGAAGGCATTTCCACCCGCCTTCTTTGGCTGATGTCTTAGCTGTTTTGGCCAGTACACAATCAAACAGCACAGCTGAGTCGGGGGAAATTTTGCATAGCTGTCAGATGAATTAATGGAAAGAATACACACCCTGGAAATTATGGTCCTCCAGTATTTTTGCATAGAAACATCCTTACCTCCAAGATCATATGAACGTACCATCCTGCTCAAACAAATGCTTTTGTACAGCCTTACAAAATCTCTTTTGGGGATCTTATGTGATGTGAATTGTTTCACCATTCAGATGATGAGGTATATGAGCAACGTGACATTTTGTGTACATTTGTAGGGTCCATAAAGAAAAAACGCTATTCCAGCAGAGCATACCTATTACTACTGTATTCTATAGCATAGCTCCCAGGCAGCTGCAGCAAAAGAGGTAGGACGTGTCATGTTCTGGCTAGAAAAGCATGTCAGGTGAAATTACTTTATGTCATAAATTGTCATTCATCATTTTTCAACAGAAGCAAGTACCATAAAAGCAGGCTTTGTTTAATGAGGTGCTTTATGGAGAAGGGTAGGAGTCCACATCTTTACCTTCATAGTTCAGTTTTCTCACTGTGTCAAGTCAACTGTTCCAACATCAGAATTCGACAGAAGAACTATTTAGGAATACAATGAGGTTGTTCTCCTTCACTTAAACATCTAATAGTAATTGGAACATCTGAATAAAAGTGGTCTTATTTTCTACATTTCTCAGGGGTCTAACTCCAACAGACTTGGGAGTTTCTTAATATCTAAGACTTGAACTTTAGCTATAATTAAATTTATTGACTAGACAGATAATTTCGGTAGTAGGTGAAACTAGTGTAAGATTTCTCTCTTTCCAGTAGTCTTTGTTAAAAGATCATATGTCACAGCTGTACTTTATTGTAGAAGTATCAGTTTAAGTGGCAAAATACTGCAGTAAGGACAGAGAGAGAGAGCAGGACACTCTGGGAACCAAGCTTATATCTGGACTTATTCTTACAATTAACCCACCATGGAAATTCTACCTGAAGCTTTTCTGGTTAGTGACCACCCTAGAAGGGTCCTCTCATCTCTGGTTTCTGATTTTTCTATGTCAAGGGATGCCACTACAGACTGTGGTCTTTCCTGCAGTCCAGGCATTGTGGGAAGTCTCTCTCCCTTGTCCAGCCTCTGTGAAATCCTTAGGAAGTTAATTCTGTTTTATACAGACACCAGAAAGCTCTGTTCATTTTCAACAATAATCAACTGCTAAGCGTATCAGTGGTCTGATTACCCCCGCAGTCAAGGGAGCCCCAAGGTTCACCAGAAAGGAGCATCAGAAACACTTGCATCTTTCAACGTATTGGCAGACAAAAGGAACATCTGGACAACTGACAAAGGAAGGAGTACATTAAGCACTTTAATACAGCTTACTGTAAAGTAAGTCCCAACTGGCAAGTCTAGCACCTTCCTGACCACCATAAAGAAATTCAACATACTGCTTTCCATTGCCTCAGTATGTAGCTCTTAGGATGGTATTCTCCATTAGAGGAAATAATGTCCTAATGAAATAAGCCAGTGCTAGAAAAAAATCCAGATGGCACATATGACACATATTTATATACAAATTAGGGCTGTATTATTAGGTGATGGATCAGAGGAGCCCAAGGAGGGAATTTCAAGACCTTGAGACCCAGAGAACTTGAATATCATCTCCCATCCTTCTTTCCTTCTTTCCCACATTTCCTTATCATGGCAGATACGATAAGAACAATCTGGCTTTTTGCTGAAAGTGAAAGTGGCTTCCTTTACCCTCTACACTCCCATTGTCACAAAAGGCACAAAGATGATTAAGCAGAAGAGTGACTGGAAGCAGCTAATAATTCATATTTACCAAACATGGACCTAGGTTAAAGATAAAATCAGGATTAGAGATATAGCAATCTGACAGGCAATTCTGGCAGTAACAATAATTCTTTGAGTTTTGGTCACACTGATACATGATTACACCTCTTTTATAATTCAGCAGTGTCTGGGATTATAAATCCCAGTGTTTTTATGGTTGCTGGAAAAATTCCCAGGGGATGGTAGAATTTGGCCTCAGCCTCTTCTCTGGTCCCTGTGCTTGCACATACAGAAACTCAGACACAGCTATGCTCTGCAGTCTAGACCAGACCTTGAGATGTAGGTTTCTAAGGAAAAAAATACACCTCCTGTGTTCTGTGTAAGGCACTATACAGTATGCTTTGGAACAGTGTGAAAATATCCAGCTGTCCTCCACTGAGTTAAGCAGCCCTAATACATTGGACTCAAGGATAAGCCAGCTTTCACTGCGTTAACCACGGTTTGTGAAGATGGCAACTGCATGGGGTCAGGCAAACCATTATCTTTCAGCAGGTCTTGGGACACTGTATTGATCTACACTTTTTAATTTTTTAATGGAAGATTTATGTACCTGTAAAATATATTGGCTTATCATAGCAATAGATAGACCAGTGCTATGATTCTGCCAGAACTTTTTTGGTTGTTGAAAGCTCTAAGATGAAGATAGGGGTAAGGCAGAACCATGTGCTCTCTTGCAGTGGTTTACATTTGTTTAATGAAAAGACACTGCATTGTAAGATAACTTGGGTAAATATAGCTAAATATGCAGAAAATCAAGGATGTACTTTATATCACTGTGACATCAATTATCCTGTTCCTCTCATACAGCAGTTTTCTGTATATTTACGTAAACCTGGGATACATCCAGATTAAACACATTCTTGCCTGTGTTGCCTTTTTTTCCAGATTGTTCCACTGGAACTTGCCCAATCCAATTTATACTGGCTGACTTAGTAGTTTCCCCTCATGATATTTCTTCTGGAAATTCAGACTTACAAAAGAGGTCATGGTTTACATGTCATTTTTTCTCCAAAACCTGCTTCCCTCCCTTTATTTTCAACTGCAGATTAATATTTTGTAAATGTATTTGGTGGGAAAAAAAAATCTAACCATAGTGTTCTCTAACTGCAGAGAAACAACATCATAAAAATGGAAAAATTAAAAAGCAATATGAAAATACAGTTGAAAATGAAGCGACACATAGGGTTTTATGAAGATCATGCTAATACCATAGCATCCAAACAAGGACCTTCACTTTGTTTTGGTTCTGAATCTATCCACTTTCTGGAAAGAACCTGCTTGAATAGAACATAGCAAGGAGACATAGAGGAAACAAGTCTCTGATACCTTGTAAATTACTAATGTGCTTCTTTCTGCCCAAACTAATTTCTATTTGGATGGTCCCTACACCCCACTCTGTGGGCAATGTTAAGGTTATGGCCTTTTGTTGTGTCCAGCACTGGGTGTTCTGCACTGGTCAGAAGTCGTATCAGGCATTTCGCTGTGACACATTTCAGTAAAATTTTGTTTGATGACATCGTATGAGGGAAATTATAGTCACAGGCACAAACACTCATACAAACTTCAGAAATTGCTGTATGGATATTTCTGCAGAAGATATTGCAAGTTAATTCCTGCAAAAACTACTAGTGAGTCAGAAACAGGAGTTCTGAATGAATGAGTAGTTGAATAAAGGCACAAAAATATTTACAGTTTTCTGTACACACTGAAAAAGTGAAGCACTACACTTTAGCATTTTTTAGCATAATTTAAGCCCCAAAAATTTACATGGGGAGTTTTGCACCTAATGAGTAAAGTGCAGGTACCAAAGAATTTACTTTGTTCCTCACACTTGAGCATGTGGAACCACATTGTGGAACCAAGGTGGAAATAGTACCTGAGATTTGGATTGCCAATTCAATCGAAGAATGATAAAGGGCCTTTGTATCAAAGAAGATCTCCCATATTTCCATTTTGAGAATTTAATTGGAAGGTACATCTCTGTATGTCCCCTAGACAGTGCTGAATTCAGAGGATGAGTGTGACTATGGCTATTGCAGGCAGTAAACCATCCACTAGAAACATATTTACTATCTGGTTGAGACAGAAGAACCGGATTTTGGTTTCAGTTTACCTTTCTATTTCATTATTTAGCTTCATTGATTCTAAATGTTATACTCTTTACATAGTACTGAAAATAAAATACTGGAAGACTATTTGATTGGACCTTCAAGAATGAGAAAAATAATAAAATCAAATGAAAGCGAAGTGTCCTGCTCTTTGATCTGACAAACAGTATGCCCAAAATGAAGCATTCCCACCTATAAACTCTCCTAACTTCTAACTGTTCCCATCAGAAACAAGCTGACAAGCTCGAAAGAATGTCTATTAACAAAACTATCATTTTTCATGAAAATGTTGTTCAGCAGCTCGAAAAGAGAATACTAAGAAAGGCCTAACTGATCCAAACCTGTTTTACAGTGGAGTTACTAGATGAAGACTGACTTCTTTCTTTTCATAATTAAGGGTAAGAAATTAAAGAAATATAACTGTATCAGCACACATATAAAACGTTATTCCTATTTGCACAAACCCCTTTTAAGCTATTGGATCAAATGGAGACAGTGAGACAACTGTAATGATTCTTAGTGCTAGTCCAGACTCAGATTAGCAAGAAAAAAGGGCATAATCTTGTCAACAGGACTAAACAGAAGAGATGGCTTTATTATTACAACAGAGTATTATTTGTTGAGAGTTTCATAGTAACCCAGCTAATCTGGAAATAGAGTTCACAATGCACAGGGGTGTTCATTGCTTAACTGAATGCAAACCACAATACGGTGTGTAATATTTCAAACTTTAACCACCAAGAGATGTAACAGAAGAGTTTGATATGTATCTGACTATAGACCTCTAATCAGCACAAATGTATTTATTGTACATATATTACATTTGTTAGCTTTTTTTTTTTTGCTTAAGAACTAGAAGAGTGTTGACAAGCCTAAATTGCTGCTTTTTCTATTATTAAAAATTCAGTGGAAAAGAAGTATAGCAGGTCTGAAGATCCTTATTTAAAAAACACAAAAGCTCCAGAAACAAATAAACAAAAAATAAACAGTGCTCTGCTCATATATTTGTATATGTGGGGGATAAAAAAAGCTTACAGAAGTATCTCATGTAAATTTTTTTATTTCTGTTCCTGTCTTAGATTAAGATAAAAGCGGTGGAGGTACCTTTTTTTCTTTTAAAGAAAAAATGTTTTTTATTTTTCATTGGTAAATAGAGGATTCATTGACCCTGGTAAGCCTTTGATGCTGATCTAACCACTCACATACCCATCTTTCTCCCTCCCCACCCCTTTTATTTTAAAGAAAGGGAAGCTGGTTGGAAATGATCCAGCTGAGTTAAATTGGAATTAGAAGAGTTAGTGATTAAACAACATATTTGTAACAATATGGCTCAAAGTCTGTTCTCATTTACTTTATTCCTCGGGATTAATCCCACTGAAATCCTAAGAACTGCTTTGAGTTACACCTGTAAAATTTAAACCAGAACAAGACCTGTGGATTTTACAAACCAAATTGCATGATCATTTGTTGTTAGTCAGAAGTTCCTGTGTATAGGCACTGAAAGCCATAAACCTCTTATAAGAGCAAGGATTTTTGGCCAGTTTTGATCATCTTTTATTACCAGATGTTCTTGGTCCCAAATGAACATGAACTAGCTTATGATTTTGTATAAAGGAAACATAAAAATCTGTGGTTTTGCACTGTATGGATGTGAAACTGGGTGATACTGGATAGATTTGAGAAAATTTATTTTGTAGTATTCAAAGGAAGGATGATTTGATATCTATAATTTTTCAATAGTTAAAAAAGAAATATTGTTTTTATTCAGAACCATGAAGTAAATCAAAGTGATTGAAGGGCTTTTTCTGCATAAAAAACTCTACATGCAACAACATATCATATAGTAGAAAAGCAAAATAAAAGTTGTGAATAATTGAAAACATTACTCTGTAGTGCTTGATGTGCCAAAGTTTAGGTTGTACCAAGTTACAGTTTGGAAGGTACAGAAAATCTGTTATACTTGACTCTGTATTTAGCTCGATGGGAATTCAGATAACAAAAGCTACCAAGTAGTTCACATTCCCTGTTTCTCAACGAATACCTTGATTTCTTTGGGAAAACATGTTCAGAAACACAGATAAGAGATCAGAAGACTTTAAATTGGACTGAAATTGATGTGTCACAGAGATGAAGGATTGAATATTCCCCCGAAATGTTTTACCCAACTCCCTGAGCTAGTGCATCAGTTTCAGGTACACCTGCCTGTAGGCAAAGCTTAATGCTCTAAAGACTGAGTCATGAAGCTGAAGGTCATTTAACTGAGGGAAATTTAGTGACTTCTCAAGTATTCCTCCTTACATTCAACAAGGGACATTTTATTTCCAGCCTTCTGCGCTGTCTCATAGTGTAACAAAAAGCTTAAATCTTTCAGTAATCCCTAGCCAGACCAGCCTTCATATCAGTTGAAATTTCACCAGCATTGTTAGCATCCAAATGCGACAGTAAATTGTTACAGTCTTGTCATTCTCCTTTCTCTGATACTGTGATGAGTATAACCAAATAAGACAAAAGGTAGGATCACTCTCTTACTACTGAAAGTACATAAAAATGTTCTGAGAACTGAAATATATTCTGTTACACAGCCTGAAAGTCTAATAACAAACAAAATTTCCTTTGATATTTTTAATAATTTATACTGCTCCAGAGCCTGGATTGCAACCTGGATTGCAACATTTAGAAGAAGAAGAAATTTAGTAGCACTTTAAGGATTAAACAAAGGGAACATGATCTAAGCTGTTGCCCTTCATGAGATGAGTGAGATTTGGCTCAATACCCATCTGAAAGGTGGGGCTGTTCATGCAGCATTCAACATTGTGCACCACCAGTTTAAATGTATGGTGAAGTCCTTCAATAAGATTTGGCATACTATTCCGTTTCAGTAACAAAAATGCCATCTATGTCATCTGAGTAAAATGTAATAAATATTTTTGAAAATTACAGTAGTCTTTTTCTGACACTGAAATGGAGGATAAATATGCATTACCTGGGCTGATGCAAAAAATCTGCAAAAGTCATGGGTTTATATGGTGTGCTATATATGCCATTTGTGGTCTCACTACTAAATTTATTACCATAGTATTGACTCTCTCTCAAGTGGTTGTTTGAAATTTTTGTCTAGTGAAGTTACTTTCAGGTTCTACTACTCTGAAGCAAACCAGAATTTTCAGAAGTAAAGCTGACTCTTCTGAGAATTTACTGATTTCAGACTTAAGACTTCAAACCTGAATGTTAAGTGATTCTATACTTCCAATTCATCCTTGTACTGCAAGTTTTTTTTTTTTCAAAACTTCATGTAAACCAATCTGGGGCATGAATTTTGTAATAGGGAACATTGTTTCATGTTCATAATGAGATACATGTTTATTTCAAACTCACAGGACACTATAAACAAAAACAGAACCACAAGACCATAGTGGTTTACATGTGTGCATAAAATAAGACAGAAATGGATGTGAATAAAAATTCAGTCACCTACACACAACTGTGAGGTCTTCAAACACCAGTGCAACATCAGTCTTTGGCTTTTGACTATTGCAAATAGCTAACAGTCATTTTTAAATTTAGTCTTCTGGGATCCAAAGCAAAAAGATTAACTCCAACTAGGTTCATCTACACATTCTTTTTTAGTTTTTTGTATGTCAATAATGCTCAAGAGATCACCAGTGACATTAAGGCCAGAACTGTACAAACATAAGGGACCTTTTTTTTTTTTTTTTTTTTTTTAACCTGTTTATGAGGTTGGTGGCATTTTATGGCTTTGCTCACCTACTTCTTCTGGCTACAATCATGCATTTGCAATTTACCAAAAAGTGTCTGGTTCACTGTATAACTTCTAGCATCCTGTATAACTTCTAGCATCCATAATGACACTGACAGCAATTAATGTAACTGGCCAAGATTCTGAGATGCTTAAGTGTTAGAAATTGCAGAAAATAAAATATTATTTTCTGTTTATGTTCAGAGTTTGTCTCCCAGATGTAATCATTATTACTGGTTTAAGTCAATAACATCTACTCTGCTTTTCTGTTGGTTTTAATTTGAATGAATAGTAACTGTGGTGCATTGGACTTCTGTTGGCAAGAATCAGTCATCCTTAAGATAATGTGAACTAGTGAGTTTATGTCCATGAAAAAACCCAAGAGTTTGAACATCAGAAAGAGATGTATTCCAGGTCAAAATCATGCTGGTCCTGATTCACCTCTTCCAAACCTGAATGCTTTCACGTCCTACCTAGTTTTTGTGTTTGCTGTCCCCACAAAACACAGCTAAGGGTACTAAACCCTTCCCTCAGAAGCCTAATCCAGCCTTTTTGCATATTGCTTCTACAGCTTTTGAGTTTTGTGAAGTCTAAAGCTGTAGGTACCATAGTCTGATGAGTAAGAAATGGGAAAAGGGAAGTAGATAGAAATTTATCACTCTCTTCCTGAAAGTATGCCCTTCTCAATAAATGAAATATGGTCTCCTAAACTAACTCTTACAAACACATAAAAGAACATTTGGATCCATAAAGTCGGTCTGTGCTTATTGCGTTTCTGAGGATTTCTTAAAACTATTTGTTAAAATAAGAGAAAATGAGAAAAAAAAAATTTTGTGCTCACGTGCTTGTTACAGTGTGGGAAACAAGGAAAATAACAGCATGTTGGTTTTCACAAAAAGGAGAGTGGTCACTAATTTTTACAGGGACTTTGCTAGCACATAACCAGAAAAGATCAGAAGAAAAAGTTCATGCAGTCTCTTGTTCCCAAGCTAAGTCTTTAGGGAACATACTTTTAGAAATACAGTAACTCAGACGGCCACATTTAATAGTTTCATGGCTGTTGAGAAATATTTTTTCATCTATATTGCCCAAACAAATGGGAAATTTTTCAAAACAAGTAAAATCTTTCAAAACAGAACAAATTCCTTTGAAGTGAACAGTGATTATGCAGTCTACCACAATGCCCCAAATGTCTCAATCCTTCAGTGTATTGACCTGACCATATTAGGGTGGGACAATAGTTCAGCCTGTCTAAAGCTTCTATACAGAGGTAATAATTAAGGACAATAACTAGTCCCCATTCAAAGTGTTGTTTTCTGAAATCAATACATTGTACGCAAAGCAGAGCAAGAGTATTAACCCATGTCAAATGCACTATCGTTGCTTCATCACACACTAAAAACCCTTTACAACTGACATAAGTAATACTGGAATTGAAATGTTGCTAGGCTGCATATATCACAGATACAAACCAGAGGTCTGTAATTCCCCTCTGTACCTCTCTACTTTGTAATTAACAAAATTATAGGCTAATGCAACGTTAGAAGTCTAAAGTTCTGGATCTCTTGCCAACTCACCTCCAACGGAGTTGGTCTTCTTAAGTAATCATTAATGTTATTAGGTGATAAAACACCATGATGATGAAGTGTTGCGGAAATGCTCTTACTGTGAGGTGTTATAAAGATTCCAGGGAGATCATAATGAACTATCCTATAAGATGACTCCTTTCTTGTACTATGGGGAGACAAAGGATGTGTAATTGAGAGTTTTACATTAAAGGTACATTTCTTATTCCAGAATGATTCAGCAGATGAGGTGTAAATGTTAAACAACCACAGTGATGTCATTGCTCCACATGTAAATCTCTGGAACAAGATCCTGGCAAGCCAGGTAATGATGTTACTGTCCTATAAGTAAGCCAAATATTGTTTAAGCAGTTGCAGCACATATTTCCCTATTGCAAGCCAAATGGACTTGCCAAAAAGTCCTCCTAAGGCTTAATAAATAATAAGTTAACCATGATCTATATGTCAATAAAACAGCTGAATCAGCCTTTATAACTCTAGAGGGGATGCAGTAACACACAAATGTTCAGGTGACTTACCTAGCAACACTATACCAATCAATCCTTTTGTTTGCATGATTCAAATAAAGGGGCTTCATTATGTTATTTTTATTCATCTGGATATGCATCGTTGTCTGACAGGAAGAGTCTTCATCATTCCCGTATTTCATAAGAGAAAATGAAGATGTAAATTACCTTTCTCCTAGGAGCAGTGAAGAACAAACCCCACCATCTCAGAGAGGAGAGGCTTTCTGATGCACTTCCAAGGCAGGAAAATTCTGAAGTGTGTCCTAACTCCAGATTTTTTATTTTTGATTTGAAAGCTTCATTGCATTCGTATTTCCTTCCTAAATATCTGCTGCCTCTCTCGTTTCAAAAGCCATGATATATGGCTTCAGAAGAGTGAGCGTGACAACAAATGTTGTACCAAGTGATAGAACAGAATTCTCCCCTGCTTTCAATACTTTCCCCTCTGATGGAGCAAGAAACATCTGTGCCATAGGTACCCATAATTGTATTTGAGATCATTGTTTCTTATGAGTCAAGAATAATGTTTCTAACCAGTTCTCTCATTAGCTACAGATATGTTCTTGAATTCCAAAGGCCCAACTTAAATTTGAAACCAAATTTTATTTTCAACACGTTTTTCTTTGTATATTTTTATTTCATGCAAATTCAAATTATAATATGTCATGAAGTTCTACCAGTCCCTAAGATTTAACTTTTTAATCTTTTTTCAATGTGTCTAAATATAAACTGAACTAAAAAACCTGAGACCAAGGATTAAAAAGCCACCCGCTCTCCCAACAGCAACAATAAGAAACGGAATACTTAAGCCAGATCTTATTCAAATTAATTCTTATGCATATTTATACTAGGGCTAAAAATCAGAACAGACCTTTCCTTTGTAGTCACGTCAGAAATGTTACAGTAGTTGAGAATATAACTATTTCTTCAGCAACTTAAACTTCCAGCAGAAATCAGAATGCCCAGACATGCGTAACCATAGCACACAACAGGAATAAAAGATGTATACACCTGAGTGTGAATTTTCAGGGAAAATCTAAAGCAATCTCTGATCACCTTTCTTCAAAAAGCATGTGTTTGTCTTTTAATCTGTAAAGTTACAGTGTTCTAAATATTAATCTTCTCCTAATCCTATTTTCTCTGGAAGTTTTAAGTCCTTCTGATAAACCTTTCCATGGAATTTGACCAAGTTGACCAGTTACCAAGTGAAGAGATAAGTCAGCACCGCTTGGCAACCAAAATTTCCTTCTCTTATAACAGAGCTTACCTATAGAATAAGTCATGTTTAAGACATTACAGTATCAAATTTGTGCCTTATTTTCAAGTGGCCAAATACAATTCATTTAAACTTCAAAGGTCACATGTGGAACCAATGTATTACAGGGAGAGAAATATTATGTCAGCATTAGAGCACTGGTTTATCACAGATGAGCAGCAATGAACTTCTAAAAGTATGTCTGTGTATATTCTAGTTCCAGCACTAAAATATCCTGTCTCAGATTAGTGTTTTACTTCTGTTATTACTATCTTTGGAGCTTTCTGTTAGGCTTATCTTTAAATGATCTTAGTCTTTTAATCGATTAGTTATGTTCTCACAGTTAGTGCAAATAGAGTTATAACCAGTCTTATAGTCCTGCTCCCTTTCTTCTGGTCATGTTAGAGGTTTAATTTACAGGCTTGAATAATTGTAGGAAACTAAATTCAGAATGGAATCAGAATGACGACAGGACTGCGGTATGATAACTAGAAGTGTTTCTTAATGCTTAAAGTAATACATAACAAACTAATAATCAGCAGTCTTTGCACATGACAAACAACATTTCCCTATTTTCTGCATTAAAAAATGCATATTATTTTGTCAACTTCACAAAGTTCAGAAAATCCTAGGTAAACCCAAAGTTGTTACAGGTCTGCAGACAAAAAATATCACACACACAAAAAAAGTAAAAGATTTTATTACAGGTTCAAGTGCTTGTCAGACTTTGATGCTAGGTTACTCCGTACCACTACCATCACTCCCTGTTTTGTTTTGTTTTGTTTTGTTTTTCTAAAGCAACAATATCTGGTTATAACTGAAGGGCAACTTTCAAAATAAAAACTGCTATACCTGTGATCTGTTAAAGGAGACCTGCTCTTGCATGTTATTTTATTAATATCAGAGACATCTTTTGGGGGTAGCTTTTTGGTACAAGGATTAATTAACAAGCGAACACATAGTCTAAAAAATTTTAAAAAGAGAATACATTAGTAAAATTTGACTAGAACTGATATTTTCTACTTTAAATATAAAAAATGCCAATTTATTTAACTTAAAGTATGTTGATAAATTAGTTATTTTTCCAGTTGAACATTAAAAAAGTTTGAAAGATTGAAATGTTATCTGAATTCCTCAGCTATTAAGAATAGATAATTCAATTTTCTTATTAAAGTAGGTGTTTTTCTTGTCTTTAATCATATAAAACAAAATTATGTATTTGGGGTTCCAAGGATTTAAAGTTTTGGTGTTTAAAATAACCCTGATGTGAGTTTTCTTTTGTACACCATTTATCTTCCATGAAGATTCAACCTTTTAAAGGTACATTTTGATTCATCTCAAAATAGGAAGACTTTTTGAAGTATCAGAATGTCTTGCAGAATGAAACAAAAATAGTTCTTACTCCTTAGTAGACTTGCCAGACTACAGCTTGTTTAATTTAAAAGCGGGATTAAATGAATTACATGTGACATGTTGCTACTATCACAGACAATGGTGACTTTTGTTTAAACAAAAATATTTCTCATTGTTGTCAGACTTTGTGTGGTATATTTAACTTACTCCCTGTCAGGATTTGCATGGCCATTTCCAGTGGTTTCAGCTGGACAAGCAGAAGAGTGGAAAGAGATATGGTCATGGAGTTCAGATGCAAAGAACTAGGCAACAGCATGTTCCCTTAAAGGGCAGCAGTTAGGATATGGAAAACTCCCCTGCTTGCAGCTGGAGTCTGAACTAAAGAACAAGAGGGGCTGGAGAAAAGTCACATGCAGGACAACAAATAAAGGACAAGAAGGTGATTTGGAGTAGTCAGCATGATTTCACAAAGGGAAGTCATGCTTGATCACTCTCATAACCTTCTATGATGAAATGCCTGGCTTAATAAATGAGGGGAGAGTCATGGATATTGTCCACTTGGTGTGAAAACTGGCTGAACCGTTGAGCTGAGTGTTGTGATCTGTGTCATGAAGTCTAGCTGGAGGCCAGTAACTAGCTGTGTACCCCAGGGGTCAAGTTTGGGTTCAACCTTATTCAACATCTTCATTAATGATCTGTATGATTGGGCAGAGCATACCCTCAGACACTTTGCTGATAATACCAAACTGGGAGGAGTGGCTGATACACCAGATGGTTGTACTGCCATCCAGAGGGACCTTGAGAGGCCAGAGAAATGGGATGATTGAAACTTCATGGAGTTCAAGAAGGGCAAGTTCAAAGCCCTGAACCTGCTAGTAACAATTCTCAATACTGAAAAAAACCTCACAAAATAGAAATGTTCATGTGATAAGTGCTGTATAACCAACTTGTTTTCATTTTCTTTGACAACAAACCACTACTGTTAACAGCAATAGCAGTATTCTTCTGTTTCCAGTTCTGTTTTTCAAAGAACTTTAGAGCAAATGTCTGAGAAATACAAGGTCAAAGTGTGAAGTACACTAATAACTACGTTTTGAGGGATGTTTATCACAGGTTAAAATGGAGAGATGAGAAATAAGTAGGAAAAATCCCATCTAGTAGGCATACTGTGAACTTAGTTTGCTTCCCAAAATTGACTTTGAGACTATTAAAAGGTAAAAGGGTGGGGACAGAGGGGAAATGTGAATATATTGAACAATATGAAAAGTATAATTTCTTATAGATGGGTGTCACATTGGCCAATTTCAATCTTTTGGGACCTCCCCAGTCAGCCAGGACTGCTGGTAAATGATGGAAAGCGGCTTGGTGAGCACCCAGCCAGCTCCTTCAACACCCTCGGGTCTATCCCGTCTGGTCCCATAGACTGGTGTGTGTCTGTGTGATGCAGCAGGTCACTGACTGTCTCTTCCTGGCATGCGGGGGGGATTGTTCTCCCAGACTCTGTCTTCTGGCTGAGGAGGTTGGATTCCCTCAGTACAACTAGTCTTGTTATTAAAGAGTGAGGCAAAGAAGACATTAAGCACCTCAGCTTTTTCCTCATCACTTGTTACCAAATTTCCTCCTGCATCTAGCAGGGGATGGAGGCTCTCCCTGATCTTTATTTTGCTGATGACATAGAAACATTTCTTGTTGTCCTTGATTGCTGAAGCCAGATTAATTTTCAGCTGGGCTTTAGCCCTCCTGATTTCCACCCTGCATAGCCTCACAGCATCTTTGTAATCACTGTGAGTGTCTAGCCCCTTCTTCCAAAGGCCGTAAACTCTCCTTTTCTCCCTGAGCTGCAGCCAAAGCTCCCTGTTCAGCCATGGTGGTCTTCTCTGGGGTTGGCTTCTCTTACAACACCTGGGGACCGCCTGCTCCTGAGCCATTAACGCTTCCTTCTTAAAGAGTGCCCAGCCTTCCTGGACCCATGTACCCTTCAGGACCATCTTCCAAGGGATCCTGTCAGGCAGTTGCCTAAACAAGACAAAGTCAGCCCCTTCTCCTGACCCCTCTAAGAATATACAACTTTATTATTTCATGATCATTGTGCCCTAGTCGTCCTCCAACCACCACATCATCCACCAGACCTTCTCTGTTCACAAAGAGGAGATACAGCAGGGCACCTTCTCTGGTGGTTCTCAGGAACTTATCTGCCACACATTCCAGGAATCTCTAGGACTGTTCCCACTCTGCCGTGTTGTATTTCCAGCAGGTGTCTGGGAAGTTAAAGTCACCCACAAGAACAAGGGCAAGCGATCGTGAGATCTCTCCTAAATGCCTACAGAATATTTCATCCACCTCTCTGTCATGGTTGCGTGGCCTATAGTAGACTCCCACTAAAATGTCTGCCCTGTTGGCCTTCCCCCTCATTCTAATGCAAAGACACTCCACCTGTCTTCACTACACTTGTACTCAAAGCAATCATAACAGTCCCTGACATACAGCGCCACCCCACCACCTCTCCTTCCTCTATCCCTCCTCAAAGAGCTTGTAGCCATCAACTGGCACACTCCAGTCATGGGAGACATCCCACCATGTTTCTGTAATAGTCATGACATCATAATTTTCTTGTTTCATCACAGCTTCAAGCTCCTCCTGTTTGTTACCCATGCTGTGTGCATTGGTATACATGCACTTCAGATGGGCTGATGCTTTGCCCCCTTCCCCCTTCAAATCTAGTTTAAAGCTCTCTCAGTGAGCCCAGATAACTCCTGCCTCAAGATCCCTTTCCCCCTCTGGGACAGGTGCATCCCATCTAATGCCAAAAGGTCCGGTGTCCTGTTTACCAACCCATGACTGAAAAATCTGAAGCCCTGATGGTAACACCAGACTCTGAGCTACAAGTTCATCTGTTGAATTCTCCTGTAATCTTCCTCATCCATCCCCACAACTGATGGGATGAAGGAGAACACAATTTGTGCCCCTGACCCCTTAATCAGTTTCTCCAAGGACCTGAAATGTCTCTTCATTGCTTTAGGACTTATTGATTTAGAGTGTATGTGAGGAGTATTTGATAACTGTGATAAAAGCAGCTTTGTACTTGTAAACTATCAAAAGCACAATGGATAGATGATGTTGTGGAAAAGATAGGTGAGGTATGTTATGACAACTGATCTTCACATAACACTTACCTACTCTTCCTTCCTTATACAAGAAAGATGAATGATATTTGCCCATCTTTGGCTCTGGGAATTTGTGGCCTAGAAGTGTACCACCTTACATTTGTAACATGCTCATGGAGAGTGTCTGAACAGAGAAGTAGTTTAGAAAGTATATTTTTGTTGCTCAAGTGCTTCATGTAAAAGAAAGGGCCAACTGGAAACCAACAGTTAAATTTCACAGGCACCTTCTAGCACCACTCAGACCACACTTCCAAATCAGAAACCCTGCAAAGAGCATTCAAAATTCATGTCTGTGCAACAAGACTAAAATCTAAGACACGTTCTGGGATGAAGTCAAAACTCAAAGCATCTTGCCAAAATCTGCTTGTTAAAAAAATTTCTGAAAGGAAATTTCCCTATTAGCTATGCAATATAACTTTAAAAATACAGTCAGATCTGTGTTTTTGTATGGTTATCTCTGAAATAACTGAATGTCTGCTACTATAACCCCAGCCTGGCTAAGGTAACCCAAGATTGGATAAATTTACAGATATCAAACAGATGGTTCCTTAATATAGTGCTAGCCTTTGTGTAATACAAGACATACATCTCTTGGTTTCATTAACTATTGGTGTACATGAAAGGAAAATTCCAGGTTGTCTTTCATTACATGTCTAAAGAGTTGTCTTTATCAGACTGTTAAGAAGAGGGGAAGGAGAACTGCTTTTAATATTTTCTAAAATAATAACTGCTACTTTTTATCACTTTGAGATTAGGGAAATATATGCTGTGTTATAGGAGGAATCATTATAGCAGACCACATACCCACAAAAACAACATTTTCATCTCCTCTCACTGAAGGGTTGCAGGGTTGTTTCCCACCCCTGATTTTAAGAATTGGCAATGTTTCTGAAATACAAGTTTGTGGAAGTAAATCCTCTTGACAAAGGAAACAATGTCTCACAGTTCCTGTGCAAGATTATGTTCAACCACAAGGAGATAACATTACAGATGTGATTTTCCCCTGCCTATGTTAGGAAGTTAATCAGCTACTCAGAATTCAGTCCAAGAATTTCAGAATGCTGAAAATTCTAGTTAGATGTTCATGAGGCTGGCTGCACACTTGATTTTCTCACACAAAAAAAAGAGAAACTTTAAAGCCATACAATGAGAAACTGAGTCTTATTTTTCCACAGGATTTCCCTTTCATTATGCATCCTCATAAGTTCACATATATATAAAGATAACAATTCAAAATTTGCAGGAACAGTCAACTTCTAGGAAGTTGATTTTGTATTATCAATGCTAGAGTAATATTTTAAAAGACTACTTTCAAAGCTTTCCCACATCAGACGTGTCTCATAAAATGATGCTTGATTTTCTTTGTAGCCTATGCCCAGAGACAAAAGATATTTTGACTTGAAATGGATATGCTATTTCAACATGACATCATGCAGTTCTTATTGCCTTTCTCCAACCACTGTCATCATTAAGCTGTTGGCTTTATTGTCAGTGATTTTGATAGCTATGGTTTTTCTTATATTGTCAAGTTTACTCTTGAAATGTTCCCTGGAGGGTGTCTTAAATGAACAAAGATTTAAATTATATGGAAAAAAAAATCCAAAAAGGGAGATCTATTGTTTTTCTTCCTGTTACTGTGTTAAGATGAGATGCCTGCTCATGTTATATAGATCTTGCAGGAGGCTAAACTAAGACAATTCTCATGTATGCTATTGTAAACTCAAAGTATTCAATTAAATGAGAAGAGATACTTTATTTTTTTTGTGTGTTTTTTTTGTTTTTGTTTTTGTTTTTTTGGGGGGGTGTGGGGTGGGTGGGGGTTATTTGGCCTCTCTATAGCTCTTTCAATCCTACTGAAAAGGCATAAAGAAAATGGAAGCTGCTTTTAGTAGTGATAAAATGGTCTAGAAAGTATTAAGCCAGAATATCTGCATGTCAGCTATGGCTGAGGGAAGAGAGACAGTGGAATCTTAAGCAGCGTTTAAGTTTATTTTTGACCTTTGGACTGATTCTAGCTGCTGGAGCCAGATTGTAAACTACAGAATTGCTGAGACAGTCACTGAGTATCAATGAGCCAGTGGTCTGGGTTAATGTTCAAAAGGAATATATCTGATCTAAAGGATCAGAGAATCAGGGTCAGCAAATTTATACTTTGGTTTACACTACTACAGCACATGTATTTATTCATATTATTCATGCTACAACACCCCCTTGCTTCCCACGCGAAGTCTACACATTTTCCAGTTAAGCACTTTATCATGACAGTTGTGAAAAGTTTCATCCTCTGAGGTTTCACTGTAGTTTACAATTAGACACATACTTAACCAGAATGGCAATGTCAAAGATTAAATGGGAATTCAGGCAGGGACCACTTTTATTTTGCTTTTTCCAAACAAATGGTCACAAATACCATACAATTAGAAGATCAGTGTTTCGAACCCAGAGCACCATTTCACTATTGGTCTATAAGATTATTCATTTACGTATTTTTTTCCCCAGTTACCGCTTGGATCTCTTCAGTATTCCCTCTTCCCCTGTCTCCTCCACAGTCTGTGTTATCCACAATCAATGAATCACAAACATCAGCAAGTCTTCCAGCCTTTTCTCAAAAATTAATCTGATATAATTCAAAGAGATCCATTATTTTCTATTTCTTCCATAGAAAAAATACTTCTTTCTTTTGTCTTTAGCTGCACACCTTGAGGAAGAACCACAGAGAGCACGTGCCTCTTAGAGGAAGGTTAGATGAATTATCCTGTATCTCAGGCACAGGAACATTTATTCATCTCTTGGTGGTGTTAGTCAGGCTTACCTCACCATCAGGTGAACACCTGCAGATAGAGGTTCTGGGGCTACTTACACAATGCTTTTCTGAGCTATAATATGCTAGAGAGCATCTCTGTATCAAACTCTCTCAAAGAATAGGTAGGTAAAGAGTCCTTTAAAAGGTATGAATATATTCAAGCAATATTGATTGTACAAAGGTAGAATGGGATTTCATTTAAGTAACAATAACTTATATTTTGACAGGAAAACAAAAACACCATTCAACACTACTGCCTTAGATAACAGCAGTACAGACAATGTAAGTTTTCCTAGGTCTATATATTCAAAGTGGACATTTCTGTACTACTCAAAACACAGAAATATTCACTTTGTTAGTCTAACGAACCATCTGTAAGCTCCTACACTTGCAAGCTTCTATACTTTTTTTTTTTTTTTTTTTTTTTTTTTTTTTTTTATTGGCACTTTTTGCCAGAATCTGATCAGATCTGGTCAGATCATATTTCGTATATGTTCCGTGGCAATAAACTCATTATCAAATCTAGACACTTGATACTTTAAATGTCATCGAAATCAGCCATCACCTTCCTGACTAGTTCCTGAACCTGGCCTAGTCACTTTACTATGGTTTCAGGGAAGATATCCTGATAGTCAAGTATACAAAGAGTGGTTTAACACAAGGAGCCATACAAGATCACATACTAATGAAACACTTCACTGTGTTCTCAGCCTATCCATGCTAAAACATGCATTTCTATATGTGGTAACAATAGAACAGAATTTCTTGTGTTTAAGAGAGGCATCACTGTTCTGAAAGGAAATACGGTCTTAATGGGATGAATGCCTCTACAACTCACTACTCTTTGCATAGAGAAAAGTCTATCTTTGTACACAATAATGTCTTCCAAATAGAAAACAAGAACAAAAAAAAAGAGGTCATGTGTCATAGTGATTTAATATTCTGCTTTTATGCTGTAAGATAACTTTCTAGTAATGTTTTGGGATTTTCAATAGACACAAATTCAGTCATAAGTATTGGCATGACCAACAGGTACTTGCAGAAGCATGGAGCTCCCAGCACTGTCAGCAAACACTTTCCAATGGTGTACAAGAATCCTGGAACTCAGTAGGGCTGGCTCAGCATTTCCCAGATGTGCAAGAGTTGAGTTTTGTAACAGCA
Organism: Athene cunicularia; assembly: GCF_003259725.1. Lineage (NCBI taxonomy): Eukaryota > Metazoa > Chordata > Aves > Strigiformes > Strigidae > Athene > Athene cunicularia. The sequence goes on along the minus strand of NW_020799091.1, from coordinate 100,963,469 downwards.
TTATCACTGTTCTTCCAAACAATACCATCCATGTGGGTCTCAAAACATGAAATCTCCCCGTCTTCATTGACTGGGTGCACAGACTAGGCCTTCCTTTTACCTGCTTATCATCAGGGAGTCATGGGTACATGAGAGTATGGGATAGCGGAGTACCACATACTAGAAGAAAAAGCAAAGAGCATAGCCTACAATTAGAATATTTGCTTCTCCCTTCTGTCCTTCTATCCATCAACTCATTACTGAAGTGATTCATGACTTGCACAGTGTCTTTTGCCTTGGTTTGATAGCCTTCACTAGAGGTTTTATTGATAACATCTGGCAGTTGCTTATACCAATGTCAAAAGAGTGCCATTCAGTATCTGGTGTTTCTTTTTCAGCTACACTGAGGCAACTTTAAGGTGCTTTTACACCAACAGAGAAGACAGACTGCTCATCTTCTGAGATTTAAGAATATTCAGGTTCTTTACTCTCCAGAGGAGGGGAGTGGGAAAAGAGCTAAATGCTCTTTGATTATTAAAACCATCTTAATAATCAGTACAGTGGTATATAACTAATCCCTATGATCTCAATGAACGAACACTGCTTCTTTTGTGAGACTGGAAGTTTCTAACTACTTCCATTGTTTCTACGAAAAGTTTAAACCGGTGTGTAGCCATTGTGTCAAACCATATGCTAATACAGAAAGAGAATTAAAAGCACACTTGCACGTTAACTGTTTAACCTCTTCATAACAGCTCACAATTGACTTTTCATGAGTATAAGTGAGGAATACATCGAACAGTTTGATCTTTTTTTATCACACTTGAAAATAGACACACCATTCCTTTATGCTATTACTAACAAGCATAAAAGATTAAAAGCATTAAAAGGAGCAAGAAAAATCTAAAGGGCTCTAGACAATCTTGTGTTGTCCTCTCAGTAGAAATTTTCACACAGTCAGCTCAGAGATTAAAAAAACACACCAAAAAAAAAAAAAATCACACCATTAGAAGTGTGTCTCAGCTATTGTCTAAGAATGAAAATGAAAATTGTTAGTTGGGAAGTGTTTCAGAAGCAGCAGCTCCTACAAGAGGCCTGAGTAGCAGAAGGAGAAACACTAGGGAACAAATCCACAGGTATCAAAAAACGTTACAATCCCTCTGAGTTTTACATACAGCTCAGCCATTCTGATTGAGCAAAGCCACACTTAAACATTTTGAATTATTTGTACACATTAGCAAGGATGTCAGGTACACAGTATTTTCCATTAGGATTGGAAGGCAGTAAGGGAGAGATAATCAGACCACATTCTAGAAGCATCTAAATATGAAATAATGGAGGGAAATCAAGTCTTGATAAGAAAGTCCCACTAGTGCAGGTAAACTAAAATATCATGAAATACAAAAGTAGAGTAAATGTATTGGCATCAAATAACATATTTCAGAGAACACTCTCTGTGTTAAAAAATTACTTTAAAGGAAGAGGTATTGTAAATGTAGAAATTCAGTGTAGAAGTCAGGTATTTATTTTTCTGTGGGTGAATAACTATGTACAGTAATTGTATACATTTCACTAAATAGTTGATACATTTTATTTAAAAGAGCTCTGTGTCCTAGAAGGAACTATTCCTAGATTTAAAAAATATTGAGCGTGAGAAACATCGTAATAGTTACTTTAAGGACAAACACTGTAATAGTTACTTTAAGGTAGTGTTCAAAGGTAGAATGTACATTACATAGCTCCTGCGTTTGCATTGGTTTTCCTCCCACTCCCCTCACTTTGAATCCCTGTCATTTAATATCTGCCTTCTATCTGGAATGATGGCTGCTAAACCAGCCCCTGGAATCCAAAGCTTCATTGACAAATGAACTCACAATTGTGTTAAGCAAACATTTGGGTTTTTTACAAGACTGAAAATGAAGATATAGGAGATGATATTTCCCCCTTCAAGTGTTAATACCATTTCATTATTAATTTTTGCTTCTATGTCAACAATTTTCTCCCTATTTTTTTCTAAATTAGGAAAAAAAATATCCCACTGATGTGACAGGAACACTAGCTTTTCTCTTGCCATCATTTAATGTTTCTTGTATAAGTAACACTCACATATGCTATCATAGCCTCATTTCTTCTTAAGTGTCTTGCTGCTTTAAGGTTTGTTATTCTAGTCTCTATGCATTTGAAAGACTGTTAAAAGATATGGTTTCAGTGCTGATGTGCGTGAGATCTCTGACTACTAAGAGAGACTTCTTAAGATGAAGCACAACATTCTTTTCAATAAAAATCTACAAGGTATATTAACACCAGCTACATGCTGTGGCATCACATGCTGTGACAAGATCTTGTATGTTCTTAGTTGAGCATGTCTTAAGCACAATACTGAATTTCCTCAAGCTTTAAGATTCTACACAACCCACATCTTAGTGGTATGATATGCTTCCTGTTTCTTGGTAGCAATTACCTGGTAGACTACAGGGGTTTTTAATTGCAAAATATGTAACATTCTCAAAATTAGCTCCATGCTGTTGTAAAATGTAGTGCACCAAGACTCCAAGACTCCAAAATATTTCACTTTTCAGCATGACTGCTGGGAATCTCTATTCATGCAAACTGTCCTTCACCATTTGATATAGAAAGTCTGGTAAGGAGCAAGCCTGTTTCCTGCTTTTCATTCCTATTTCATACATTGATACTTATGCAGTGGAGAGAGCTTTGTGGCTCACAGAGGCTTAAAGTCCTCAAAACCACCTTTGATCAGTAACAGCCATGTAACCTGCTGATAACCCAACGCCACAGTTTAGAGCTGAGCCAAGTGGTCACCACTCAGTCCCCTGTGGACAACTGATGAAGTACAAAAGCTGCTGTTGGTGAACTCAGCAAAGAGGCAGTGATAAATGGTAAATTCCCCTCCAAAAGGAAACCAAGAAGCAGACATGCAAGATCCCGTCTGAACTGCACCAATCTGGGACAGCGAATTTCGGTCTCCAAGGGTGTCAGTAAGCAATTCTTTCATGTCTAAGATATTCAAATTTTCATACAGTGAAAAATATAACAAATTAAGACTTCTTTTTCTGGCAGTGCACAAGGGAGATCTATTCACAATCCAACCAACACTATACTAGGAAAACTCTGAAAATAAAAGTATCTCAGCACAGTCTTATACACATTGTCTCTAGGACTGCATGACCTTTCATTTCAGATATACTTGTATAATTACATAATTACTTAATAACATGCCTAAATTTTTATATATGTTCTTAAGCCTAGCAATCCTTTGGATTTTCTGGCATATGTCTGCAGCAAAAGACATATTTATGTGTCTCCTAAAATTTCAGATGAAATTAATAATTTACCAGAATACCAAACCATTTCAACATTTAAATTCCAAATCTTAGCTACATTGCTGGATAAATGTAAGCTTGTTTGTTTGATTGTTTGATTGTTTTCTTCAGGCAAGAAAGTTATTTGAAAAGCCAACAATATTTGGTCATATGAACTTTTTACTTTCACTGGGATTTCTAAAGAGATAAAAAGAGAAAACAAGGACATTTAAATAATAATGTTACAGAATTCAAGCTGTTGGAGTAGCTGGGTTATATCATAATCCTATAAGTATAAACATTTTTATTTGGAGTTGGGGGAAGAAATACATGATGGAAAAATCAGTATCAGTTAGAAATTGTTGAGGCTGTTGCATAATGCAGAGGGAGGGGAACAATTTTATTTGGATATTTCATGATTCATTCTTAGTTTCTGTTTTCATCTTTTACAGTTAAGGTTAAAGAAAAATATTTGTAAAACATACCAAAGATATTTCGAAGAGCAGGAATAAATACATATGACAAGTGAAGCTGGAGACTTTTATGCTTGCATGTACTTAAAATACATTTCACAATTAAGGCAACAATTAAATGTCACTACATTGTTATGCATGATGTAATCTCAGATGGGAAAATGAAATCACAAATGATGTTTTTGTGATTTTGAAGAAAATCAGTAAGTGACTAGATTTAATAAATAACATCGCAAGACATTGGAAATATTTCTGCAGGGATACTAAGAATTTTCTCCCTTTGAGTTCTTAAGATTTAAAAAATTCTGCTTACAGAAATTGATAAATAAGCATATTGTCCAACTACACTAGAATAACGTTGAAGTTGTTTTCCCATCTTTTGATTAAGAAATGGAGAGGAACCTTGCAGTATTGTTGTGGATTGTGAGATGTATTAACTAGTTTGCTTATTTCCATATCTTTGAAAAAGACCTCTTATTCAGACATTATAAATACTAAGATTTAAAGTCATGCTTTAACAGGCCTTTCAAGGCTGCAGAATCTTAGACTAAACCTCAAGTGGTTTTCTGTTGGGATTCTAGAGGACTTTCTGCGAGAGAATGGCCATGCGAGCAATCCTGCGTGAGAACAAGACTGATAAGAGCCTCAGCCTGAGCAAGAATGCGATAAGGATGTGATCCTGACTGAGGGGAGAGAAACCCGACAAGACAAACAACCCCCGAAGGGGTTGGGATGGAAGAGGAAGTTCCCCAAGGCAGGAAGCCTGGCGAGGCTGATGGGGCACTTTTTATCCAATCATAAGAAGGTTTAAAGCGCGGGCTAAGTTAACTGTCCAGTCTTGAGGACTTGTACTGCATGTTACTCACGTGTGCGGGAGAACATTATAAAAGGGCTTTCTTAGCTGCAATAAACGGGCATTGCTTGATCACACTGGTCGTGTGTGTGCTCAGCTCTCCCGCAGTTTTCCATCATAACTGCTTGAAGCTGGACCAGACTAAGAGAAACTGCAGCTATCACTGGCCTCAGGAACACTAAGGACTTTGTCAGCTCTCTGAGAAGAACATTGTTCTTGTGAAGGAGTACCTTTGTGAAGGAGTACCTTTTCTTCACACATCAGATCAATAAGAGAATTGGATCCTTTGAACTGATGGAGCTTCTAATCAGCCTGTCAAGATAGGCCCTGGGTTTATGATAATAATTAAAAAAAAAACCCCAAAACAAACAAAAACAAAAACCTGTCAAAACAAAACCCCCAAAGTCTATACTGAACAGATAGTTTCCCAAAAGCAGTTTACATGTCATAGTATGAAGAATCAACACGTGATCTGAGAGAGGTTTTACATGTGATGATAATGTGTACCAACTTCAGACAGGCTGTGGCAATCTAGACACATGACACAGTTTCTTTCATCAGCTTGAGTCTTGCAAAATTTGGGAACCAATGTTTGCTTCAAAATTACTTCCAGTTCTCTATTCAAATTTACTGCAATTCCAAATGTCTGCCTTTTCTACTTAACACTTAACACTTTTTATTTTATGAGAATACGTACTACCAAGACTTGTGCAGAAACATTTTTCATATTCAGGCTAAGGCAAAATATTTTCTGTATCATACATCACATAGTGTGTAGATACATATTGTAGGCACTGTAAGAGGGATTTCTGGTCCTTGAAAAAGTGATTAATCTTTACCAGCTGTAAAGTGAGCTGTCTTTATTCCAAAACATATCTTTCTTCATTAGCATTGAAAATTGCATATATAAGAATTTGCAGACTAATGATCTATTGCATGTAGTGAGACTACAGGATTTCACCTAATGTTTTGTTGCAGTAAAAGTTTGCTTAGAAAGATATTTGTAGTCATTTGCAACAGCTTCAAAATAAAGGAAATAGTCACAATGTGAATAGTGACAGTAAAAAACAGCTCAAATTTGTCAACATATACAGTTGAACCTCTGCTTTTTTTATAGTTAAAGATAGTACAAATAAAGGCTTATGATAGAAAGGTTTCTAACTTTTCTAGTGCTCACATGGCTCTAGAAAGGCCCTGCAATATGTTAAACATATTAGCAGACCTGAAGTCTTTACCTTGTGCCTACTGGTTTCTTAGTTATTTTATTCAGTGCAAGTAGAGAAATGAGATTTGTTCTCAGGCAGAAGTGAAGAGAAAATGTGAACATCATACTGTCTTTTGCTTGCATTTGATTAAAGATGTCATTCTTTTCTTTGAGTACTGACTATTTGAAATGTCTGTTAATTTGATTTATGCCACTTTTTGGCCAGGACAACAGGAAAAAGGCAATTAAATATACTGTGCTGCCCTAATTTCTATCTATGAAATGAGTGCAAAATTCTGAGTCAGTAGCTTCATCAGGAGCCACAGGAAAAACAAAATTAAAACCATTCAGTCATCTCACAGAACAAAGAAAATATTTATTGTAATGACTTGACAACGCATGACAAGCCCTTTCTGAACTGAAGAATCCACGTATCTGTAGAAAAACAGCTTAAAACCTGCAAAGCAACTCAATTTTGGAAACAGATTCTTGCCAAACGGCATTCAATGTTCAAACATGCATCAATAAATAGGCCTTCTGTAACAGAAAACAAATTACATCTCCGGAATCAAACAAGGGTGTGGGCATAATATCCAGCTGGCTTTTTTTTGTATTCTAGGATATTTTCTTGAAATATGAAGCAGGATCTCAGAGTGCTGCAAACTTTCAGGATTCGTTCAACTGCCAGAAACAGTGGTAATCAAGAAAACCTGCTGTTCTATTCTAGCACATTTCAACAAACTCAGAGAAAACAGCTTCAAATTTGTGCAATCTGATGATTTGCATATATTAAAAAAACCTTATGAATTTTGAAGCTACACATTCCAAAGTAACTGTCATCAGGTTAGCTTCAATTTACCTGTCAAATGCTTTATATGAGCATGTTATAAGCCAATACCTTGAACTTTACAAAATCTGCCTTTGACAGCTGGAGCAGCTCCTCCAAAGCCTGTATTGCTGTTAATCTATTCAACTATTTATTCTTTTCCCTTGCTCTTGAAGAAGACAATTAATTTCTCCAACTGACAGAGAGTCCTGTAATCACATTACTTATGATGTTCACTGATAAATCTTCAGATTGATGAGCTGCAGTAGGCCAGGACTGATTAAGCTGAATAAACCAATATTTGTTTCTGTTCATATTAAAAAACAGGTAACAAAAGCTGGCATTGCAATTCCTCTTCCTTTAAATAATCCCCTGGGACTATACAGGCTGAGAGCAGATGAAATAGAAAGCAGCTTTGCAGAACAGAACCGGGGAGTCTTAAAGCTGAGCGAGAAAAAGTCAGCTGTTCCAGTAAAGAAGGCCAGACACACACTGGGCTGTATTAAAAGAGTGCAACCATTAGGCTAGAATAACTTCAAAGGAAGTTTCTTAATCAAAATTATTTTGTATTTTCTTTAGGGGAAAAAAAGAAAGCTGCATAATGAATATTTTAAACTTTGTAACATGGTATTATAATGCTTTGGGTATCTGCATTCATTTTCTCCCACAGGCCAATGGGAAACCATGACACTGCTCACAGAACACTTCTTAAAAAACCAAAAACCAAAAACCAGCCAAACAGTAACTTCCATATCTTCATTTTATACGATTCCATAACATCTACACATTGAAGAATTAATTCTGACAAAATAGCAGGGAACATACAGAGAGACAGAAGTTGCAACAGTTGCTGTTATGTTTCACTGATGCTGGTATATATACTTATATGAGTCCAGACAGGGTGATAAACTATTAGTCAACTACAGGCACATTGAACATCCTTTAAAAAATGACAGCTACAACTGATACTAGATGTATTGAGTAAAACTAGGACAGAGAAAGGATTTTGTTAAAATTTGTGTACTCTATGACATGGAATGTTGAATGGTATGTCCTAGAAAAATCAAAATGGTTAATTTTTCTTTTCTAGATTTCATTACTAGGTACACATGTAATTCTTTTACTGGAGTCCTGAACATACATATAACAATAAATCATCAGCAAATCTTTCAAACAAATATAGTTTCTAATGAGCATTAATATTCTGAAGGGAAATACTCTGACATCAAGTTTTACTGCTAAGATCTAGAAAAAAAGATGCCAACAAGCTACTATTCATTTGCATATGATAATTTTTCAGAATTCATGCCAATATTTGTATAATAAATCTGAATTTCTAATTTACCAGACTGAGGGTTGTAGGAATTATTCTTTACTGTACTGATGTCATAGTAGTTTCAGTCACCTCATATCAAGAGACTAGTAAAATCTTTAAAGAGGACATTAATGTGTTAGTTGGAGAGAAACATGACCTTAAGCATTAGACAAATTATCTGTGCAACTATGGGACTCAAGGTGATTGCTTTCCCAGAAATTTATCCAAGGAGAAAAGGATTTTTTTTGAAAATGGAAGGAAGCAAACACAGTCAAGTTAGGAAAGTCTGACCTGAAAACAGAAAACTGTAAAAACATAACATGACTATCAGTGAGAAATTTCTGTGGATGGAACATTTTCATGCTACTGTATTGTCTGCTACATAGTGGCAATTTCTGAAGTATCACTCCCTCACATAAAGATTACTGAGGTCCTTGCTAGATTACTGCTAGTCTCATGAATTGTATCCTACGAAAAATGCATCGCAACCTGTTCTGTGGTATTTGAATTTGTGGTATTTTTGTGGTATTATACACTTGGAGTATTAAAAAAAAACCAAAAACAACTAAAAAGTGCACAGAAATAGTAACATTTTTGTGATTTGAGACCACTAAGTCATTATTAGTCTAAAATAGTGTCCCCTCAGTATAAGGCAAGTAATCTTTCACTTATTGTTTCCTAGCTACAACATTCAAACATGCTTATGAGGTACACTGTATCATCACAAATAAAAAGTTTCCTTAGGAACAAACAGAAAAAATTCTGGGTAGTTGTATTTCCAGATCTCCATTCTCTTCATTCCTAACTCCTAAGTGGCATTAGTTCATAATTCATTTGATTAGTGATAAAGCGATATTAACAGAATGTGCTTTGGCTGCTTCAGTTTATCTCACTTGGTCTAAACTAGAGAAGAATTTGGCAAGCATAAATAAAGAAGCCATAGAAAGAATGACTAAATTAGATAACTAAAACTGAGTTTTCTGCAGGTTGGGCTTTTTAATATAATTTTACAACAGCACTGTAATTCCTGAAGTTATCTAATTCTATACACAGTGACATTTTACTGGCTTAAAATTTTCTAAAGCAATCTGCTACTTCCCTTTCTGCTCCAAGCTGTAGCACAATTTAGACTCTGAGAAACAAAATACAATTTCTTTGCATAAACAACACAACATCACTTTTTTTTTTTTTTAATTATTATTATTTATTTAAAGTGTGGGGAAAAGTGGAGAGAATAAGAAAGGATTAAATAGTCATTCTTATAATCACTCTTCTGCCATCCAAGTGCAACTACTAAGTAGCCTATGAGATATAAATTCATGTAATAAAAATAAAGTACATAGTACCAGTAGTATAAACCGAATGTATTCTACAGGAGAAACTACAGGAGAAAAGGATTAGTCATATCTATTGACTAATCCTTTTGATTATCTATTTGCTTACTGAACTCATATGGTGGAGCCATTGCAGCTGTATTGAGCGAGAAGAAGAATGAATTTGCATTTCTTGCGTTGTATTAAGCTTTGAAGATACTGATTTAATGCCTTCTGTCATCCTTGTATCTGTATACATTTCCTCAGGAGGTAATCACAGAATTTCAGTTTCTCTCCAAACCTGCTAAATTTCTTTCCTTTTTTTTTTTTTTTTTTTTTTTTTTTTTTTTTTTTTTTTCCTGTGCTGAATGTTTAAAAAGTAAATCTGCAAACATCTTGGGAAGTTTTTTATCACTGAATCATTTTTGGTCTATACGAAGTCTCTAAACACTCTCTAAGAAATGACTGTTTCTTAAAATATTCATGCAATACCCTGTGGTTTTAACTGTATAGAGGCATACATTTGTCAGTGATACAGAAGCAATTGAAGATAACTGGTTGTAGATATCAGTCTCTTTCACATCCCATTTGCATCTGCAGGAACCCAGAAAGCTTCCAGAGTTTCTGGCAGCACCAGTAACAGTTGACAAACTCATTCAGAATCTCCAGGATATGCCAGATTTTGACTAGTCAAATATAACAACATTACTTCCAATCTTGACTTTCATAACGAAGGTATGCAGTAAGAGGCTCTATGTTAGAAAGAGTAAGTACCTCTTGGCCTCACCGAGAGGATGCACTCAAGTCACTCATTGCTGTGGCAGCTGAAAAAACCCACCATTGTTTAGAAAACACTGTATGTAGATCTTTATTATTCTTTAAAATGTCTATATTTAGATTGCTAGATTGAGGAACAGTATATATTAGTGACATTTTTAAATTTTTCTAAGAAGAGGATCTTAAATTGTCCAATCATTATTGCTATGGTTGGAGCTCAGAGGGCAACTGAGCACCACACAGCTGTTCACTCTCCCTTTCACCTCCAGCAATGAGAAGGGGAAAATAAACAAAGGTGTCTCTCACTCTTCCCTTCCCCCCCTGAAGCACTGAGAAGGAGGTAAGAAAGAGATCCAGGAAACTGAGATAAGGATAAGGAGGGATGAAGCAGTTCTTTACAGAATGGGTTGCTGGGCATTGGAGTGGGCTGCCCAAGGAGGTGGTGGAGTCCCCATCCCTGGAGGTGTTTAAGAGTAGAGCTGACTTAGTGCTGAGGGATATGGTGTAGTTGGGAACTGTTAATCTTGGCTTGATGGTTGGACTGGATGATCTTCAAGGTCTTTTCCAACCTAGAGGATTCTGTGATCTCATGCTTTAAGGCCCAGGTAAAAGACAGACTCATTAGGGGAAGAAAAAAAAAACATAAATGTAATGCAGACACTAACAACAGCAACACTTTAACACACAGAGTGGGACACTGAGAAGCATTACCACATACTCACAACACCTTTCCCCACCCTCCCTTCTTCCTGGGCTCAGCTTTGCTCCTGATATCTCTACCTCCTCCCTGCAGAGATGCAGAGGGCAGGGAATGGGGGTGCAGTCAGTCCTGCCACTTCTACCACCTCGGGGAGGGGGAACTTCTGGCATTCCTCCCCTGTTTCAGCACGGCCTCCCTCTCACAGGAGACAGTCCTCCAGGAAGTAACTCCAACAGGTGTCACTCCCACGGGTCACCCCCGCATATTGGAATCCTCCCAGCACTGAACTACAACAGCAGGGGCTTCTTCCTGTGGGGTCCCAGTCCTCTTTGAATGCAGTCACCTGGGTCAGCATGGGGCCCCCCACAGGCTGAAAATCGGTTTCAGCTCCACCACAGACCTCCATGGGTGGCAGGGGGGGTGGCCCTGCTGTTTCAGTCCAGGTCACAGGGGAGTCTCTGCTCCAGAGAATCTCCCCCCACTTCTCCTTTCTTCCACTGACTTCCGTGTTCACACAGATGTTCTCCTCACAACTCCTCCTCACAACTGCAACTCTTCCTCTCAGGTTCCCCTTAAATATGTTGTCACAGAGCTGCAGCTAATTGACCTGGCGTTGGTGCAAGGGCGGGTGTGTTTTGGAGGCAGGGGACCTTCAAGAAGCATCTCACAGGGGTCCACTACTGTAGTCCACTCCCCTGCTACCAAAAAAAACCCCTGCCACTTACTCAAATCAGGACAATTATGTAATTAGAAGCTTCCAGAGATGTCTGTGAGAGAAAAGACATGGTTTGGGGTTAAGAGCCTAAAGCTCAAATGGGAAGATTTAAACAAGGAGCAGAAAGTGCATAACCAAGGCTTCAGAGGAACTTCTTTGGGACTACAGGTGGTTCTAAAGTCTGTTATAAAGAAAATCCATACCTGCATGGACACAGTGGGCACATACTTCTGTAGACCCTTTGTTTTTCCATTTTAGCTGTCACACTTATTTTCTGTGTTTAAGAAGCCAGGGTTGGTTGGTTTTTTTTTGTTTTGTTTGTTTGTTTGGTTTTTTTTTTTTTTAGGTAACAGAACCAAATTTGGTTTAATTCTACTCTGTGAAGATAGGAGGAAATAAGGGGTTACAGACCAAGAAAAATACAACTGAACAAGCGTAAGAGAGTGCCTTGCTCCTGTAAATAATTTCTGGTGCAGAAAAATGCAATGTTTAAAATATTTCCTGAAGTTATGAGG
>NW_020799091.1:100925491-100951429 GCF_003259725.1 Athene cunicularia | reverse complement strand
GGGGGAAGGGGGGCGGACAGGGGATGGACAAGGGGGATATAAAACTCTTTGAGGTTTGGTTTTTTTTGTGGACCTCACTATAACAATTGACCAGACTCAGAAATCTGTCCAACTAGGGACAGTAAAATATTTTTGTACTTCCTTGGAATTCTTACAGTTTCTGTCAGGCTCAGGGTGGGTGTCAGCTGGTCTTTGAAAAGATTTCTGAACTAATTTCATTTCCTTTCTAAATGTAGAAACCTTTCCTACTAGGACCACAACAAAATCACTTGTAATTGTCCCTGTATTCTCAAATTATAATCCAGAGCCTCCGCTATCTGATAAAGATATATTGTAGAACGGTCTGTGGCTTTTAGGAGTTTAGCAAGTAAAGAGCTAGGAACTTGCAGGTAAGGCTCTGTCCCCTACATTCTTCATTCTAGGAAGAAAGGGGGAAAAACCATTAAAAACTCACAAGAAAATCACAAGGCAATAAGAAAAAAAGATTCAACAGCTGCTGTCAACTCTAACAGAAGGAACAGTTCACTCACAAAATTGGGTAGCTACTTGTGGTAAATCATACATAACACCAGACACAAATAATTGCATGGTCTTATCTTCTTATGAAGATAGATTTGACCCTTGCTGCTGACTTTTATGCTAAAGTTTCAGGTGGCCTTTAGTATCACTTTCCTAAGGAATTACAGTTTAAGGACATTTTTTTGTGAACATCATAACATTGTTAGTGCCTAATAGATATGTTTCTGATATACCAAATAGACGCTTTTATTTTTTTCAAATTATATGCATGTTCCTTTGGTTTACTTGACTCTGAGCAAAACGGTATTTCAGGGTGGTTTGGTTTTTTTTTTTTTTTTTTTTGTAGTTTATTTTCATGAAACTAGTTGTACCAAGTAATGGGAGGGGAACAATCCTTCTTATGTTTAGACATAACTTGATATAGATGAATTTGTGTGCAAGGAATGCACTTTGATTTCCTTCGTGGCTTATAGCTTTTCGTCCTTTAGGGCTCACGTTTTTGTTTTTCAGTGAGTACAAATTTCATGCACATAAATGCTGGGTATAAATTCTTTGAAAAGCACAGAAAACACATGATCAGGTGAAGCATGACTGAAGTATATGTAGTAGGATTTGAAATATTATCTTCTACATCCAAAGAGAGGCAATGTTTCTACCATGGTTATGTAGCACTTATTTTAAGATCTGTTTGTTATGCTCATGGTAATGTCACAGAACAAAATCTGTTTTAATGAGATGCAAAAGAAGTGTCTCAAATTTGAAAGTTATATTAAGCCAAAACATGAGTAAAATTGGTCTCATTATTGTTACCACACAATATGTGATAAAGGCATGTTGCCTAGAAAGCTCCATAAAAGGAAAATTTTGACGCACCTGGAAAGTTCTTTTACATATAAAGACATAATCCCAAATTCATCAGGCATGTACTGTGTGAATTGAAGGATTCACTGAATTTCAGCTGCAGCTCCTTATGGGTTTTAAGGGAAATAGTGAAGTATTCCCTGAATAGGGTACAGGAAGAAAACTTCATGTTACTTTTGCTTTTTTTGTTTTCCATTTCTATGTTAGTTTAGTAAACAAGAAAATAATGTGAAGGAAAAGAAGTCACAGCAATACTTACCTAATACTCTGCTAGCATTAGGTAAACTAACTGTCTGTCTAAAAGGCTGTACAAACATTTATATACAAGTACAATTGCAATAAAAAAAAATATTCCACTGACAAGAAGGAAATATCAGAAAGCATATTTAGAAAATCATCAGTAAAACAGAAGACCTGTTCATCATGCCTGAAAATTCACATGAAAAACTAGTTTGCTTGCCTTATGTTTTTCAAATATTCCAGTGAACCTCGAAGTCAAAGACTGTAAACTAGAAAAAAAAAAAAAACAAACCTAAGCTAAACATAGCCACCACTTACGAAGAAAATTATATTAAGGAAAGACATGGCATACGTACAATCAAATCTGAATAATCAGAAAATCTAGTCTTATAAAACATCTGCGGTTTTCTTTAAAGTATAAAAAACATTGATCACTTCTTTACCATTACTATGCTGAGCAGTTCAGTGTTTTATAGAATACCAGCTAAAATATCTTCAAGTTGCTTTTTACACAAGTTGCTGAAGTTGTACTTCGGAGTGCAGTTGTCTAGTTCAGGAAGTGCTACTGCTCATAGGAGTAGCAGTGAAATTAGCCCGGCCTGCAAAGTTACTAAACCCCCTATACACATACATCAACATAAAATATCTCATTAAACAACTATATTCAGTTCTTGGAAATGTTAGACTGCCTCATTCATTTTTACTGGCCTCAGTAACAAAACAAATTCTTTATTGATGAATGATGTTAGCAGGAATGATACTTCAGTGGAAAGTATTCACATGTAAAATCCCGTACTCCAAAATGAGTTATCTTGTAGAAACTTAGAGAAGAGCTAAAATTCCTTAGAACAGCAGTATTTTCTCCTTTTGCTTAGTCTGGACTATATTTGCTGAAAATTAAAGACCACCCCTCCATTTCATCATAAGTCATATTTAACAAGGAAAAAAGCCTCTGTGTAATTAAGGATCACATCTGTAAAAATCTTGCCAGTCTGCATTAGAGATAGCTGCATTCCTATTGCCTAAAATAAACATTGACTTCACTTCTTTTGAATGAAGGGGAAAAAACAACCCAACAAAACAACCCACCTTTGTGTTTTGTATTTCTGCTGAAAAGTGGAAGTGAAGAAGTAGTCTAAGAGTAGGATCCTCACTATGTCTGTAGGTTTAAAACTAGCAAACACATGTACATAACTCACATTTGAGGAAACATTTTAACTTTTGGAAGAACAAATAATTTGTAAAGGTTTGGCAAATGTTAACATTACTTGAGTTTTTCTTCTTTGACTACTCAGTTGAATAAGCAGGTGCTCAGAAGAAAGACTGTGTTCAAATTTTGTTTAAAATTGACTGCTCAGTGTTGCTCAAAACCATGTGATTTATAGGGGGAAATTCTCCCTGGGTGATCAGCTTCTTGAATGTACCTATTTCTCTAAAATATTATATTCAGAATGGAGATTTTAATACTTTATGTGAATGAAAGAACGCACAACCTGACCCCTAAATCTTATCCTGGAAACCCTGTGAGGTGAGTCACAGCTAAATAAATGGGATTACAGAGTGTGGGTCCCAATAGGTTTTACAGGAATCAAGAATGATGATTAACATATGTGCCCCATATTTCTTTACTGGCTAAGCTGTTTGTTTGTTTGTTTGTTTGTTTGTTTGTTTGTTTGTTTTGGCCACAGCTGGAATAAGATCTTTAAATGGTGAGGCCAGATTTGGAATAAGATCTTTAAATGCTGATATCTGAAGTGTTTTATTTTGTCTTAAAGAGGATCCTGTCTCTCTGTAGAAGTATAAATAAAATATGGTATTTCTTTCATGTCACAGTCAGATTCACACTTTACCCTTCTGAACTGATTTTTGAAAACAGAGGTTAAAAATGTTTCATGCTTTTACTGTGCCAACTGAAACAAAAATAATTTTGAGCCATTAGCAAATTACAAGAGACTATCCAGAGAGATTTCACAAGGCTCCTGTCTATGGAAAAATATTTTCTTTTCTATGTATTCCATGTGTGATCACCAGTCAGTGGCAGACATTCAGAACAGATGTCCACAATTAGCAATCCCACAATTCCTGGTTGTTGTCTCTTGATGCATTTATAGTGATATGCAACTATTGCCTCAAGAGTGGATTTCAGGTCAAATTTACCACTTGTATGTACTGTTTGCTGAATAGTGTCAGTGCTTGCTTGAGTAATCTAGCTAGTATTCCTGGAGAAAACATGCTTTTTCCAGAACTTAAATATCTTCCTTGCTACCTAGTCCAACAGCTTTCTTTTACCTGTTTTCCATTGCAGCTCCTCTATTGCATCCGTATCTAGCAGTCAAAACAGCCTGGTGTATTTCCTAGGAATACCTTGACTTCCTCTGTCAAGATAACGGGTGCTTTGCAGCCAGCCTGATTTTGTTTGCCAACTCAATAAAAGAAAAGAGTAAAATCACAAGAATGCCAAAACCTTCAAGTCACTCAAGTGATGTTTTTGTTTAGTATATCTGATTCAACTACCACCTAAAAAGTGTCTGAGCTAACTAGTTGAAAGCTGGTTTAAGCAGCCTATGAACCAATATTCTCAGGGTACACCAGTAAAATGTGAGTGGGGTTGCTCATAACCTGGAAGTACGAATTTGATATCATTCACCTGATCGCATCTTATGACTATTGATATAACTTATGTTGGCAGGTGAGGATTTGCTTTTTTAGATGTTTTTGGATAAGACTATGAGACTATAAGCACCTCAGTAGAACAGAGAAATTACTGTAATTTGCAGAAATATACCCTTGCTAACTTACCCTCCCTTCTTCACATTTTCTTCTGCTTCCATATTTTCAGTCATTACATAAAAATATACATATAATAGACATGTTATTGTCCAGATATATTAAAGGAAATACGAATTTGAATTTTTACTCATATAATACTGTGCCGTGACAAAGTATTACCAGTGAGTATACATCTAAAAACAGTTCCTAACAAGTTAGGAACATACCTATAGAAACATTACTTCATCCATTTTATCACCCTTTATCTTATCCCTACACTATACTGAATTCAGTTTCCTCTGCCCTCTTTTACTCTCTGGTGGTGAATGGCCTCTGGAAAATACTGGGTGTGGATAGACTTCCTTGCTCACTAGGGAAGAGAGGAGTTTTCCCATCCCAAGAAGTGTTGGTTGTTATTGTTCCTCACACCCTTCTGAATCACATAATGTAACTCTGCTTTTCAGTATCAGTCTTTTCAACACAGGACAAGTACTTTAAATCATGCCCCCTACTAAAAGGCACAGAAAGTACCATTTATGAGGCACACAGATAAATTCCACTCTTGACATCTGACCATAAATCTTTGATTTCTGTGGAAACAGTAGGCATATTATATACAATAGATATAAAGAGCATAACTTTTGCCCTTCAGTGAGGTCAGTTTATTGTGAGGTTATTGCTTCTTCATGCTTTTGATTAAGTTCTGCATGTTCATCCCTGTTATTCAGTGGGACTCATCAGTTGTACAGGCAGATTGCATGCAAACTGAACAATACAGAGATTTTTGTATAATAAAATACTGAAATGCTAGCTACCTACCATAAAACATAGGAGGGTGTATTGTGTATTTTCATGTGAACAAAGGGGACTCCACCTATTTCCATTTGGGATTTATCACTAGCCTCTCTCATATTCATTCCAAAGATGGAAAATAAATTAGATCATATGAAACTCACAGGATTTGCTGTTAAAATGGTTTGCTGGTTTGTCTTCAGATCATAGAGTTGTCACAAATGTACTGGAGGGAATGCCAATACCATAGTCAGTTGTCTAAAGCTAATATTTTTAAAATATGATCATCATATTTTGACAGTGAAATTACTTGTGATTTGAACTATACAATAGACACATTCTTGTTATATATTGTATTCTTCTTACTGTTGAAGAACAAGCCCCAATCCTTTCCTTCTGAACAGGATTTTTCTTCTAAAAATTATTTCCTATGTATTTGACACTTGCAGGAAATCAAACACATAGATGAGTGTGTACAACAAAGGAAAGTAAACAATATTGATGTGACTATTCCCCCTTTTCTCTCTTCTCTCTTTTTCTAGAATACCTGTAGAATAGAGAGTGAATGGAAACAATGTAAGAATGTTTTTGCTGGAATTTCTAACAAAGAACCCATTTCATACCTGTTCAGGAAGGGAAAGGATGATGTGAATAAATTTGCTCTGAATTCCACCCCTGAGCATGCCAAAAAACTCAAGAGTTTCTTGAAAAAGGTATGTTACAGATGGATAAATATTTGTCCTCAATCCTAGGGCCAATCTCTTTCTACAATGTTTGAGCAGAGTCTCAATGAGAGGATTTATAACATTAAAAATATAGTAAATTCTACATTTTTAGAAATCCAAATAATATACTGATAGAGATTTAAATAAATTCTAGACAGGCACTTTGTAGCATAGATTTAGTTCCTTACATCTAATTCTTTGCTTGTTCTGTATAGTCCATCAATATTCTGTAAAATATACCTAATTCTAGCCACAGCCAAATGTTCTACAAGGAATTCAATACACTTAGTTTCTTTAATATGTGTTCCTTCCCCTACCCTCAGCTATCAATTATGAAAACTCAAGAGTAAATACTTTCTTGTATAAAAGTACTTACATTTTAAAGAGGAAAGTGTTATAAATCCTCAAAGATTTCATGGCAAATTGGGGAAGCTGGTATCAGGAATTGAATAGATGGTAGCAAATACATTGGTAACTGAGATGAAGTAGCATGCTAAACACTCATACATCAAATAATTTATTAATTTAATTTGAAGTATTTTGGATACTTACCAAAAATGTTATTACATATATATTGTGACAGAAGAGATTCTAAATAATGAATTAATTCCACAATAGAAAGAGTTGCAGAGGTCCAGGCTAATACAATCTAAATGTGATTTTATTCAAGCATCATAGTTTTGCTATTCTCAGGAAAAACAGTTCTTGTTTATGAAAAACTATTGATTTATGTTAGGGCAATTATAATATTTGGAAATATGTTTTCAAGTTGCATTTTATAAAGCTCTCCCACACAGTCAAAAGGCAGCCTACCATCCCCTCAAGTCTCCATTTAATAATTATAAATTTTCTGCCTCTACTCATTCAGTTCACATTCTCCCTGTTTCCCGTACTTAACATTAACTGAAGTTGGCTTACAGAGGTGAATACTTTGATCACTCACTCATCTAATTTGATGAAAAATCAGCATTTTGGATAGCTAAAATGTGAAAAATACCACTGTAAGTGAAACCCGCCCTTTGAACTTTGGCACACATTGCTACTTGCTCACTTTTATTTTCCCAGGCTTCTGTAGAACTTTTTGTTATTACGAAAGCAGTACTAAAGAACTGTGACTTCCACTTATTATTTCAGAAGGTGTGTCAGGACAAAGCTGGACATGGAAACTTCTGCTTTTTGCGGGGGAGGAGAGGGAAGGGGTGTTATTTTTTTTTTCTAAGGTGAGAAGCAGTTCTCAAGCAATAAACTTTACACAGGAAAAATTATTCATCTCTGATACTATTCCAGGGAAAGGGAGTGCTAAGCCTGAACATGCTAACGGAAGTTTTACATATCTCATTGACCTTCAACACTCTTATGAGAAAGTGTCATTCAAAAAACCTTTCTTACTGGCTCATTTACTCTTTTCTGAAGGAACTTGGAAAAGGATCCACCAGCACTGTTATTAGGAAGCATTTTATTCCAAAGGAAAAGGCAAATCAGGTTTTACGCATTGAAATTTCCTTTGTCAAAAAAGATCAAATCCTGACACATCATATTGCCTTAAAGAAGATAAATTGCACTCCCTACTCCACAGTGAAGTATACATGAGTAATTGTCCTATTCAAGTACATGTGAATATATCTGTAGTTACATTAAAAAAAGATCTTTATCCGACAGTGTTCCCATATCCTAAAATCCAAGCCCTTCATAATTTTTATTTCATTCTTCTTCATTTTGAAAGGCTTTAGAGATACCTAACAAAGGTACAAGGGTCTAAGTCCAGACTCATATTTAGTCTTCTAGTGTCCACAAAAATCCATGGCAACTAGGTACTAAACTGTCAATCTGAGCCTAAATAATTCGCCAAAGAGTTAGAAACAATCAATTCCAAGTCTCCAAAAACCAATATCTAATGTACTTTTCTTTTAGCAGTAGTTTCAGTTTAAACAGCTGCTTGGCCTAATTGTTTCTTTCCTATCTCCCTCCCCTGCAAACATCACTTCTTCTCTTACGCCAGTCCAAATATTAGTGTGGTGCTTGGTAAGACAGATCAGGGAACAGACACCCGATGACATGATCCATATATGTTCCAGGACCAGATTAAAAATGCTCTAAATCAAAGCCACTCTAGGAAAGACTGTAATAGATAAACATTGTTTTAAAAGAGACAGACATAAGAATCCTAATGAGAAAGCAATGAGTCCATACAAACATTCTTCACCTAGTTTAGAACCGCTGTTTGTAACAAACGCTCAAGAACACCCTCAAAAAGCAACCATTTCAATGAGTAGAATTGAAAACAGTGGAGTCACAAAATCTTGATCTACTTTTACTATGGTACTGCTGCCAAAACTAATTTGAGGAGTTTTAAACATCTCAACTTAGATTGCCCCCTTCAAAACTTGGTATATATACGTTTATCCTATTTCTAACTGAAGAAATAACAAGTTCTATAAATTATGGATAACACTACATTTGGGCATGTTAGATCTCTATTTCCATTTCCACCCCCTGTTTCCAGTCTCAGTTGCTTGGTCTACTCCCTATTTTGTTTTCACCAGTCCCTATCTTTAAATCTGCTTCCTGTATTCCTTCATCATTCTCTCGGTCCTCCCCAAGAGATAGTTACTTTACTGGAAAGTGGACCTGTAGTATTGAGGTGAATACTTTCAAAGATTCACAAAGGTTAATATGGTCTGAAACAAGAAAAGCAATTTGGTCACTCCCAATAATATTTGTTACATGCTTATACCACTGAGATACAGTTTTTTTGTCAACATTAGGAACCTTCTATCCACCAGGCTGTACACCTGAAACTACATCTTAATAACATTTTCAATCTACCTGCACCCTCTGGAACAGTTTATGTAGGTCTTGACTAAGCAGGACTTTACAACACTAGGAACCACAAGTTTTGAAAGAAAACTAATTTTTACATGAGAAAGATGTGGTAACTTTTAACACAGATCCAGAGAAAGACACATAAAATTAATGAAGAAAAATGTGTCAGCTTATCAATCAATCTATCCTATCCAAACAATAGTTCCAATGCTACCACCACAGCATTAAAAATATAACAATTAAATCCACAGTAGATTAATTCTGAAACTGATTTTAAATTGAACCACATAGTGAAAATAACTATAATATAATATATTATTATATTATATGACTATAATATATGAGGTGTAGGCTTACACCCATATTCAACTGAACACTTTCTCTAAAGTATTAATTTTATAATTGCTTCCTATTGCATAGTCTGGAAAACACACACATGGAAAGGAATTGTAGAGCACACCACGTATTTTGTTTTCTAAACATAGCCCTTCAGATTTGTAGAAGAGATTTGGCTGCGAAGTGTTAAATGCTTACACAATTGTCTGGGTTTTGATTATTTGTCACAAGTGATGAATTCAAAGTTAGCAAAAAAAACCCCAAACTAGGATTTTATCTTTCCCTTCCTGGCCACAAAATACAAGATTCTTAAATTCAGCTCATTTGTCTCTATAAATTTCTCATAGAAAATAAAGAAGTTGCTTTGCTATGATATTAGATAATTAGGAAAAGATTTTTTTGCTGGTTTGGTTTGTTGTTTTGTTGGTTTTGGTGTGGGTTTTTTTGTTTTTGCTTTTGTTTTTTTTTTTTTTTTCCTCTCCTTGGTTTCTTCCCCATATCTATATTTACTGACAAATTAGTTGCTCACTTTAACATTCTGTATGACACACTGTAAAGTTTCCTTGACTAAACATTTATTGACTCAGCTTTCTGAAGAGTGGATTTGTTAATGTGAAGGACCTGATAACCCAAAAAGTACTAAGAAAGTAAATTGATTTTGCTATGCAGCATTATCATAAAATGAATAGGCCACAATTAAATGAAGTTGCATCTCTGACAAACTGGTTATCAAATGTTGATTAGCTGTCACTTTCATTCTTCTAAGCCAAAACATAATATATGTAGCAGCCTTTAGGCCTGCATTATTTTATTTGTATAATAGCAGGTCTATAAAGTCTACCAGAAGAAAAAGGAGAATTGATATTACAGTTTGATTTTTAATTGCTTAAAATTAGTTACATTACTGTGAATACTATGATGATATTTTTTCTCTTGGGCCAGACAGTTTTTCAAGGAAGGTTTTTCAAGGAAGCAGAACTGTAAAACAGCTATCCCTAACATATTTAATAAATCATTACTATTTAACTCAGTTTCTTCCATGGAAGAATTACTTTATCTCTGCTACACATATTCTCACATAGGAATCACCAGGAAACAATTCCTAGATATATGCTTATTAGCAAGAACCTACATCATAGCATAGAATAAGGATCCTGAACATCTCTAACCTGTATCTGACAGCAAACACCCAGAAAATATATCTGGAGGCAAGAGGATGACATAGTTCTAAAAATGCCCCAAACTTTTGCCAACACAGGCTAAAGAACAGTGTATGAGCATATGTCAGGTATCTAGGGAATAGTCTGCTGGATAGATCTGGCTTCCTGATACCACCCCAGAGTATTTCAAACAGGCAAGAACATGAAACAATCTGGCCCGCTATACATGCAGTGACTGCATCCACAGTCTGTTAAATAGCAGAGGGTATAAAATGTACCTCAGATTTTCTGCCAGCTAATAACTGACATATTATCCCATCTTGTGTTTTCCTAAGGGCATTGGCACTTCATTTGTCAAAGGCAGACCCATTTTATAACCAGTATTTTGAATGTCCAAACTTTTCCACACACATATATCCTAGAAAAGTAAGAAGAGGTTGCCTCTATCTTTCTCTGTAGGTAAACCCTCCTAAATGAATAAATTTAATTTTGAGATAACATACAAGAGTTTGGACTCTTAGTCAGGTATCAGACTAGAGTAGATCTTAAAAGGCTTGGGAAAAGGTGTATTTTCTGTTAGATGTGGTAAAAGAAACAGAAAATAATTTCTGGCCCCAAGAAACTCAGTCTCATTGCTCAGCACACAATAAGGAGATGAGATAAACGGAGCAGAAAAGAGAATTTAAGACAGTAAGGAAACATTCATGTGAAAAAACTAGAAGGAAGAGGAAAACCACAGGTCACCACTTGCAGAAAGGTATCTCCTTATTGTTAAACATAATAAGTGATGGTAGAGAGGAGTATTGCATTGTTTTTCCTCAAGGGCAGATTTGAAAATGCGTCAAGCAGTGGTTTTATGAGCAGTGAGATCCTCAGGAGAGAGACCAGAAAGCTGAATGTCCTTCAGGTAAAATGGTTGAGGGATTCTGACTGATGCCTAATGGCAAAGTTCTACCTAACTGCATCAGAATGTTGGGACCCTGAAAAAAAAAATCATATAGTCAGAGTTGAAAAATAGGAGTGTGATCATATGCATTTTACATGTGTTTAAGAATGAAAATTGGGAAAATATTAAAGCTCTGAAGGGGAAAAATGGCAATAGTTACATTCACACTAAGTTGACAGTACTCAGTATTCACCAACACTCAACAGAAACACCCATCAACTGCTGGTTATTGATTTTTGGTTGTAAAGGTAAATATTGGGGTGGTATATTAGCATGGCAGCGATTCCTAGCTAAAACCTGCTAGAGTAGGTACTCAAAAATTTGAGATATTCTACCTTTCCAGTGCAAGGATGTCTGTGTTGTAACTCAGAAAAGGGGGAAAGGGAAGAAAAAAAAATAGCAATAAGAAACTAATTTTTCCCATCCTAAAACCAGAGGCAAACCATTTGGCTTTGCGTTCTGAAGGAAGTAAAGCTACATATCAAATCTTCCTGAGAAGATGGACAGCTGTTCTCTTCCATCAGCTGAAGATTCCCCAGTCTATTTCATGGCTAGCTATGAATTACAAAGAGAGAAGAGCTCTTATTTAATAGGAGAAAGTAGCTATGTTATGGTACAGAGACATAAGCATGTCACAGTAGTAAGAACAATGAATCAGATATGAAGCTTGGAAGCAGCAGAACAAAGAAGGCCAGAAAGGACTAGTCAATCATGCTTAGTTAAATGAATTTGCTTGAAAGTACTTTGTGAGAGCAGGGACTTAAAGGCTTAGAGCTTTACATGAGCCTACAGTATGAGATCTGTGGAGCAAGAACCAGATGTGTTAAGATTTATACATTCATCTGTATTTGTCTGCTGAATAACAAGACATACACCTCTCCTGTTTGGCTGTTCAGTAACTTCTTGCTGCTTCCTGAACAATTGTGCAAAAGATGTACAACACTTTTCTGTTACTTAGGGATTAAAATATGTAAGTTCAGACATGATTCTGCTTCCTCCACAGCTGTAAATAAGATTTTTCCATTAGCTTTTTTGCTGTGCAAGTGATGGTTTTAATATTCTTACCACACTGTAAACACCCAGTTTACAAAACAGAAGGATGACTAAAATGGTGACAACAGCCCTTTGCAATGAGAATTAAAGAAAAGACTACATCCGGAAGAACATAATGAAAACATTCCTCATATGGAACTCTCAAACTTTTTTTTTTTTTTTTTTTTTTTTTAATATCTTGCTTTTAAGAGAGTTTTAAAGTGGTTTTGTCTATGTCTCTTAAGATGTGGATACATTCAGTACATTCATGTTTAAAAAAGAGACTTTGCATTTATTTTTAAATATTTTAATAAATCCAAACTTAGAACAAGGTCAAATATTGCCTTCAGAAACTTGTGTCTTGAAAAACTTAAAATTGTCAAATTTCAGAAAAATTAGCCTTTACGTAGTTTTTAAAAGCCAGTTGGAGGACTAGTTTTCTTTCACAGCACACCAGTACCAGCACTTATAAAGAACAATATATATGTTTATTGAGCAAAATCTGCCTTCATACCTGTCTTACCACAGGTCAGTGTTCCTCCTATATTGACATCTTTGAAACCATGCCATGTCAATGGGTTAGTCAATCTCAGACAACTATTAGGGTTAAGATTTGCTGGCTTTGACTCTTGTAAAAGCAGTGAGAATGTTTTGTAGGTCCATACCTGAAGTATGAGACATGTCAGCTTTTCAAGAAACTAGTAGTCAGGGCACGAAATTCCTTTTCTGAGTGAAAGTCTGAGAGGGGGTAAAACTGTTGCATATTGGAAAAACACTTCAACATTTCTTGGGACAAGAATTCTCCAATGTTGTTTACAGAAATTGATGCAATATTTTTGCTTGGCTTTTCACAACAAACTCAAGATGACGTTCCACAATCTCTCTGAACCCTGACAGTCCCAGCAGTCAAGCAGTTTAGACTTATCCCATGGCTGGAAATTTGGCTCCAGACAGGCAAACTGCTGGTGAGGTAGGCAAGTTTCCATGGAAACCTGCCTAGTTTCTGTCAAGAGTAACTAAGAAAAACCAACTTGTTCCCACATAATGTTTTGATGATATTGAATCAGCATTTTTTCAAACAGTTCTATTAATAAACTACCTAGATTTGGATCTGGGGGCTAGTTTTGAAAGACTGACTTAAGAGAGAGTAACACATTATGATCTCAAAGAAAGTGAGGGTCCGCTACTGACTTTCTTATCAGAGCTTAATCTCCCAAAGCATCATTCTTTCCACCTGTGCAAAATCCTGACACTTTTCTACATGTACATACATAATGTATATACAAGTGCATATGTACACACACACAAGTGTACTTATGTGGCATAAACCCACAAATCCAACCTTGAAGAGTCAACTCTTAGTTCCTAACTTTCAGCATTATGTTTACTTATGTATTACTATTAGTTCAGTGACTGTAAAAAGGTTTCTAAGCCTAGATGAAGCAGACCTTTACAGTTCTATTATTAATAAGTTATTTGAAGAACCTTCATTTTTTTCTGGAAGATCAAACATTCTAGCACACTGTTCGAGGTAGAGCTTTTAAAGAGCATAACAAAACAGACATATGGGTGTTAAGATAAAAAAATCAGGCAAAGATCTCAGTGTTTCAGCAAAACATTAGTAAATTCAGGACTATGCATTGTGAAGTAGAGGAGGGTGCATACAGTGTGATAAGAGATTAATACACCAGCACTTAAAGATAGATTACCTTAGTGACTAGTCTGTTGTGATGAAACACAGGACAGCAACAGATGATAGCCCACATTTATCACTAGAAGACACCAGAAGTACATTTTACTTACTGAAGATACAGGTTGTGTTGGTATACCCTTTAAAAGGAAAGCATATAGCTGGGGAACATGCAGTACACCTTTCACTGTAATAGCAGTAATTTCTACCCTTGAACATCACAGATGGAGACCTCAGGAAGTACAGTTTCTCTCAGAGTCAGGCCTTCTGACATTCATTTGGCTTGCAGGAGAGATTACGAAATTATTATATTGTCATGATTTCTCACAGCTCTGAAATCTACACATCTTTATCCTTCAGTGTACGAGTATGGATTTCTTTCCACAGTGCTTTTTGTTTGTTTGTTTCTCTTTGTGGGTGGGGTGATGGGAGGTAAAATTAGATTTTACCACTATGCAATTTACTCATTCTACACCTGAGAACCTCCAGGGCACATTCTATAACACATTGCTTCCAGGGTGCTAGATTTAGTTTAGATGAAAGGAAGAGGTGCATGTATGGCTAGCAGTCTTTGTGTATTAATAATTACGAAAGAATGCAAGCTAACTTCAGGATTTTCTGCTAGTAAAAGTTTGTTGATATTCTACTTACTCTTGATGAAATAGAAAGGATTTTTGGTTTTGTCTGAATTGATAACTATTTAAAAAATTGCTTGTGACAGTTTAAGAACAACATTTCTAGTAAGAGAGCATTATACAATTATATCAGAATTCTTATGTAATGCTTCTCACAGATACTTAGGAATTTGTAGAAATAACAAACTCTTTAGAACCTTAATACCTTTCAGAAATATGGACAGCTATACTAGAATTGTTATAGCAAACACCAGGACTAAACTTTCTTTCAAATATAAAGCTAATTTGTCCAGCGGCATTGGGTACCTAATTACTGTAGACCTAATTACTACTTAATATAAAAAAGGCATTAAAGACAAAAGTACTAACAGTCATAGATCACTTACATACAGTAAAGGCACATAAAACAGTGCAAGATAATCTAATGAACACTTATGTTGCCAGTGAACAATTGCATCATTACAAAGCATCATGCAAACTGGAACAGAAGGTAAAATTTTACCAGAGTGTGTACTTAAATACTTGGTACTAGCTTAATTTCATTTCATTACTATTCTTAATCATATAAAAAGCATCCAGAACAGCGGGATATAATCTTTTTTATATCTGATGTCAGTAACTTAAGACAGATAATAAGATATTTCTTGGTACCTCATCCCCTTAAGGACTTCTAAGTTCAGAGTAAACGATTCTTTGGAATATCAAACCAAACAAAGACTTAGTTAAGATTTGGATACGTGCTGGAAATGAGGTTAACATTTTTTTTAGCCAGGGAATTATAGTTTTTTCCTATATAAAAAGGAGGCTTGAAGTTCAAAGAGGAAGTAACAAGATTACTTTGGCACACAGGATTACAAGCCTGTTTCTTCTCTTTCAGATTGAAGTACTACAACTTTTATTTGAGCATGTGAGTTACAATACACCCTAGTGAGTACTCTCTTAAGGGTACTACTAATGTTTGTCATGCTAGTTACTCTGTCTAGGTAAATAGTCTGTATATAGACAAATCACTCAACAGCAATACATTACATCTTCAGGATGCTTCTAAGGTCAATGATTCCTATGTGGCTTGTTTTACTGTAGTCCATCTTCCAACAAGGGAAAATAAGTTTTCCTTCTCTTTTTAAATACTCTCATACAATTTTCTATGTTGTAATATTTCTAGCTGTGTCCCCAGTGAGCTCTAACCCTTTTCCTATTATGAAGGACTTAACCTCAGAAGAACATCCCTCTTCTGCTAGTCTTTCATGCTACCAAAAGTGCAGCAAGATCACCCTTTAAATTAATATTAAAAAATAAAATCAAAACAAAACAAAAACCTTTGAACACCTATCACTTGGAAAGGCAACTTTCGATAGGTACAGGCTTGTCTGGTTTCCAATCCTTTAAGGAGCCAGACTTGCAATCATAGGGAACTCTGGAAGTCATCTAGTCCAAATGCCTGCTCAATGAAAGTTCATTATGTGTATGACAGTTTTAAAGTAATTTCAAGAATGTTTATAGCTATAGTTTCTATACATAACAGGGTAGGACTGTATACTTGATCTAAACTTCAAACAGAAGGAAGCAAAGATCCTGAGTTCTTTAACTGTGTAGTTGCTTACACTGGCTATTGTTTACTTATGTACTTCACACAGTCTCTGCAAAATAGTATTTTCTTCTCATCATTATTGAGATTTTGTGCCTGAAATTATTATTTTTTTTTCTCATAACCACTATGCAAAGATATTTCTACACATAGAATCTGGTTGGAACATTAAATTATTTCAATGTCAAGAAAATATTCACCCTTATTTTTTCAGCAGGTTGCAAACCAGCTGATTCTGACAAAAAACAAGTGGTAGCAAACAAGAAAGGAGAAAGAGAGAAAGAGAAAAAGAGAAATATATTTATTTAAAACATCATGAAAATTAATTGCACCAGGTTGTAAGTGATATCATACAGCTTTTATCACACTTGCCCTTTTGCTGTCCATTGGATTAGTTAACGGTTTCAGTTACTTCCTAACTAATCAGTCAATAAAGATATGCCTTAAGCATTTCTGCTAAACAGATGTTGATTTTTTGAATATGAGTTATGGCCCTAAATTCTACAATGAGCACTGAGAATTTAGTTTTACTCCCAGTTAATTTTAAAGCAAGCTTATGTGCCATTTTTATTATTTACTGATATCTTAACTTGCTTATGATTAAGCTTCACTTGCCTTCTTCCAGATTTGGTATTGTCTTAAGGATTGAAAAATATTTTAAGTTGATCTCCATCTGCAATAAAATGCTTTATTTATTGATATATGTGATACACAACAGTTATAGGTTTTTGCTCATCTTCTAAAGTCCATGAAGTCAGATTCCATCTGTTGTGCATTACAGGCTGAGAAAAGGATATATTGACAAAGAATCACCAAGACTTTCTAAAGGCTGCAGAGAGAGGAAATAAAAAATAGTTTCAGATAACAGCGTGCATCAGCTCTTATTACTTAGCCACAGTCTTGCCATGATTTACAAGTACTGCAAGGTATTTGATAAATAAACATATGTACTAGAAAGCAGAAGGGCCCAAATTGGTTAGTTGCACAACGCACAAGGAGAGCACAACTTAGCTTTAGTATATTTTCAATGTATCGTTTCAAAACTTAAGGCTCAAACTAGCGTCATTTTGCATGCATTCTGTCTTTCCTTCTCCTCTTCTGTAATTTAAAATGTCCCCTTTATCTCTCTATCATAGAGCACATGAAAGTCATAAACACAGAATTTTGACACATAATGTGTGTGTGACTACATTTTAATATCTCTCAGATTACTTCTGGACTTCTTATCTTCCAGTCCTTTTTTCACCTCATTCTCCCCCAAACATTAATTAACTCAGTACTTTAGGATGGACATTACAGATGATCTTCTGCTCTCTCTGCTGGGTGTGTCTTAATACTGCTAATCAAGAAGTTGAGATTAGAAGAGTATAGGGGGAAAATATATATTCTTGCCATCTATAAATCTAAATTATAGTAAAGCTCAAAAAAAAAAAAATCTATTTGGAAAACAGGTTTATTATCCAACTCAGCAAGATGTAGAAGTTAAAGGAGAGGTGTACTGTTCAGTTGTGTATATTTCACACTTTTACATGACATGCAGAAACGTGGTGCAGTGAAAATGCCAGTGATCAGCATTTCAAGAAAATACAAACATGTTAACTGTTACCTACTATGAAAAGTGACATATTTACTAATCAAGCTGTGTATATTTACTATGCATGTTTAAAGAGGTATTTATAAAAATGAAGAGGAACAAAAGGCATTTTTTTTAATGTTCAAAGGCATACACTATGGTGTGTTTTTAATCCCAAACCAAACTTTTTCAAACCCAGAAAATAAACTGTATAGATTAGTAGTCAAAATGGGAAATATTTTCCAACTCATAATTGAAAATCTGTGTCTCACAGTTACAAGCTCCTGGTTCTACCCCTGGGCAGAGAGCTGTTATACGATGAGTTAATCTCAGAAGTAGTTTCCTAAAAACTAACTGAAAATTTACTTTAGATGTAGTGGTAACTACCAGAAGCTACAGTACTGGTAAGGGTAAATACATATAGTCTCCACTAACACAGAAAAAATGCTTTTATTACAGTTCAATGTATTTTGCACAGAAGTTTAAGAATTAATATTTATTCCACAAGCAGCAAAACTGAGGGAAGAATGGTTATTTGTTAGATAAATGTCCTAAAAATGTGATAGAACCTGTTCAGACCAGGTGAAACTATGTTTTTTGTCTCATCCATTAAATTATGCTTAACTTGGAAGAGATATTGTTATATATGTTTATATAACAGCAAACTATTTTATTTACTGACACCTCTAAAAGAACTAGTCAGATTACAACGCACTAAGAGTACACAAGCTTTCAAACTGGTTAGATATGCATTTACAGACAAGTCCCTGACAGGTTGTAATTCAGTTACATGATAAGCTCTGAACCATCATTATTACTGTTATAGTAAAATTTTCTCTTGAAGCTTAAGGTTCGTGTACGTAACAAAGTTGGGTAAAACATAGTATTCAGTTCAGTATTACATCTTTATCCAGAAAATTCCAGCCAATCGGAATATTTTTTAAAAAGAAGAAAAATGAAAGAAACCAATAGACAGAATAAGAAGATCCTATTTAGTTCGTTGGTAATGTACTGAATTCATTTGCAATTTACACAAAAGATACCACTTAGAATCGCCTTTATCCATTTTCATTACTCCACTGATGCAAATTCTGACGACTCTTTCATTTTTTTCTTATCCTAACTCCAGGATCTTTTTCACCTTGTTCCTCATGTTTGGAATATCCTTGGTAACTTCACTAAAACCAAAGAGAATAGAACTGAAATCAAAACTGTTCATTTTAAGTCCAAAAGCATTTGCTTGAGTTTAGGTATCTGAGCAGTTATTGATTTCAGTGGGTCTTCAGGCACACTTAAATAGTTTGTTCAAACTGATACCATTCTGCACTATTTTATATGGGACAAGAACAAAATTATTCACAGAGGATCAAAAGAGAGATGATGGAATTCTGTACAATGAGAAATGGATACAAATTAATAAATAGAATATTAACAAATCAATAAATCTTGGCATTAATCTCATACTTTCTAAAATGAAGGTAACATGGAAAATAATTATCTAGTGATAAGATTTCATCCAGGATCTGAAGTTGCAAGTGAGATTACTGATTGACTTCTAAGACACTGAAATGTGTTAGTGTTTCTACACAAGAACTGAAGAGAGACATGCTGTGAAGGAGATAAATCTTCCTTCCCTAATCTGAGTGTGTTTTGGTATTATGTTTAGTTGGTAACCCACATAGGCTGAGGTTATTCAGGATGTTAATGTTGGCTATGCTGATATTTTCTTTAATTTTAGAGATTTCATCTATAGGAAATGCAATTAACAGTCACACTTGTGTCTTATAGTTGCCCCTTTCCTCCCCTTTTTCAGTGGTTAACTAGATGTTTGAATAAGCCAGCAAGTGCTCTAAAGTACACAAAATGTAGGCCCTGCTAAACAGAGATGGCACATTTAAACTGAGCTCACCACCACCTGTTGCCCTCCATACTAGTGGAAATTTTTGTCAGGCTGTAGCCTAGTAAAATCCAAATAACATCACTTAATGCATGAAAAACATTTACTAAAAAGAGGTGAAATGGGAAGGAAACTGAAATTCTTTACAATAGTTCCCTTTGTGTGCAGACTTTTCTGTAGCATCACTTCTGAAAGCAAGAGAAACAAGAATTAAACAAAAATCTCTAACACTCTTCATTCCTCTTGGGAGGTGTCTGTATTTGCTTCTAAATTGCCATCTGAAAAACACTCCCTGTGCATTGTTTCCTCACACAGTGACAGCATCTGCTCCATCATGTTCCCAGAGGACTAGAAGCTCTTTTGCAGAGCCTTCAACTGAAAAAATGGCCTTACCATGAGTTAATGGAAAAAAAAAAAAAAACAAAACAAAACCAAACCAAACCACCCCACAACCCAAAACCAGAGTTCTTGAATACTGTAAAACAGGAACAATTATTCTCTCTTCTCCATCCCTTCCCTCTCTCCTCTGCCCCACTTCCCTGCTAACATTTTCCCCAAAATATTTTAACTTTTGGAAATCAGTAATAAATGCATAGCAAAAAATAAGAGGATGTTTTTCTATTTATGAAAGATTATCAAATGATGTTGAGTTTTTATTTACAACTTGATGAAAATATGTCCTATTAAGAAAGCATACACTTCCTAGCCAATGAGGTGTTTTTGATGATGAAGAACAATTCAGCCAGATACTTAACCATGATGAAAACAATCATATTAAGTATCTGTTAATATGGTTTTAGTCCTCTGTCTTCACATTTGGAATACATTCTCACTCTTTTAATATGTTATTGTATTTTCAAATTGCACTTGGAAAAGTTGATAGATGCTGATCAGTTAGAATCATAGAATATCTTGAGTTGGAAGGGACTATAAGGATCATCAAGTCCACTCCCTGCTCCTTGCTGGACTATCTAAAACTAAATTGTATCACTAGAAATGATCATGCAGATGTGCTTGAATTTATATATAGGTTATGCACTTACTATATATATATATATATAAATATATATGTAAAATGTATATTATGCAGTTCTTATCTTTGTAGCCTGAAACCCCACAAAACACTAAAGGAAAAATTCTGGAGGTAGCAGATTCAGGATTAGGATTTTCAAACTAATGATCTTTCTTCAGGGTGGAACCATTGGTATGCAGGTTTTTCAAATATCTTCACTATTAAAAAATATAGAAAACCAAACTTTTAATCTCAGGAAACAAGCTGATCTATTTCCCTTCAGGCTTTTTAAAGTTTGGAGAGAAATTTCTCCAGGCCTAACCTTTTTTATCCCCAAAGCAGACAGCTGTCACATGGATTGATAGGTATTCTCTAACAGAGTTAACTGCAACTGGACTGCTCAAACACTCTCTAGATGAAAACTCCAGCTATTTGAATTCACTAAAATGTTGATCAGACCTTCATAAAGCCCATTTGGATAACTTTTTCAGTATATAAATACAAACACAGAGCAAACTGAAATGTGAAGAATGGGTTCTCTGGTCTACACTAGCTTCCTAAACCACCCCTACATTCCTAAATATCACAGATTTATCTTCCCTCCCCCCACATCCCTTATTCCCACCACTCACAATGGCCAGTAAATACAGGAGTGTCTGGCAATCTGCCTGGGAACGAACACAGTTGCAGTGTATGCTTGTATGCTGATAAAAATCAAATTATTTCTGTGTGGAGTTTGATACTTAAAAGACGGCAAGGACCATTCCCACCCAGCAGTCTGCATGTAGCCACTCTGTTTTGATAAGAAGAACACTTTGTTAACATAAATCTAGGTTGTTGTATCCAGCTGCAGTCTGAATGGTTTTTTGCTTCAGCTTTTTGAATGGTATCATTAAACCTACTCTGCAGCCTTCCCTGCTTCTTGTGAAGCAGAAAATCTTGAAATGTTCTCTCCCTAGAGACATGATCTCTGTCCAGACTGTGCATGAAAGGCAAGTAGTGCTTCCTAGGAACAGTTTCTAGCCAGAGTCAGAGTTATGCAACTGGCTGGCGCTGCTTTGACTTCTAGTGACAGCATAGTCGCCATGAGTTCTCCATTTAGGCGGAGACTGATGATGTATCCGTTGTTAGAACATAGATTGTCTCCTGTTGTGTTGGCCCTTCAGCCTCTGGTTGATGCTTTGGCAACTCAAATATCAGTGCTGGGGCATAGAAAATTAGTTATCTGAGCTGAGAAAATAGAGAGTCACTAAATACAATAAATTATTTTGAAGAGGAATATATCTACACTTTGGATGTCTGAGTTATGTTACACAAGTCCTGTTCTAACTATCTTCAATGACATCTAGTTGAACTTTTAGTTGGAGCATTTTAACAAGCTTTACCAGCGTTTAGGTTTATGAATCTTACCAGAAAGCTTTGACTTGGTTTCATCCTCTGGATTTTTAAATTTTTTTTAAGGAAGAAACAGACTTACTTTCTGATTCTAAACCAGAAAGTTACTTGCTTAGAAGGACTGGCTCATACAAACTTCAAAGGGAAAGCTAGGAAAAGAAAAATCCTCAAAAATCAATAGCAGGTGCATTTATCTCACAACCATTTTGAAGAGTTTTTAGTTGTAAAGTCCAGCTAGATATTAATGTCACTCATTGTTTACTTAGTGACAGATTGTAATTAAATAAACCATGAAAAATAAGCTATATAAACATTTTGATAGACTTTGCTGAAATATGTAGGATTAATAGACATTTATATAATAAAACACAATAAATCTTATAATTCCTTAGAAATGATAGATAACAGTTTTTAATGATCTCTATACTGAGTCACAAAAACCAGTGAAGAATAATTTCTGGGTGTTGAAATTAGAAGATACCACACACAGTTCTTCTGATTACTGAATGATTGCTAATGCCAAATAAAATCACTGGTTGACTAATAAAAAAGATAATCCAAAAAGACTAATGATTAAGAGCATTGCAGTGTGCTGCAATCACAAAGACCAGACCTTCTACACGCAGTTCTCACCAAGAAAAGACTACAACCTGTTGACAACATGATTCTACCATGCAGGTATAACTGTGGAGAGATGCCCAGCTGCATGTATTTTAAGGTAACAAAATACATGATTATTGCCATCTTAATTAGTCACTCTATTTGTAAAATTGCCATTTTACTATCACCACCAGCAAACTAAATTAAAACTTTATATGTATCTATGTCGAGATTTTCAGAATATCTCAAAACTGTGTGTCAGCTAGGGCTTGAACTACAGAGGCAGGTGCTCAGGCACAGACTGGATGCCTAAAAATCTTTAAGCCCTGTAGCCTTAAGTTTGGAGGTGCCACCTTGGTTATGCACACAAGGCAAGCTCTTTTGAGGAATACCATCTAACCTGTAAAAACAGAGCTCATTGCACATTTCCTCACATGACAAGAATTATATTGACAGCTCTTTCAAAGCACCCCATCAAATGGTACCTACTGAAGTGTGGAGTCAGATGCAAGCTACGGCAAATTTCATTGAGAGCAGATAGGGGGAATGTGCAGAGCTCAGGGGAAACCCCTCACACCCACCCAGCCTCTCCCTTCAGACGGGCCCTGCTGGGCCAGACTCAGCCAGCGGGTTTCATGCTGCCACCACGCCCCACGCCCAGGACGTTCAACCCCTCCAACGGCCTTTGGCTCTCTGACACGGGGTGCCGCCAGGCTCCCCCCGCACCACAATGGCAGCACCAGAGGGGTGGCAGCCAACTACCCACGAGAGAGGTGGGTGTCAGCTGCAGTGCCCACCCACATCACTGTGGGACCTCCAGCTGCACCCCTCAAGCACAAACGAGGCCCTGGGACCATGGTGCACACTGGAACCCGTGTATGCCACTGGCTGGAGTCGCAGAAAGCCCTCAGGATCCCGTAACCAGGCCCATAAATCACACTGCCTGGACACTAGCAGGTGCTGGGTTACTGTGAGTGTGCAGGTGTTAAAGCATAAGCAGATGTTTATAATGTCAGGATTGCCTGAAAGCATCCGCACTAAAAGCTCACCTTTGATTAACAGCTCATCAGTGCCAAACAAGTATGCAAAATGATGAATGCTCATGGAACCCCAAATCATGGGAAATCTCATCTGACTATAATTGCAAACCCCCAGAGAGTGCTGGCTGGATCGAGAAAAGGAGCAGGAAAACATTGCCCGGTTGTTAAAACCACTCCTATGACTGTGCTACATTGCCCTCTGCCCTCCAGACAGAGCCGTCTTTCAGAGGACAGGCCAGGGCACTCAGCCAGGCCCAGTACTTAGGACTGTGTAAGTTCCCAGTGCATAACACATGCAGAAAGGGAGACAAGCAATTTGAGAGACTGCGAAATACTCTGAAAGATAAGTGTAGGCAGTGGATTTATTAACTGGTTTTCCTCTCTGGAAACTGTCGGCCTATCATGATCAGCCAACATATGAACCCAGAGAGCTAATGCTCTGCTACAGGGAAATTTTTAGCATGCTGGCATCTATTTTAGAGCAATACCTTACAAATTCCTAGCCTCCTGAATTTTCACTTCTAAGGAGAAGAATATGGTATAGTGCTTGGATTTCTTCTCACTGTGCTGTGTTCCTAAAAGTCAGTTAGCTCACCAGGACAATATGAACAAAGCACTTAGAGAATACAGGTATGTTGAGATTCCAACTACAAAAGAACCTTATCTCATTTCCTCCCTCCCCTGAAGAAAGAAACTCTGCTTTTTCTAGCAGTCCTAAGTCCGATCTCTACTTTTCAGAGTACTGCAGTGTGTCCTGTTGCACCAAGTTGTTACTTATCATTTGGGCTTATTATCAGATTCAACTGAAGAACTGTGTAGACTCAAAGCGAAGTTGGGGTCTCAAAGCTGTATGACTTAATTTCTATTGTCTTAAACTGAGAAGACTTTATAAACACTCCTAACTCACACATCCAAAAATTAATAAAACCTAATACATTATTATGAGAACATTAAATAGACAAGAAATATGGAAGTTTCTAGACTGTTTAGGTATATAAGACTAGAGTTTGCATTTTAAAGATAAAAAAATTTCCCTGCTGAATTGAAATTCCAAATACAGTGTTAATTTGGGGGATGAGGGAGAAGCAGTAACGGTTTGTGTATGAAAGCTTTTCCAAAGCTTGTCATATAAAAGAAGTCATATTGTGGAACTAGCATATTAATTACTAAATAATTGAATGTCTTGCTTTTGATTTGGATGGAAAGACCAGGGATTCAGATGAGTTCCATGTTCTTAATTATATGTTTGGTCATGCACCCAAGCCCAAAATTTTGTTACTCATTTTCAAAACCCAGTGGCAACCAGAGGCAAGTGAGCATGAAAGTAGAGCTAACATGATCCCAGAACAGGGGGCTGTCCTTGGTAATGAAGCTTCATTAATCTGTGATAATCTTATGCATAAATCTTCGGGTGTTACTGGGATAAATATCAGGAACTGTGGAGTTTATCAGAGTTTCTCTTACAGTACTCGATTTTCTTAATGTGAATGACTGCAGTTCCAAGTGAAACTTAATGTGGTTTGAAAAGAGGTCAAAACCTCCTGAAAATACTTTTTCAGAGACTTGTTCCTGGCATTCTGGATATAGAACTGGACATGATTAGAATAGGAAGTGAGGAAATAATGGAAATGGTGAGTGTTTTTCAGGCGTAAGATGAAGTTACAAAGGAGAGTATCATCAAATAAAAAGTGATTAATTATTGACAATGTGTTTCCCCCAAAGCAATAGTGAAACTCCTGGAGTTCCCTGGTGAGCTAGTAAAACTAATGCAGATGTGAAAATCCTACAAGGATTTACATGATGCTACTCTGTGTAGCAGGGATGAAATTGATGGGGCCAACTCATAAAAAAGCTTAATACAGCCTAGGGTGTGACTAAATATAGATGAAGCCTGGAAAGACCTCGATACCAAATTATCTTTTTTCTTTATTTCAAAACAAAATGTATTTAAACATTGTGAATAAAAAATTATCTTTAAAAAATATTTTCTCTTAAGGAAACTATTTCGTACATTTATTTTTTTAAAATATTCAAAACAGTATGATCACTTCATCTACCGTTGCCATTAGATTTGCATGAGCATAATCCAGCATAATGGCAATTTTAAATTTTTCTGATTGCCATTTACTCTAAATCTTTATCGATTTATATATAATTCTGCATGGAAAGGAAACCATTTTTTTTTCACTGCACTGCATGAGAAAATTATTTCTTAGAACATTTTCCTTATAACTATTATTTTCCAGAAAAATATATCTATATGTTCTTGATTTTTGGTGGGGGGTGGTGGCTGTCTCTTATACAC
>NW_020799091.1:100886951-100925441 GCF_003259725.1 Athene cunicularia | reverse complement strand
GGGGTGGTGGTGGGGTGGGGGGAATGGAATAGTAATAATCAGCTTGCAGGCATCTTTCAGTGACTTCCTGTATTACATTTTAAATCAACAAAGCAATCATCAGGCATAATGTCAGCATTTGTCTCCATTCAGGCTCTTGACCTTTAGATTGCCCATTAAAGAGAGGAAGACCAGTTCCTATCGATGTTTTGGCAATAGAAAAGATTTTCCTGCTGTAGATACACATTTATTTAGCAGAAGTTGCAGCCCAATTGACGTCCATCTGATTTGGAAGTTTCCTTCCTTTTACCAGAATAGGAAGCACATATAATTATGGGCTAGTCCATTAATTAGTTTTAAGGGAGGAGGTTATAAGAGAGGAAAACACTGCCTACATAGATAGAAATGCTGAACTTTAACCACCAAAAGGAGAGAAAAAGTTGTGTTGCATCTTTATGGCTTCTGGACACGCTTGTCAAAATGAATCCAAATCCACTAACAGAAAGAAGTAACATACTGTAGCTCTTGCAGCACCATCTCTCTACTTATGACACAAGTTGCATGCTGGAGATGTGGGGGTTAAGATAATTGGGTGGGATGAGAGTATAAAAGAATTTAAATTCTGTGTAACTTCCAAAATACCCATGATGGGCTAGTCTTACTGCTCCCTTCATAGACTCAGTTGCCAACACAGATAAATTTGCAAATTTTTTTTCCACAAATATCAGAAATATTGTAGAGATTACAATATATTATACAAAGGAAGGAAGAGTTTACTTCACTTGCCTTTAAGTGGAGATAAGGTCTATATTAAACCATACTCTCCAATAAAAATTCTCATGTAACGGTGGAAGACAGCTCTCTCCTTCCCACATTCTCATTCACTGAAATAAAATTAACAAACATTTTATATAATTTCTGAACATAGTTTTACAGTCTAGTATTTGCATTACATTTCCAATAAAGGACAGCTCACCACCTTCAATACAGTAGTGAAGTCTGTCTCAGATTATAGAGCTCTTGATTGCCAAGAAAATTAAATGCCAATTGTTTAGTTGGGGTTTCCCAAGAGTAACTACATGTGCAAGGCTCCAAAAGTGGAGTAAATTTGGCAGTCAAACTCAAAGCTGTGCAGCAGAGGCATGCCAAAGAGAATGGTTGTAGTATAATCTGTCTAGAGATTTCTGGAAAAACTGATGCTGAGAGAAAAAAGGAAGTGAGCTTCAGAAAGACATCTCTCTTTTCTTTGACAGCTGGGCCACAGATACATAGTGGAAGTTGATCTACAGTTTTGCTATTACACAGAAGGCCCTGTATTTGGGAACTGCAGGATCAAAAGAACAGAACACAAACCTCAGCTGACACTGAGGATGCTTGTGTATAACCAAAGCAGGACTTCAGAGGCGTGCTATTTGAATTTTTCATTTTCCCTGTGTGTAAGTTTTGAGGAAAAGCCTGGAGTTGACTAACATGTTACATTTCTCTCCTTCATAGGATTAGGACGTACTTAGGGAGGTGCTTTTCAGTTCTTTGTCAAGCAGAGTTCTTCACCATAAGAAGTGACACAAAATTTGTGTTGCTGTTATTGTGTGTGAGTCAATAGAAACTAGAGCTCTCTTAGCTTCCCGTTCCCCTTTCCCCATGTCCCCTGACTACCTTTACAGGTGAATCCCACTTCAGATGAAACCCATGCAATTCAGCACCAGAAGTTAAATTCTATACAATATAAAATATTGTAAATATTCTATAAAATATGTTGGTGGCCCTCTTGGTGTTGGTGACATTTTGAACTGACAGTAAAACAAGAAAAGTTATTTTAAAGCACAGTTAAGTATAAAGGAAATCTATAGAGAGGACAGGAAGGTGGTTGTGGCTCTACATATGGAAGTGAAAGGACTGCCCTAGTCTAAAGAAGTGTTGAATAAACGGAAGTGGTAGAAGCTATGGTGGAGGTCAGGCCACATAAGGAGTGGTCTTGCTCTGGGGAGGAAAAATACTTCAGACCAGAGAGTGATTATAAGTAATATGAATGAGTAGGAGGAAAGACCTGTGTACACAGTGTTTTCAGTCAGCTTTATCCCTTCAGTGCTAAGTCTTGCTTTTCAAGCACATAAAAAATTAAGTGTTCTGGTTCTATCTCTGGAAATAGTGACAGTATTTAGAAACCCACTTTTAAATAAATGAGAACACAAGATTTGCAGTGCGCATTTCAGTACCTGACCCACGGACCTCTTGTTCTGGGCTTTTGAAAGGGAGTAACTGGTTAGAGTTGTGGCAGAACCACTGCAGACCTTTCCTCTTTTTATTTTGTAAATGATGTGAAGAACCAGATGTCTTCCTCTGATTCTTAAAGAACAGACCACTCTACTAGACACACATTCATGTAAATGCTTTTAGTTAAACCTGATGAGCACATCTATTACAGAAGAAGAGGAGAGTACTTTGAACATTGTTATGTTTTACTGCTTTCCTCCTGGTTACCAAATATGTGAAAGAGTATATAGGCTGTCTGTGAAGAATCTACAGGCAAGCCATGGAATAACCACCAGTAGTGATGATAACACCAGTAGTGATGATAACAACATAGAAAGGTTTGTATATTTCTGTGCAAAGACAAATACAGAATAAATAATACAATGACATGCAGAGAGCAAGAAGAACAAGGTGCATCAGAAAAGACTGTGATGGTGAGGAGGGTCATCACAACTGTTTTTCAAATATGTAAAAGGACATTTCAAGAAGAAAGAGAATAAGTTGTCCTCCATGTCTAAAGGAACTAAGGTTTGGGGTAACAGACATAAATTGTAGCAAATGTTATTCAATATAAACCTGGGGGGGGAAGTGAGTGAGGTAAAATGCCAACATTTTCAAAGTAATTATTATGAAGCAATTTAACAGATTCACTTAGGGAGGTTATAAAATTTTGTCATAGAATATTGTTAAATACAATCTAAATAGCTCTTAACCCCACCTGTAGGCAAGGCAATGGGATGGACCAGAAGATACATTGATATCCTTTCTTGCACTCCCAATTCAGTGATTTTCAGAACAATTGTTGATATTTCTCCTCACTTTTAAAAATGGAAGAAGCATATCTTTCACATAGCCTCTTGTTTCACTTTAGTTCTTCACTAGTTACACATCTCCCAATAGATATTACCAATCAATTTCCCCTATGACTAGATGATAACCTAAATCCTACACTTTAACATACTTGGGCCTGCCTTTTCATGTCCTTCACACATTTGAATTTCCGAGTTGCATGTGAATTTTTCTGTCACACATTACACGCATAGGTTGGATCTTTGGATATGCAAAATTAAATTTAAGTTACAGATAAAAATGTAGAAACCATTTAAAAAATGCACATACATAACCAAATAATTTTTCTAAGGAAATAACCTTAATATACTACCGTTCTTTTAGGATTCTTGTACATATGTTACTGGATTAAGTTAAAATACTTTTCAATCACCATTATGAAAATATCTATATGTATGAATAAGAACTAGAAATGAAACAAAAAAGAATTCAAAGCTGAATATTCTCAGGCAATGTATAGCTTTCACGATGTAAAGTTAGTTACAAATTCTGTAGCCAACTCATGCTACAAGCAAAACCTTACATCAGGCTATACTGAAAGTTTGAATGGGCTGTAGGTTGTCCTATTTCAAGATACAGTCCTGGCAACTCCTGACAAACCCAAGACTTAGTAACTTTAGGTTATTAAACAGTTGAAAGAAGACTACATTCCATCCTAAAATGTTTTAATTTAAAGCATCTATGATTCTTGGACACTTTTATTGCCATATTGCCATGGCTTAAAAATTTAGGTACAATGAGTAGTTTTTGCCCTTAGTAAATTCTCTTTCTCATTTTAAATGGTAGTATCTGGGCAGAAATAGTTTTAAAACTTTTAGTGTCTGACCTCTGGAAAATGTTTATGCAGTTTATAACTGAAAAACAGATAAAGCCCCTCTCCTTCCCGTCTCCTCACACGGTACAATTTCCTGAGGTTTAAAAGT
Source organism: Athene cunicularia (assembly GCF_003259725.1). Taxonomy (NCBI): domain Eukaryota; kingdom Metazoa; phylum Chordata; class Aves; order Strigiformes; family Strigidae; genus Athene; species Athene cunicularia. The sequence goes on along the minus strand of NW_020799091.1, from coordinate 100,921,437 downwards.
AGTATACTCACACATCTCAGTGCAGAAACAGCATAGAAGTTTTTCTTCCTGGTCTGTTCACATTTTTCTTATTTGTACACTGATCCACTCAAGTAGAAGGAAATTGTGTCCTACATGTGACCTCAAAGTTTAGACAAATTATTTGCTTCCCTTGCTATCAAAGGCTAAAACATCCATACAAATATGAGCATCTAGAAGATATCTGAGATCTGCACTTTATGTGTCTATAGCCTGTAGGTTTCAATTTTCAGCTGTAACTGATCAAATGATTGTGGTCAATTGGATTTTGGATCAAAATCTGATCTCATTCCAGAATCAAGTTATGCTTGCATAAGTGAAATAAGATTTGAGACTTACTTGACATTAATAATATTAAAAGAAACAGTTATTTGCCTTATGGTGACCATCATTCTGAGATGCATTGTACACTCTTGACATTTGTGCATATCATGAGCTCAAAAATATCGTGCTGAGAATATTCTGGTCAGCCTCCTTTGAGGCCTTAACTGTTAAGTAGTGTGCTACCACCCCGTCCTAAGTATGCACAGAGGTGATCACAATGCCTCTCTTTTACTTTCTTTGCAAAGCACAGGCCAAGAACATTCTTCATTCTGAAGTGGAAAATGACAGTGGGCTGTGGGATACAGCAACGAGTCTGAGCTTTATATTAGCTTTCTGTTCTTTTAGCTGTATCTACCCTGAACTATTGTAAAAGAAATACCTGTGTAGAATTAAACAATAAATTTTTACACTGGAAAACACTATTGTTTGTTATCTCAAGTGACTACCAAGTAGCTGCCCTCTACCTTTAAAGAAAAAAGAAGACAGCTTCCCTCTCCAAAGCAAAGGCTGCATGTGCCCTGGTGGGAGAACCACTAACCTAATATTATGATTCTCATTTGACTAATAGTGCTGCCTCCTGAGTTTTGACATCTGATTGCATGAGTTTGGGGACACTTGGGATGCTTATCTCTTCTAATATCTACAAATGAAATACATAGCTTTTAAGAGAGTTAATTACCTTAGTTCTATTTACATTAAAAGACACACCACTTAGGATTTCAAAATAGTGAACGTGAAGAGCTAGGTTTAAGAGAAAATGTGATGAATGAATTATGAAGTTGAGGTAAAATCCCAAAGGAAATTGGGAAAAAGGTTGCACGTAGCCTGAATAGAGTTTGTCTTTGAGGAAGCTGGAACATGATAAATCTGCCATGAGCTCCCATAAAGTTTCTGTCTTGTAGGCTAAAATGGCTGGAAACAAGAATTTTTCTTAAAAGCATATTATGGAGGAATTCAGCAATCCTAACAAAACATTATTAAGACTCCAGAATGGAGAAAGAAGGGAAACATGCTCTTACTGTGAAAACACTTATGGAATTTAAAGGGATGCAGTTGTTTCAGAATGTGAACATAAGAGCATGATACTATGGAGTTGGCTGTGTTGCTATTACAGGTGTGAGGTGAACACTACTCTATTCCAAGATTAATGTTTAGGGTTATGTATGCAGTCACATCATCTCTGCAATACCATTTGAGCAATAATGAGGCTTTTTACAGATGCATTACAACTCTGAATAATACAGACTAAGCTACTGTTGTCCTCCCATCCAACTCTGAAGTGACCCCACTACCCATGTAAGAGACAAAGTATTGTGAAAAAGTTCAAGCAACAGTCAGGTTTTGGACATTGCATGAACTCTCAAACAGGACTAATTAAAATGAGATCACCACAAAGGAAAGGGAAACTGTGAACATATTGTGCCTTGTACGATGCCCTGTGGAAGGTAATTAGGGACTACTGAAAAAAATTGGAGAAAAAGATCTTTGGCACTTTCAGTAAGGGAACGTATCTATCACTAGGAAAATATAAGAACTCTGAATATATTAAAAATACAGTCTTCAAAATTTATACTGAGTTATCTCAAAATACCATTTTTTACTGGAATTAGTGTTACCATAGAATAGGTCAGCAATAATGTCTACCTTTACAAATATGTTAGAGCTTAATTGCTAAGGAAATTATTTTAATGTTGACATAGGTCTTCTATTGCTGACAGAACAGTTACCAAAACCAAATCTGATATTGTGTTTATTAATATTAAAAAACTAACAGATTTTTAAACTTTTCCTTCTCAGGCAAAATGACCAAATTGCTATATAAACTCCACAAATTTACTTTTGGTTCAAAAGAGCAAAAAAATGTTAAATGATATTGTTATCACTAGAAACATCAGAAACACAGAATCACACCTCTAACAGTTTCCCAGTTCTATGCAAAGAAGTTCAGAAATTGCAGAAATAAGATCAACATCAGTATTAGTGATAAGGACTTGAGCTGCTAAAATAGTCAAAGCTTACTGTTAATTGTTTCTGGTGAAACTAAGAGCTGAATAATCTTGAGCTACAGTTGTATTCTATTTCTCTACACTAACTATGTACAGGCCACAGATGCGGTAAGATCTGTTAGTCTGCTTACACACTAGAAAGAAAGAAGGAGCTTCTCTAATGCAGTCATTTTTAAGAAGAATCTCTCTTTGACCCAGAATAAAAAGCTGAGCTGTCCTTTGCATATCGCTAAATTATTATTTTTCTTAATCTTTATGGAATATTTTATGTCTAAGCCAAAATCACAGAAAATAAACTTTGCTGAATAAGTTCTTTTTTCCAGAGTGTGGTTCTAATTGATCTCTTTGTGTTTATGTCTTCATAGACTCTCTCCACTAAGAAAAATAAATAGTTCTAAAAAAGCATTGTGCAATATCCAGTGCATCCTCTGAGAAGGACGAAGTTTGAGGAAGTATCTGACCACATTCTTTAAAGCTTTTCTCAACACTTTTTATCACCTTACTTATAACATCTTCCACGAATATGCAATACTAACAATCACAGGCTAGTTTGATGTACAAAGTCTCTGAGGAAGGTTGGATTTTATAGTTCAAAATACAAAATATATTAAAAACATTTGTCATAACATTACTTTAGTTTTCAGTTTTAGGTAAATCTTGAAAATACTCTGAAAAAGCAAGACATTTCTTATTGATTGCTTCTTGAAGAAAACTCCCAAAAGGTAGAAGAAAGAGATTTAATGCACAAAGGGTTATTAAAATAGGTAGAAGTATCACTTTATATCTCAAAATTTACCAGGATGTCTTGGCACAGGCAATGTGGGAAAGTGAGAAAAACTATTACCAGTACAGTACCTACACAGAGGATAAAAGATGGCATAAACAGATGGGTTTCAATCATTCTGCCACTGGAGATAAGAAACTTTCCTCTTTGGTTTCAATATACTCAAAATTTCGCCTCAGGCTTTCCATATCTATTAATAATTTTTGCTAACTGCAAAAATTAATAAAATTCTGGAGTTGTAAAGTTCTAGCTATTTAGTTAATATAAATTTAAAAGTGTGAATATCTAGTTTGTTAATATTGTCATATTTCACCTTCAGTTCGAAGTGTTATAATCTCTCTTCCTCTGTTTATTGCCTGTGCAAGTAGAGAGTTAAACTTTCTTAAATAGATCTGACTTTCACAGGGATTGTTTTTGTTAGTGCAATTAGAACTCCAAAATAATTTAAAGATCACATAGAACTGTTAAGTAGTAATGATTAAGACTGCTCAGAATAGCCTGTGGCTCTCTCTACTAAAGCTGGTTTATATTCAGTGTGTTTAGAGACATGGAAATTTTCAAATCGCCATCAGCATAGCAGAAAAAAAAAAACCCTGACTTCACTGGGACCATTGCCTCTTTTTTTTTTTTTTTTAACATATGTGAATCTCTTTTCTTAGAAGGGAGGAAAACTGTGCTTTTAAAAATGTTACTTTAAGAGTAAGTGTTGTACAATATTAGCAGTATCCTGTTTATTACCTGTTACTCAACAAGCCCCAATGAGTCAGAGTCTTAAGAACATTTCTGTTGCAACTTCCAGACTGACTAGAAAACAACATTCTATAAATAATCAAGTCACAAGTACTCAAATGCTCTTTTTCCAGATGGAAGTAGAGTAAAGCACAATCAAGGACTTAACTGAGTGTGGGACTTAGCATGTATGCCTTTGAAGGGATTAGCCTGTTGGGTTTGGTAAATTTCATGCACTGTTGTAACACAAATAAAAGAAAAAAGTACATACTTGTCTCATGAAATTTGGAAAACCATCACAAAGAATTGACTCTATAAATAAGATGAGAGACATTTAAGTTAAGAAATTCTTCTGTGTCACAACTTGGATAGTAAGCAAGCGTTAGTGGTAACATAGAAGCAATGTCAAGGTATTGTCATAAATTACACAGTTACTAAAAGTATACCAAAATATGTAGTAGATATACTTCCCTTTTCAAGGACAGTTTGTTTGCTCTATACCAAACTTCAGAAAGACTCCAAGATTCTTTTCAAGGCTTTAGTCTTTCCAGTATGTTAGCATCTGTTCTCTTATTTTCTGTTTTCATTGTCAATTTTAAGATCTCTCCTTTTTCTCCAGAGAAGCTTATTTGGACTCTTTATTGGAAGTTTTTTATTAAGACTCAGTGTTAAAAACAGTAACTAGAATTATAAACTGGAGGGAAGCTTAAGGATCAGTTATATAATATACATTATATAATATTAAATATGACTGACATTTCAAACAAATTTCAAACTAGCTAGAGGCTTTAGTCAATACCGTAGCAATGTATGAACTTTTAGAAATCTCTTAAGCACAATGAGTGTTTCCATCTTTAAATTAATTACATTTCTTGCTTATTTTCTTATAATTCTGTGCTTTTGTGAATTAAGACCATAATTCATATAGTAGATTTATGGAGGGATACATTCAAACATAATGAGAACCTTCAAAACTACATATATTTATTTTAATATTTTAAAAATGTATATAACTCATCTGCACAAAAATCAGATTCTGTCCTATTTATGTTAAAAACAATATGCTTTTGCAAAGAATTGGTTCCCATGTGCAACAAGTAAGGAAAAACTGAAAGACTGTTTCTTGCCATTCTTAAGGTCCATTACAGTCAACAACATTTAAGTCCACATGTTTTCATGTAATAAAAACTAGGACAAGAACTTTAATATTCAGTGCTGAAAAAAAGAAAAAGACAGAAATTAAAGTATCAGATAGGTCATTACAACATGGAGACAAAAATTCACACAAAAATTGTGCCTGTTAAGAATTTTTTGTTTGTTTGTTTGTTTTTTAATAGAGAAAAAAGAGATACATTAAATTCCGTTACTATACTGAGGTTTCCCCCTTTGTTCACCTAAAAGTCAATGAAATAGATGAATATTCAAGAATGCTAAACCTCTGTGTTATTTAGATGATCTCTTGAGATAATTTTTAGCAGAGTCAATATATTTGGTGCACTAATTTTCTAGAAAAGTCACATTATAAGTTTATGCAGCAAAACCTATCAGAATTAAACAAGCCATGAAGACATGTTTTCAGTCTTTTTTCAGATGCTGAATGAATGAGTGATGGAAATAATTTCTTCTGGCATAAATAATAAAGTAATATTTACCTTGGATTCCCCCAAAGTATTCTGGATTCCCCTTAAGACACCTCATGGACAGTTTTTCAGTTATATAATCTAGTATTTTGTAAATTTGAGAGAATAGTTGAAAAATAAAGGCAGATGCATCTGCTCATCCCTTAAGAGAAGTATCAGGAAAATACTCCAAAGAACCTGTGAAGAAAACAGACATTTTTCATGCAGAGCCTTTCATCTTCAAAAAATTAGATATTAATCAAATCACACAACTCAGTCATGAGAAATCACAGCTGCATTTGAACTTAAAAGCAGAATGAAAGACAAACACAATTTATTTAAAATGAGTTTGATTTTTTTTTTTTTTTTTTTAGGGAAGGAGCTTAGCCCACTTCTCTGTCTCTGCATATATTTAGAAAATGGAACTTGTTCTCTTTCACATATCTTCCAGAAGAATACACATAATTGGACATGCTCTTCTCTGTCAGCCTTGGCTTTCTGCTCTTTATTCAACTCTGGTTATGTTCTGAAAATTCGAGTCAGTGTTTGAAACATTTTCTCTGGAGTCCAAATGTTTTCCCTGATACCCACATATTTCCAGAATAATGTCTTTTGGAAAAGCTAAGTTCAATATGATTCCCGCCTGATGCTTACCAAAGTGTGGCCTCTTTCTCTGCAGTGGCAACAGAAAGGGAGCTGGCACAGGGCTGCAAGTAACTCATGAAAAGTCATGTACTTCTCTGTTAGTGTACCAGTTAACTGCAGGAGGTGAGACAAAAGCTCCATCTTGATACATAATACTTTGGTTAGGATAATCTTTCCTCTCTTTCTCTTTGTTTTTGTGGTGTGCTAAATTATCCAGATATTTTCTACTTCCATAGTGGATTCCAATAGAAATATCCCTTATTTATTTTGAAGGCACATAAATTTTCTAATCCTGTCTTCAAAGCAGATGAAATCAGGAATGAAAATGAGATTTTGCTTAGGTATAGAGTATGACTTTAGCCTGAATACAGATAGGAAGAAAAAGCTAAAAAGAATACAGATACCTTTACTGCTTCATTGACATATGTATTGCATGATGTTACATATTTTATTGCCTTCTAAAAAATGCATGAGGTGTCTCTTCAAGTCAATACAAAAGCTATTTTTTGCACTACGTTGCTCAGAAATATTTGTGGCGTTGACCTGAGTTCTAAATTTCCTTCCAAGCTGAATATTCATCTTCTTATTTTCTTGGCTTCTTTCAATATCTCTGTCTATTATGACTGAGAAATGAGAGTCTTATCTAAGAGGTGAACTATTTTATCCTGTTGAGGAACACACCCCCACTTTTGTTTAAATGGGTACAAATATTAAAAATTCCTTTACACTAATATATGTGTCTTAGAGTTTATCTCTGTGCAATGTCACATCTCACTAGAGCTGACTTTCACAAAATTTCAAGTGTTTTCTGTTAGCCATTGAATTTGGATGAGGTATCCAATGTTCATTTCCATACCAGGCCTGAGGCAAATACAAAAAAAGAAAGGAAAAAAAAAAAAAAAAGCAAAAATAAAAGCTCTTTTTAAATTTAAAAAAAAATCACAAGTTCAATTTCATTTGAACTTTTAAAGAAAGGAATCAGTTTTCATGATGTGTTAATTGAATAATGAATTATGAGATATTTATAATATGCTATTGCTCTTCACTGCAGATTGTATCATAAGCATTTTAAAAATTTTATTTACAGTGGAAAGTGTTTAAAAGTTATAAAAGTAAATGCTGCTTGGGGTATTGATTATCAGAAATTAATATAAACAAAGATTTTGAGCTATATCAAAAATAGTTAAACAATTGAGAGTATGAGATGCTTGATGCTCTGTGGGAAGTGTTATTACTTATACAGTAATAGTTCTTTGGAGTCCCAAATGTCCCCAAAGTCAGACAATGTGACTGCAATGTAATGTCCTCATCAGTGCACCTGATCTTAAACTACCTGATAAAGTACTGAGAGCATTCTATCTACAGTAAAACCCAGACTGTTTCCTATTTGGTGACTTCGCATCTGTGATAGACTGGTCTAAACTAAAACTCCGTATCTTTCCTCAAAACTGGACTCCAGTATTTGAACTCTAGTAATGTACCCTGCAACAAAGTTTGGATACGTATATCATCACAATCTAATTATATCAAATTAGGAAAAAAAAAACCCATATATTTTTGAAAAATATTTTTTAAATTACAAGATGAACATATCAGTGGGTACCTTTCATTAAACCCTGAAAGATATTGGGATTTAATATGCTTTACTTTGACTGTGTAAGAAGATCGTCAGGGACCTTTGTTTGAGGTGCTTGTAGCATAAGACCTGGCCTTACTGTTCAGTGAAACAGGATTTTCTTGAAAAATGCTGACTTGCTGTCTGAAGTGCAAATGTTAGGTAAATGAGATGGAGGCTGTCCATGAAACTTGGTATACATTTGTGGAAAGCTTCACCATCAGCACTTGTAGGATATCCAGTTCTGGAGTGGTTCCCTGGGTTTCCCAAGGCCTTTGGCTCCACAGCAACCCAGTTGCTCCTGGGCACTTATTCTCACCACCACGGAGCAGTGGGAGCCCCAGCTCTCCCTGCTACAGAGCTCTGTCACAGCACTTGGAAAGCAGGCTGGTGACCCCAGCATTTCCAGACACTTGGTGAACTAGCCAGAACTGTGGGATGTCCCTAGAGTACATTCAGGCTGGAACCAAATTTTAAAAGTTTCCAGTTAATGAGATTTCTTTTTTTTTTTTCTTTCAACTGCTTCAACTATTGGTTTCACTTGCAGTTTTGCCATTAGATTCAGTCGGATCACCATTTTACTCTAAGGGTATTGTGAGATTAATGATTGTGAGATTAGCGAAGTTTAACCTCATTTAAATGAAATCAAAATCATTCATCAGAATTCATAAATACCAATTGGTGAAGGTGTGTCTGAATGGTACAAAAGTTCACCACATCAGTCAACAAACTGAAGCCACAAACTTTCTTCTGCTTGAAAGGAGAGGCAAATGCACCACCACATGGATATCTAAACCCTGTGACTGTGAAGTATATTACACAGCAAAGATGACTGACAGAAGCACAGGATGTTACTGAAGCTAATAAAAAAAAAATAAACAGTGAGGTTTAAACCTACATTAAATCTATGTGGTCAATTAATCATAATATGAACTGTTCATCACTGAAAATCATGCATGAATAGTTCAAAATACATATGTCTATTGGGAAAAATTCTTGTTTCCTGGATTTAATAACTGTACTTTGTTTTTTTTTCTGAATAATGTAGATTTTTTTGTATTTGGATCCCAAACTCAGTGTGACTTCCATCTTTTCAGAAGAAGAAGAAACAAAATAAAGTATTACATGTTACTTCAACAGAGTACTGGGAAATTTCAAGGTTTCTAAAGTTTCCTTGCTGAGAGACACTGTCCAGTAAGCAATGCTGGCAGTATTTCTCATAAATGACAAAAAAATTGTACTAAAAACTTCAAATGTTACCTCAGAACTCAGCAAGGCTTAGAAACTTGTCCAGATTAACTCCTCTCAGCTGCTGCTGAAAGGAAGTGTGTTTTTTTAATTTGTGGCCACCATCACTAGTACAAGAAGTGATTCTGTTTGGCTTTTTCTTTTGGTCGGGGTTTTTTTGTTTTGGGGTTGGTTTGTTGTTTTGGGTTTTTTTTAATAGATGTTTTGATTTTAACAGAAAGTAAGGGGATTTTTCTGGGAAAGAATCCTTTGCTCATCTTTAATTCACTTACATAAATGGTTCATGAAAGAAAAATTAGTATAATCTCTGTTTCAAAAAAAGTTAATTTCTCATTCTCATTCTTCTGTCTCAGTTTTAGCTGTGGTGAAAGGATGAAGAGAAACAGTGTCAGAGGCTGGAGATTTATGTTCTCTCAGCAGGCAGACCTGGGACAATCTGTGCTGTAATTTTTGTCACACTGTACTGTGTCATACCACTGGTCTGAGGGGACCAGTTTTTCCAGATGACATGATAGTTTATTTTTCATATTATTTAATTTTTGTTAAATAAGCCAGTGTAGATTAGGGCAGGTTTGACACATATGTCTTTATCTATAAGTACATCTATTTCTTTAGGAATCTGCAGCTAATTTCAAGAACGTGGTTGCCAAACAGAGCAAAGGAAAAGGAAGTAATTTTGAAAAAGAAAATACATATAATACTACAGACATTTAGAAACTGCAGGAGAAAAACTGATTACAGAAGACAATTACCCAAAAGAATCAGAACATTAGTCTTTCATCTTACCAAAGGATTGGAGATTCTTTAATGTTGGGTAGTGTGGACCTCATTTTTCACATAAAACTTATGATGGGACATTTGTCCAATGCAGAGGTGGACAGAGAGTGAAAACATTAAAAAAAAAAAAATTGTTATAGTACTTAAGGTTGATTGATCAAAACAAAGACATAAAAAGCAAGATAAAATTAAAATAAATTATCTGATTGTGGAAATAGTTTGTAGTCATATAAGCACTTACTTGGAACTGCATCCCTTCAACAGTCCGGTGTAATATGTGACTTTGAAGTCACTGGAACTTCTTCCTTGTGGCTTATAGGTTCTGGAACTGCTGCTAAAGAGTTGATGTAATGATGCCACAGTCAATGGGATCTCCATTCTTCCTTTATAAAAAGGAAGTTCTGTGCTGATTTCATCAGAGAGCAGAAGCCCTAATTCCATTCCCATCTTCTTTAAGAGCTTTGTACCTCAGACTTACTACTTAGAGCTCTATGAGGAAGCATGCCTGTTATTTAAGAGCCATCTGCAGTATCATCTGACAAGTTGTGACAACTAAAATACAAAAAATAATGGCAGCCTAGCATGGAAGAGAAGTCTTCATTCAGAGTTTAGTGGATGACTGGTGTTTTGTTCACAGCCTGATCATCAGATCCTAACACAGTCAAAAAAAGAAAAAAAAAAAAAAAAAAAAAAAAAAAAAAAAAGAATAGAATGAAATTATTCTTCCTTGTGCAAGATAACAGCACTGGAGTAAAAGTATGTATAAGATTACCTTGGGTCCAACTGCCATCTTTCTCCTCCCTATTTCTGTCTAATCATTGTTTCATAGATCATTTCTCACTGCTGGAGTCTGAATGAGAATTAGGAAAGCTGCAGTCTTTTTATTTTTCTCAGACAACCACGGAGGAAGTGGTGAAGATACATACCTTAATTTTTAATTTAATTTAATTTTTAATTTAATTTAATTTTTAATAACACTAATGTTCTCTGTCTTGCTCAAAGAACTCTTTCAACCTTTCTGTCAATATTTCCTACAAAAAAAGTTTGGTAAAATGAGAGTTAAAAGCCTATTTTCACATCTCAGCTTAAGTTTTCTTGTATATACTTATCTAAAATACTTGATATCATCTTTGTCAGAATTTTTTTTTTTTTTTTTAAAGCAGTAGAAAAAGCATGGTTCTTGAACTCTGTTTCAAGATGGGAGTAACTTAGTAACTTGTGTTTTCTCTATTTGTTAATTATAACAATCACTTTGAGCCTTCAAATATGAAATTCTAAAGTAGATATTGGAATTTCTTTTAAAGTGTCAAACACTTCTTTCCCAACTTGACACAAAAGTGATTTGAACAGTGTGTTGGTTTAAGCCCTGCCGGGACCGGAGAGCACGTTGCCGTTGCCCCCTTCCCCACCCTCAGCCGGTCGGGCTGGCAGTGAGGCACAAACCCCGGGGTAAAATAAGAAGAAATTTAATACAACAGTGTGATAAAACAATCTGAACAACAACAGTGGCAGTGATAACAACAATAAACAGCAATAACAGTGAACAAGACAAAAGATATACAGAGAAATACTGCAAATGGTCATGGAGCAAACCTAACTTGTGCTTCCCGCCACCAAAAAGCCACCAAGGGAAAGAAAAAAGTTTCCGCTCCTGGACCTGACATCAGCATGGTATGAATAACCCGGCTGGAGATCCCTTCCCCCTCTCTCTCTGCTGGGGAAACTTAACCTTATCCTAGTTGAACCAGGACAAACAGACTGGTGAAATACAGAGAACAGTTAAGAAGAAAAAAAAATTAATTTTAAAAGTTTTATTTTTTAAAAAAAGTAAACAAAGAAAATGTAAAAGAAAGGAATTTATAAAAAGAGAAAGAAAATGAAGACTAGGTAAAACTAAGAAAATTGTTGGGGTTGGTATTTAATTCTTTACTTACAAAAGGATTTTTAAAAGTCCTCCCTATATCAGCAGAAGTTTTCAAAATTTTGTAACAAAAATCCTTGTGCCAAGATATGACAAATAACTCCATAAAAGCACTCACTTGCAAGGTAGATGGTAAACTCATCCTAAGATGGAGGACTTCTCTCTCAGTTTTACCTTTCTAAGTAAATTCCAGTCTTTAATATTTTCTGCTTAACTCTTTCCTGGAATTGGAAACATTTAAGGACTCAGGTGTTATTTTGCTCACAAAGTGGCAAAGACTTCAGATTGGTTTTGTTGCATTTCTGTAAAATTTCAACTGTTTCTGTGTCCTGGTCTTTACTTTCAAGGTCCTTAATGTCTCAAGCCCACTCTATTAATCTCTTGTTTCTCTGACATATCGGAAATGTACAGCAAAGCTCACGATCAATGGTTTAGAAACAAAGACTTTTAGGGGAAGCAGTCTGAACTATGGAATGAGTCACTAAGGTGGTAAGAATCACCCCAAACCTGAGCACTTTCTGCTCTGAATTCAAAGGGACAGCCTGCTTCCTCAGACATCTTCACAGTTTCCAACACTAAACAGCAAGAGTCATTGACTGTCACTGACACTGCATAACTTTATGTAAAAACTGACGGTGTCAGATTGCAAACTGTCCTCATGAAATGCTGGGGTTTCAACCCCAAGCCCCAAATTAAGGTTGACATATGGGTGATTCCCACAGCCATTCTCAAAGAGGGGGTGTTTCCCTTTAGGCTTCCCTCCAGGGTGTGGCTGGCCTGGCAGGGAGAGCCATTGGGTAAATGAGCCCCAGGTGTCTCGCAGTAAGTAAACAAGGGTCAGGTGTCCCACTGAGGGATAAAAGCTGGGACCACTTGCAGGCAGGGGTAGTGTCTGTCTGAGGTGGATGCACTTTGCAGAGTTTCCTGTTGGGGAAGGACCTCCTGCCTCCCTGGGACTGGGCTCCAGTCAGGTCTGGCTTTTGTAAACACAGGCTGTGTAGAGATTCAGCATGTGGCTTCCTTGGTCTTATGTGTTTGGCTTGTTGACTTGGTTCTCTTCTGTTCCTTCTATAGGAAACTGCATTTCATCATTTATTCCTCCCATTGTTGGTTGTGTGGTGTCATTGTTGGGGTCAGTGGGATTGATGTCAATTGTGTATAATCTGACTTGTTTGTACCCCCAGCACTCACCCATGTACTGACCCTTTTGTATCAAATACAATTTGGTTATTGGTTTATCTTTATACTGGCTGTGTCCCTTATGCTAGGCCTAATAATTAGCAAAACATCTCATTAAACCACTTTGTGTCAAATGATGAACAGAATCTTATACACTCTTCACTTAAAAAGAACAGCAACTTATTATACAAGAATAAAAGATTCAGAACACAGTAATACTAGTATTTAAAATAACATAATCTGTTAAAAATGAGTGAAATTATGCAAGGTAGCCTAAAGTAAAGGAACACATTGTACAGAAAACAAATGTATTTTTAATATTTCTTTAGTTCTGTGAGACTGCTAGTATCAATACTGTATTTCATTACAAACTCATAGAAATCTACTGATGTGCAGTGTATTAAAAATTTTTCTTTCAGCAGGCATTTTGTAGAAGAAATTATCTAGAAAGGTATAATATTATAAGCATAAATTTTGAAAAAAGGTGGAGACTACAGTGCAACTTTTTCTATCTACATAACTTATCCACAATTATTATACAGAAAAAGTAATTTACCTCTAGTTCATAAGGGACACTTCAGTGAAAAAGAAAAATAACTTGTAACTTTCACCATTGTTATTATTTGGCACTCTAATCAAATTGTCTACAGCTACTGATCATGTCACAGGAAAGGATTATGAGTTGAGATTCAAAAGCTGCAGAGTAATGTTGTGATCATCTGACTGGGCTCCTGGGTCTTCATCTTGTGTGTTTTGCATTGTATCAGTTGCTTCTATTTGAACTCCAGTATATTTGTGAATAATTCCTCTTTTGAAGATATCAAGTCACAAGCTATCTACCATATCTGTTGTTAGGCTTTCTAATGGCTGAATGCTGTGACTATGTGGTCTCCAAGTCCTTTTCCCTTCCATTCTTTCAACCTCTCTTGCTGATCTTCAGTTTGGATAGGATTAATTTGGTATAATTTTGCCAACGAAAGGCTGAGCAATTTACCTCAACTAGTAGTTAATGGAAGAAAAGAAAAATACCAGGGAATATATTTTTTTCAAAATTATGTATGTATCACTGGTGAGAAGGAAGGCCTTTCAATATACCTATCTGTCACTGCACACTATAAGAGAAGACTGGACAGATATGTGATACATCTACACTTAAAGAATTAAAGTTAGATAAAATTTAATCATTCCTATTAAGAAAATTTCAGAAGGCTAATATAAAAATAAATCACATCGCCCACAAAATCAAGCCCAACTCAAGAAAGAGCTAAGGGAAAACACATGATCTCCTCTTTACTCTCTGACATGCCTTCCTTTCAGGCCAAAAGCAAATTTAATGTTCTTATTGGAGTTTTAGTTCTGTGAGTCTATAAGTCTGTAGTGAAGTAAGCTTACTGGGACTAGGACAAGGTTAGCTTGTTGGCAGCTATCTGAAAATATAGCTAGAAGCCTTACTGAAACTTTACTGAGCATATTAAAACAACAATTTTCAAAGTTTTGCAGCTTGGTTGAACATGAGTAGTTTCTCACTGAGACAACAAATAGCCAGTTGGTGCTATGACGCATGGAGGTACTACAGTTCTTCAAAGGAATACATTTTAATATTGGGAAATCAACCAATTTTTTGTCTAATCTCTCTCAGAAATGGCAGGGTGTTTTTTTACTGAAACTTCCCCCAAAAATTCCCCTTGAAGTAAAGAGCAACTGTGGAAAACTCATCCCAAAGAGTGAAATCTGGCAAAATACAAAGGAGTTGAGTTTTTAAAGAAAATTTCACATAGCCTTAATTGCATACAAGTCTACCAAGTTCTACCTGATGTTGTAGGTGACACCAGAGGGTATTATGCTTTTGTATAGTGTTTTGTTTTGCTTGGTTTCCTCGGCCTGGGAACAAATTCAAGACTAGAAAAAATGCTTGCAATGGCATTCAGTGTTGGTTAGAAAATGTTTGAGGAACAATGATCTGTGAACAGCAGTGGCTAGGTCAGCTTTGTTCTCTTGCAGAAGTCGGAACCTGAGGATCAGCTACTGTATGGAAAGAAAGCTCTAGTTTGGGCTAAGATTCTTAGAAGAGGGGGATGCCCTTAAAGCCTCTTTAATAACTTCATGATAGGATCACCATGTGAGCACATAAACAAAGTGTGTACCTGTACTCTCCATTTATTATTTTTATGACCTAGGAAGAAAAGCTGCAAGTTCATGGACATGTGTTTCTTCTTGAGTGAAGTATTACCACTATTGAGACAGGTCATGTGTAGTGGATATCACTAGAAGCAATATTAGGTTTTTCACATTTATTCAGATAGAGCCATACTACTTGCATACATCTGTTGTGAAAGACTCTTGTATTTGTGTATTTGCATATTTCTGTGGGTGTTTTAAACATACTTATCAGCCAGATATTTTTTACTCAGGTGTGCATGACAGATAAAAGTGGTTGTGATCCAACATTATTCTGCCTACGAGGGTCAGAATGGAAAAAGCTATGAAGGATCCAAAAGTTTCCCCTAGGTAAGATGCAGAGGAGCCATAGGGGCTGCCTGAGAAGAACCAGTGATGTACATTGGAAGGTTCACAGTAATCCTCTTCTAATCAACTTTTAAAATATCTCTGAAAATTTATTAAGCTACATCACAGATATTGCATTAATCTGGATCAAAATTCATGAGGAATTTCTACATTTTCTTCAAAAGCACATGTTGAAAGTTGCAAATTTCAAATATGTTTCTTTTCCATTCAAATAAATATGAATGTTTTGCATTTGTGTGAATTATACAGGAAAATAACACCAAGAAACATCCCTGCTCAGCTGTTATCTCCTACTTATCCCCTAAGCTTTTATAGTAACTTAGACTGTTTCTTATAGTCTACTATAAAACACATCTAAAGTTCATTCATCATTCTCCTAATTTGTCCACTGGCAGCTCTCCCACCAATATCTGGAAGCTCTCAAACTTTCAGATGTGATGTCCAAGCACCCAACTTAGTTCTAAGCCTGCTCACTTGTACCTTTAATTTGGAATGTAACTGGATGAGTAGGCCTTGAAGATGGGATGTCCACCTGTGGCAGTACCTCAACACTCTGAATTCTCTCACTCTACAGCCATTGTCTTTTTTTAAAAACCTCTGAGCACATTACTGAGTCTTGTAAGAGCTCCAACCTCCATCTGAACAGTCTGGTGCTTTTGAAAGGTATTTTATGATGCTGAGCTGGGTGAGGGTGACTAATAAAATGAGACTTTCGTATCAGCATAGTTGTAAACCCTGTGGTTCCTGTGAAAACATTAGCTGAATACTTACCAAGAGAAGAAGAAAATCAGAGACCCTTTCTGAATTCTCATGTCAGTGTTTTAGCTGTTTCATGCTGTGCACACTCCACTTCTACCGAGGGGACATATAGCATATGTGAGACTTCTCAGTACAGAAAGGCATTGCATAGAAGGGGTACTTCTGACTGCCTTCACACTTCCTGGTGAGATAAACTGCATGATGACATACAGACAGCCAATGCTGCTTCAGCAGGTTTTTTATTCTCTTTTTTTTTTTTCATTTTATACACTGGGAGAAGAGTAAGCTCATATCAGATAACAGCAGAACATTTCTGAAAGAGCTTAGTAAATAACATATGCGTGATAATATACTGAAGAACTGTCATATCCATAATTTGTGCAAAGGGGCCTCAATGCAAAGTTAAGCTATTTTTGGATATATACCAAATGAACATCATTAATTTAAATTTGTCAGATGTTTAATTTTCCAAAGTAATAAGCCTTCACTGAATCAAACACTGTGGAAATGATTTCACGGGACTCTACTGAAGTCCAAAGAAAACAGTTATTTTAAATTTCAAAAAATATATATCCTTTGAGCATTCAAAGTGAAAAAAATGAAACATTAAAAATGGAAACCTGAGACAGGTCATGAATAAGAAATACTATAATGAAACATGTACAAAATGGAAACAATGAATAATGTCAAATAGACCTAATTTTAATTTTTCTTTACAGATTCAAACTGATAAGTAAAGCTGTTCACAACACAGGACTTTAGCATTCATTGTGTTCCTTTCTCTAGTTTCTACCATCTTGATGGTAGAATATGGTTGGCTATAGATGGCTAATATATGGAGCAGCTGGTGGGCTTTATGTGAAACCTGACTCAGTAAGGACAGGGGGCCTTGCTCTGGTAACCTTCATGTCCTATGAATAACCCTCCTTCCTCTGCCTCCCATTTACATCTGGAGAACTCTTCTCTCGGCTTTTAAGTGCCAGCTCTAAGGGGAACCACCTACACAGTCCAGATGATCCCCAGCTATGTACATATTTCCTCCTTAAGCAACTAAACAGGTCAGGTTATTTTTTCCATCAGTTAAGAAAACTCAGTAAAAGTTTCCATGTTTTGAAGGTAAGGTTTTTTTCTTTGTTGAGATTGATTCTTTTACTTACCAGTGCTGTATCTTCTTCAGTTGATTCAATTTCATGATGATTCTGATGCATTTAGGGTACAAAACTGACCAGAAAAGAATGCAATGGGAGGTTTTTACATTAAAATTTGCAGCTTTATGTAAAGTAAGTTGTGTGCCCGGTATTTCTGCTTTACTGAAATTAACCATTGCAGTAATATTTGCAACTTCATGCAGCTCCAAGCTATGCAATTAAATGTGTACATTCATTCCAAAAATACAGATGGCCATATGATTAACTCTGATGCCAGATTGCCTCGACATTTGTAAGAAGCATTCCACTATCTTTCCTCCCCCATTCCAATATCTTTTCTACAGACATTAACTTTTCCATTGAAAGTACAGACCTGACTCGGCAAAGAGGTTTATACTCTCAGATATGAGTTGTAATAAAGGACCTCTGTGAAAGTGCAAGGTCTCCCTTACATTCAGTTCACTTCCTAGAAGCAAGGAGCTGAAGTTTTAAGTATTGACATTGAAACTGAAAGGGGAAATACCACTCCTCTTTCTCTTTTAACCACAAAATAAATTAAAAAAAAAAAAAAATCAACCCAGGCAGACCACAGAAACACCATCTTTGGTACTTTTCTCAGTGTTCTTCACGTCTATACAGATTGGAGAGCATCCTGAGAGATTCAGTTTCAAATCATAAATGAATAAAGTTACAAGACTGAAGTTTAACTAGTCAGTCACTGGAAACTTACACATATTTATCTGTGGAGAGAGATGATAAAGATCTTTGAGACACCATTACTAGATGCGAGGCATTTGAATGGAAAGCAGCTGTAGGTAGCAGAGTTAATTTGCAGAATGGGAAAAGCAAAGACAGCAATGCATCTAGTTGCCGCAAGCAAACAGTGCTGATAATAAAATGACTCAGAGGTCAGATATAAAATACTGTTATTCTAGGAGTCTTCAGAGGATTCTGTTCTCCCAGAACTCCATATTCTCCACTTTAACCTCAAAGTATTTTTCAGTCCCCATGAAACTTTATTATTGTTTCATATAGTAATTTTCACAGCAGAAGCATAAGTAGAAGGAAAACAAAAGAATAAATCATAAAAATAAGGAATCGCTGCCAACAGAAAAAAGATGAACAGTTACAGAACACTGCTATTTCCAATACCCAGGCTTTATCTACTTTCAAGAAATTTCATAATGCAGAACCATTTAACTAAACAGACAATAGTCCACACTGCCAGTTCTCTGTTAAGCCCTGCTAGCTGTATCATGCAGATTAGGAGTTGAGCTGGAAAAGATACTTTTACTGTAATCAAGACTAGCTTTGGCTTTGTACCTGAACACTAAAACGTACTTAGGCTTCATGATGTGCACTTGTACATCTTGGTGCACTTTGTGAAGACTAGACATCCCTAGCAAAAATCACAGCATCCCAAAGCCCCTCAGAGGTAAACCTGGCACATTTGTTGAACTGCAGATTGTGGAGAAAACTAAGTGCAGGCACACATCTTTTCTGAAGGATATGTCACACTTGGTCACATACATCTCTTCATAAGGAGATTTCCAAAATCAAAGAACTTTTTTCTGCTTTTGTTGTTTTGCCTGCCACAGCAGTATGTAATAAATGAAACACCAGAATGAAAATGAATGAAGCCCAAGCTGTTTGTGAACACAGAGGCTGAATTAGTTCCCCTACTGATATCAGCAAAGCTAAAATGTCACCTTGCATCTGCTACAGTTCATAACGTTGCTGATCAGTGTTCTCTGACAAACACTAGATCTATCTCTTGGAACAGGAACTGAAGAGAGCTGTCTAGTCTGACATACAGAGCCATACCAGGCAGAGGAACTCAATAGCACTGGGTTTAGCCCAAGGACCCAGATGTACTGGAAATGAGCCTTTCTCCTTCTAACTGACAGCACTCACATGATATTTCAACACTTTTGCTTCCACTCTGGATCCAAATCATGAAATGCAGATGTGAGAAAACAGGGCTTGGGGTTTGATTTTTATTTTTTTTTTATTTTATTTAAGCTAAGACAGTGATTTGTTTACTTTTTTCACTGCTGTGTTGGAATATTCTGAACAGAGCCTTCAGCAAAAGTTTATGCTGGGCCTTCTTTTCACCATGGGGTATATTTGCACCCTTACATCCAAATACCATATGTTCTGAAATATAAGATTCCATGAATTTTGTTTTATAGACTAAATCACTGTGACTATTATAGTGTATTCATTTCATAGCTTGCTCTATGAATATTCAGGTCATAAGGATTTTAAACAGGTAAAGTAACATTTAAAATAACATTTTGACCATGTTTCCATGCCTCCTTATTTTATTCATACAAGCAGTGCTAGTACAGAGTTGACACATATTTATAGAATACCAAACTATGACGGCAACTAAGGATTGCATCACAGTCATTTGATATTTTTCTTTTGCATTAGTTACTATTTATGCAGCCACAAAATTATGTTTACCAGGACTTGCTTTTTTTTTTTTTTTACTCTTCCATTTTCTCCTCAGCTCTCTCACTTTCAGCTTTGTTCTTCCTACTCATGTAGAAGCTTCTATGAAGTAGTAGGAACCTTTCTGGTTCAGGAGCAAGAACAGCTGACTGTATCACTGTTCACAGGCATAACATATCACTTTACTATCTCTACCTTTAAAACAGGACTTTACATATATATATATATATATATATATATATATGCAAACAAATTAATTACCATACAAGGGATTAATTATATGTGGAATTCTCTCTTGCAGATCACAGTATGTCTAAGGTTGTGAGCATCCTTTTAACTTTTTTGGGGGGAGGGAAGGGGGGCAGGGGGAAGAAGGAAAGAAGGCTAGCAAAGGCATGTCATTGCAATTAACATGAAGCCACACGAAAAATATGGCATATGCAGTTATTGAACCAAGAATATGGTGTAACTCATCACTGACAATTAGAGGAAAACTTGTTTAAAATCTTAACCGTAGCATCTAGAGTCACACATTTTTAATTTACTTTGGCTTTGATACTGACTACAAGCCACAGATGTTATGTTACTGAATGCCTGGATCTGTTACAGTCCCCAGGAACTATGGTGCTAAAATACTCTCCTTGACATATAATGATACATATGGCATCAACTTTATTCTATCTCACAGCTCATTGCCATCACACTAATGCTATTATGCTAAAGAAATCTCTTTCAAATGAAATGCATTTCTCACATATGGCAGATGCTTCCCTAATCAATATACTAAAACGTGATCTAATGAAAATAATAGGGAAAATTGTCCCTCTTTCTCTCTTTGACAGAGACTAACCTGGGAATGAGGGATGGGAGAGAGGGAGAAAGCAGTTCAAAATTAATGGGTCTTAAAGGATAGGTACATATAACAAATTAATGAGAGACTTGCAACAAATGAATAATAACCGAATACTAATATACATATATATACACACAATTAAATCTTACTTTTCAGGATTTGTATTTTGTTTGTAAAAACCAATATATACAGAGTTGCTTAACTAACTTCTTTATTGTTTTAGCTTGCTAATTAAAAATGTACTTCAAAACAAGCTTTCTGATTTCAGTTGATTTTTTGGTCTTCTCGGAACTGGAGAGTATCTTAACTGCCTGCTATAGAGTACTGTGACATACCAGAAGCAGCGTGCAGTTATCACAAGTAAGCCTATAAAGCAGCCAATACAGAATATCAAAAGATAGAATTACCACAAGTATTAAACAACAGAAATAATGAAATACAAATTTCACAGTGTTCTTATTGCTCAAGTCAAACATTTTTATCTGGAGTAACCCCAGTCATGGATAGTTTCTTTAATTTTTTCCTGTCATTTTACATCCAGTCAGAAAATTCAGATGACACAGAAATGCAATAAGAGAGTGGGAGTAACCTTCAAAATCATAAGCAGCATCTTTGCCCTGTCCACACCTAATGCAATTTATGCAACAAAAAGCAGTAGTATATCAGGGGCTAGGAGAATAGGTAGACCACCTAAATGAGATGAGTTCTACCTTTTGGGACCCATATTTCTAGTGTGGATTTCATAAAGCCATTCCAGGCACCTTAATGTTTTGTAAAGAAAGAGTGAGAAGAATTAGGTGATGTGAAATGGGCTCCACAGTTAAGAAAGGGCACCTAAGTAGACCAATAAGCAATACTGGAAAGAAAATTAGTTTAAAATTCTCCCAATCCACTGGACACAGAATTAAGGAATCACATTGGTTTTAGCCTGTCACTAAAGTTTGGAGGCAAGTGATACTAGTAGGTCTACTATGAATTCCGTCTGCTTTCCTAGCAGGTGGCAGCTGTTTCCTCATTTCCAAAACTGCAAAATTAGCTCAAATAGTTAGAATAGCCAAACAAAGTGTAGTAACTCTGCATATAGCTGGGAATCCAGTAGGCAAACTGCTTTCTTTGGCTTGCAGGCAGAGATGTGTTTTGTAGAGCAGTTTCACAGAGGAATTCATGATGATCTTCCCTGCAGGATACAGTGAAAGAAAACAAGTCTCAAAGCCAAAAGAGATGTAAATGGTGGCATGAATACATGTTCCTCCAGAAGAATATGGAGTGTTAACAGCTGTCTGAGAATCTGTAGGAAAATAACAAGTGGGTAGTTTTTGGCAAACAAAAGACTGTATTTGAGATTGTTTAGTTTGTTACATTTGTTTAAAAGGGTAATAACAATAAAATAGCCTGAAATACTCACTACTGAGCAATGACATGGAAGAGAAATGAGATGGTAACTAAACCATTATAATATTGATTTAAATTATAAAGACCATTTTGGCCATGCATTTTATTTGCAACTTTCTTGAAACTGCTCTGTGTTGGGATGGGATTACTGTGGTACTAATGTAACCTTTTCCCTGTTTAAGACCCTTTTGTAAAGAGATCAAGGTATAAAGATTTAGAAGTGTGTAAGAATTTGCAAATGCTAAGACAAAGCATGGGATTTTACAGACCTTATTTTTTTATACTACACCACCTATCTGAAGTGCGGTGGCATGCCCATCCATGTGCTCCAGTAGCTCTTCATTACCCCAGTTTAAATAAAGCATCTGTCAATATTCCCATTAAAGTCTCCATCAGCTCTGAGCAAAACCACAGATCCAGCTGGAGTTCAGCATGGCTGCCTTCAGTTAGAAGCCTTTTTCCCTACTCTAATGCTAACAGATTACACATGGCTCAGTTTAACAGTCATGTGGGGTTTCTGTGGGAACTGCCTTCACACTGGCTAGGTCCCACTGCAGCTGCCTAGTAACAATCATTAATGGGACACAGAGGGAAATAATACAACTTCCAGATTTAATTTCCATAGTGGTGTCCAAGTCCAGCACAGAGCAACACCTCTTTCCTTCCCACCCTGGCTCTGGTTTGCAACCTCTGCGGGACTCTGCCCCTGAAGCTCCAAAGATAGGCAGGGAAACCAGGGTCTCTCAGCAGCAGTGTGTCTGACCTACAGCCTCCAGGTGCAGGGTGCCAGGGCTGTCTTCAAAGGCAAACATCAGGTCAATTTACTTTGTCATGCAAAGGGATCTTCTGGCACTTCAGTAGGGACACACTAATCAAACACAACCTTCACTTACACCCAGGTGAAAGGAACAAACATCATCATCTGTTAATGAAGTATAATCAGCCTCTCAGATACACCTGCCTAATTTAGGGATGTCCACTGATCACCATCTACCACCACCTTCTAGCCAAGGTTTGGGAAACAAAGAAAGTGCAACTGGTGCAAGGGACAGAGTCCATAAGCTTCCAAGAGTGTTAGGATGGTGACTGTCACTTTATCTTTGCACAGATTACACCCAACATAAAAAAGACTGTGGAACTGCCAAGGCAAGTTGTGGAACACAAATATCCTTTGACACAATAAAATAGCAAGGGCTATACAAAGAATGAGAGCTGTTGGAGGAAAGGGTGAGAATGCCTTTGTAAAGGACTGTTGTGTACATAGCCATGTACAGCAGCACAGCTGTTACAAAGGAATCCCAGTCAGATGACTTAATTCTTCAGTTTTCTCTTTCCTGCTCTTCTATGTGTGTGTGTGTGTGTGTGTGTGTGGCATTGTCTCACCAGCTTACACCTCCCTGGCTTAGTTTTCACAGCAGGAATCACTACTGTTTGTTTGTTTATTTGCTCTGCATATAAAACACCACATCTTTTTTTCACTTATGTCATTAGCAAATATACATGCTATGGGCAAGCAATTACAGAAGGCAGCAGTTTAATAGAGGAAACTGCAGTGAGGCCGTGTGCTGTGGATGCCTGCTGGGCAGGACCCCCAACAATGGATTTATAGGGCTTGTATGGTCACATGAAGTACGGAAGTCACTTGACGCTTTTATGGAAAATTCTGTTAATTGCCACATGCTTACAATGTATATTAGCATCGTTAACGTCCGTACTTGTTTCTAGTGAAATTTATCCATGTGAAGTGGAAGTATGCAAACTGTGTCATATTTAAGCACACAGTAGGGAGATTAGGCTGCACGTACTTCTACACTGTCCTTCTTGTATGGGAAATGTATTGACAGCATTCAAGACAAGTATCCAGGGAAGCTGAGAAGTAGAGCAGAAAAGGCATCAGTTACACAGGGCATCAAAATTCATTTGAGAAACAGTGTTGCAGAACTAGAGCATGATATTTAAAATGACAACACGAACAGCTTTAAAAGGTATTCCTGTAGGAAAAGTGCCTTTTTTGGACCAGTAACTCTTCAGCAAATTTTAACTCGGTTAATTTTTACATCTGCTTTTGAAAGCTCCTGTAAATAATGGAAACAATGGCACAGATTTAAATTATACTGTGATGTAATCCTATATCATTATAATAAACAAATGTTTATTTCTGGAAATATCACATGGTTTGGGGGTGAATGCTGAAGAAGATCCATCATCATTTTTGCTGGAAGCCATTGTTTTTAGTTTAATGAAAGTAGCAAGAGTCAAGCACTTAGTTTGTAATAGTGATTTTGTTTCTGGCCAGCTTGGGTTTTGTGTGTGAAACTCCAATTTCCTGTGGGGTGGGCAATTTTGTTTTCCCCTTTTTTTCATTCTCATCAATAGTAGTTTGTTATGTTCTCATCAATAATAGTTCGACCTATATTTTAGGTCCTTGTACAATGTATCATCATAATCCTGATCAGCAAACAGCTCAGCACAATGCCCATCACACAAATCCATTGAATCTTCATATGTATGAAGTCAAGATGTTTGTTGGTTCAGAACCGCAATTAATTTCCATAGAGAGCCAACCCTCCCATTTTGTGCATATGTTAAGTACAGACATTGGAAATGCACTTCAGTTTGGCTCTAATTATGAAAATCAAATATATTCTTGTTCAGAAATCTAATTCCTTCTAAAACAAAATTTAAACCCCTAAATTTTAAAATATGTAAATAAAAATTAAACTGATACAGAGCTGTAAGAACCACTTAATGGATTAGCAAATACACCTAAATGTCTGATTAAGCATTTGTTGAAAATAATCTAGAACTGCAGAACATTATTATCAGAAGTCAAATTTCAGACAACATTCTGAATTCACAGATTCTATGATGTGTATTACTACATTTGTGTTTGTCAAGCTGTAATATTCATACCCTCAGATATTCAAATTATTTCAGTAAAAACCAAAATTTCAAATATGTTTCTTCCTTTTTTTCTGTGCCCTTGTGTCAAGTTTACAATGAAGACAAGTAAGAAACCCCCATTTTTCTAAAACTCAGAAACTTTTTCACAGTACAATCCTTCCTATTATCTCTAGCTGGACACTGGAGGAAGAATTTTCAGTATCCATTTTTTAAAAAATCCTGGCCAACAGCTGAGTTGCAACCTCTCCTTTAACAATATCATCTCTTATTCTAATAATTTAATTTCTGAAATTCAATTAATAGAATAAGATATTCTGGTACAGATTTTTTTTTTTTAATTTTTTTTTTTTAGCAACAAAAGCAGTAGCTCTGTCGCACTCCCAATTACAATGAGGCTAAACTATGCTGGCGTACCCAGCATGTGAGGACTTCTCCAGCATAAGAGACTGTCACTGAGAACAAGCACATACCTCCTACATCACTAATTAACTGTTGTTGTCAAAGGAGGCATAGCAGCTAGGGAATTCTATGAACATGCTGGCTTCTGAACCATCTTCTCAGAGATTTTTACAGTTGAAACAAATTGTTCTGCTCTTAGGTACCTGAATCCAATTAACCCATCTACTTTTCTCTTTCTGTACTGGTGAATACAGAGCAGTAGGGACCACATTTCTAAGTGATTATATGGCATGCTACCACTTCAAAACTAGAGCCACTGTATAGCGTCTGTCTAGGATATCAGCGGCAAAGGCATGTGGTAAAGGTGTTATGGACAACAAATGAGAGAATGGAAGTAGTATTGATATTATGTGTTTAGAAAAACTATACATACTTGTTAGAGTCCACATTGCACATTTTGCTTATATAAATACAAATCATAGCAGACTTTAAAAAATAATATCCATCCATCACAGAGGTTGATTGCCAAATGATACCTCATATAGGCTAAGTCACACATAAGAAAATCTGCTTCTTAAGTTTTGTTCCTGACTCTGTCAGAGCTGGTAAAAGAACCAATTGCTTCACTTTTTAAATATGCTCTGTCCTCATAATTATGCACAAGTGAGATTGTATTCACTGTTCCCTAGCAAAGTGTGTGTCATTGCTTGGACTAGATAAGGTCTGCATTGTTATTTCTGCCATATCAGGGGAAAGAATGGAACATTCAGATCCTCACTAGCGCTACCATGGGACAAGCATTGCAGCATTAAATAGTAGACACTCATATAGTGAATTGTATTCAACCTGCCCTGGCTCCAGAGAGGACACAGCAATGCTGCATCTGACCCAAAATGAAATCTTGGATGATGTCATAATTATATGCAACTTGCAAGAATATTCACATTTGTACCGTGTCCAAGCTAAATACAGATGAACTGTGTACAAATGGATCAGATCACAGATCCCTGAACGAGTGGATATAAACAGTTCCAAACAGTTTTATATAAAGTAAAAGTCTCCTCACATACTAACGTGTTAGATTTTCCTTCCATTTTAATACAGATGGATAAATCAAGAATGAGTTAATAAATGTACCCTTTAACATAGGAGTGTTCCTGTAGTACCTAGGAGTGTGTACAAGCTTCTTGTTGTTCACAGTTTACAATCTACAAGTAGGAAAGATGGAAAGAAAACAGAAGGTACAGTATTATCCATCAGTTGAAGCAGTTGCATGATCACTGATGTAAACTAGCCTGGATCTCTTTCCACATGGTCTCATGCTGAAGCTCTGAATCTGACTGGATGTTGCAACTGCTCAACAAGTTCATCACAAGTTCAAGTTCATCATCAAGGCTTTAGGTGAAACACAGCCTACAGGACTGTCTAAGGGAGCAATAATTTTTCTCATAAATATTTTTCCCATCGTTTCCTGTGCTTTCTCGGAGTGACCAAAGGCAAGGGAACCAGCAATATTACTCTCACTTTCTTCCCTAGGGTCTATTTAGGGAAGAGTAAGCCTACAGCAATTTTACCCCTGATTTTTATTGAGAGCATAGTCACAGTAAGAAGAGTCCTACTCTCCTGCTGTGCTGGAGATGATGTTTGTCTCCTTGCCTAAAAAGGAAAACTAAAATAATTCAGATAATGTTTTTCAAATCTAGCCATTTCTACCATCTCTTCTCCTTCAGCAACTGCTAAGAAAGGCTCGGATCATGCAAATGTGAACAGACACTACAGGCTCATCCAGTTAATGACCTTTTCACTGCACTAGCCAATGAATAAATAGAAAAAATATGGCTCTGCTGTTAACTTTACCCCAAAAATTTTAACTCAAGGCAAGATTAGTTTTACTCCAACCATTATGGATCTCCAGTTCTTATCGAGACCCTATATTTAAAATTTTGTAAAAATAGTACTGGAAACATTGCTGTTCACAAAACACCAGTAACAGGCCAATGTATTCAAAAGGTAAGAATAATAGTTTATGTGTGAATTAGTGAATCTGCCACCATCTGGTTATCTTCAAGCGTTTATTACGATTCTTACGACACAGACCATTTCTAGGTTACTTTGAACATTTTACATTCTGTACTTTCTGGACACATGACAGAGAGAATGACATAATATAGAGCTTTAGTATTAATTAATCTTGTTACGAGTGATACTTGGAAAAGTGTTTCAGATTTTGGTTGGTGTATTTACGATCCTGTTTCCCTTAGTTTTTTCTTTCAGTCCCTTAATAAATAGTATTTTTAAACTATGGGTTATATTTACCACGTCATTTGATGACAATTGCAATTGCATAAACATTTTAAAAGAAAATCTGTGTTAAGCCTGACCTGAAACAGAACAGCCGATATGAACACTCTAAAATTTCTCTGGCTCTCATTCCAGTTACTACATGCTATACTTATATTTTGCAGAAGTACAGATTCATGTCAGTAAAAAAGGAGACGAGAGCAACATATGTTCTTACAAGACTTTCCATATTTTGTTGCAGCTGCTGTAAGAACCTTCCGATATAACAACTGATGCTACAGTCTCCACAGAAAAATATCTGCGGTCATATAGACTGTATCTGAAATAGCATCCAGAAGAGTAGAAGAGCTTGACCATAAGCTCCTACTTTGGCAACTTGCTTGCAGTAAGGTTATGTACTAGGAAACCCAATACACTACATGGGATGGACCCATGGGATGTGGAGTCAGGGTGTAGCCAGCAGCATCACTAATTCCCTGGGTGTTACTACTAAAAGTCAAGCCAAGGTGTAAAATTGATGCTCCAGCTTTTAACTTAGTTGGTGGAAGTTTTGCTGTAGTGTCAAAAAGACAGAGGTTTTTCTAGGAAGCTGCAGAGACCATACAGCATTGATAGGACAGGACTTCTCAGGAGGTAATTGCTGGACAACCTCTGCAGAAATGCAGCCTGCTCAGTCCCTTACACAAAGATGCTGGGGAACTTCCCTGACAGCTGGTGCTTCATCCCACGCAATCTTGAGACATTTTCTTCATTGTAGGTGCTCAGAGTGGCACAAATGCCACAATGATATTCAGATGTAGCCATTGATCTTTTAAGGCCCTGTAGACACTACCTCCAAATCTGGCACTTTTGCAGACATTTCTGGCATGCTTAGAGTCTCTGAGTGTCAACTGGCCATTCCTGATTGCTGGATGTGTTTTGTGTTTTACTTTTTCTCATGTTAAGACAGTTCTAATGAAGGTTTGCACAACACTCTTACTGACATAAGATCAGGAACGCATGGAATTAAAACCAAATCCTCACTGGTATAGTTCAGTACAGCTGCCGTAAATTGCCCCCAGTTTCAAGGGTACTACTCCACATTCTACCAGAAGGACACAATCATAAATTCATGAGTCTGTGTGAAGTTAAAGGTAGAGGCCAAACTTTTAAATAATTCTTTCCTTTCTACTTTGCTAGTGATCTCAGTTTGGCTACAAAATCTACTGCCAGAGATGAAGAAAACTGGTTACTGAACAGGGGTTGAAAAGCAAAACTGTTTGTAATTTATAGATTTGAAGAGGTGATGATAGACAAATACATATATGCCAGTAAAGGATACTGAACATTTTTCTTCAATGACTCTTAACTTTGGAGGAGCTGGCATCATTCTCAAACAGCAGATTTATACATAATATTCTGTACAGTTTGTAACAAAATCCTAATTTGCAATCTGTCAAGTACTGAGTGAGAGACAAACCTCAAATGTTTTTTTCACATTATTTCTAAATCTGTTCTTGATTTAGTTTTGTTTACAAGATAACATTTTGTGAAGTTCTCATTCCCTGCTGAAAGAGTTCCTGCATATCGAAGTGTGAAAATATGGACTAATGACAGCTCCCTATGTTATATTATAGCATTATATACTAAGATGTTCATTTAAAAATGGTTTGGCATCTGAGCGGAAGATGCAATTGTACATGTAATTTATATAAGAATTACATTAGCCTTGAAAAGTGTTTTGCATGCCACTGAGGAAAAAGAAAAAAATGTATTAGGCCCATAATTTTTGAAAAGTTTTTTGGTTTTAGTTTACTAAAGGGTTCCAGATAAACAGCCTTCTAGACAAAACAGCTTTAACGTCATTCACAGAATTAATACACTGTACAGACAGTACTGTGTATGCTCTTTCACCCTCTCTTCAGCAACTGCCTTTCAATCTTTTCCAAGTCCATCACATGTAGGGGAAACTGCTGCAGACTAAGACAAGGGGGCCAAAATTTCCTGCAATGTGCTTGTATTTCTCACACTATGACCAGTTCCTAAGGCCACTGCCACACACAGCAGAAAACTTTCTGGGCAGCACTTTAAAAAAATCCCCTAAAGGGACAGCTGGAACAATACCCATGTATTGTGCAGAGGCCAATTATATGCACTGCCAAAGTGCTAGGACTCTTACAGTGGGTAGCTTCTGATATTTCTAGGCTGATTAGTGTTCAGTAGAAATACAATAATTTCTTCTACAGTTGTGTTTTTCAGAGACTACAGCACATGCAATATTCAATATCTCTGTGATGCATGAACTTAAACATATGTCTTTTTGAACTATATTGATTCCCTAAGTTACTTTTGCAAACAAAAGTGACAGGATCTCTAAATACAAACTATTATTTGAAGGACAAGTAGCTGTAGACAGTTCCTCTGTTTGAAATGCTGTCCCTGGAGAAGCTTCAGGATTTTTTTTTATTCACTTCTGTACTACCAAGATTGGCCTACTATGTAAAATATTGTTATTTCTTTCCCAGGCAATTGGCTTTCTGATCATGTTTGGAAACTGAATCAAAATGTTATGACTGCAAATATGGTAGTGCCATCTTGAACATTGTTATCAACAATGAGGTCAAATACAGTATCCATTAAGCACAGAAAATAAACAAGAGCTACTTAAATAGCAAATAAAACCAGACAGATTTCCCTAGCTGCAAATCCAGTTCCAGCCAAATATTTTTACAACCGACCTCACAATTCTTGGTCATGGATGATTCAGGGACACCACACTAAATATACAAATGTGCACAGTAGTGTAGTCTGAAATAATACTATTAAATAAAATGGGCGGTCATTATTTGAACTCAAAATGTAATGTAAATCTAAATATTTCCTTCTTCAGAATGAGAAAGGTCAAAAGGATCAGTGTCTTGCAGTCTGTGTAACATTAACTGATTGCTAGCACAAAGAAAGAGCTGGTAAAGAATTCACTACAATTAAACCAGGTGCTTCTTTTTTTCTGGCAGCCATCAATTTTTACTTCGCTGTCTTTTAATTCTAATGCTGAAATCTAGAAACTGGTAGGTCACAGAGGACTAATCAAAAGACATGGAGAGGTGTTATGAATGTGAAAAATCTCTAGACTTTTCCCCAAACAAAATTTGTATGCTATTTTAAAAAGGAGAGGTATATCACTTTCCTCTTAATGGAAAGGAAACAATACATATATTTGTTATCACACAGGAGAAATGTCAATGCTTAAATGTTATTATTGATTGAAGTGTTAATTTAAAAGACATTATAATTAAATGGAAAACCATTTCCTATCTTTTCATGTGATATCCAGAAAAGTGTGACAAAAAACATTTTGACACTTGGCCCATGAAAGAATCTAACAGTATCTCAGGCCACAATTACTGAATGCTATAGGTTTTGTTTTTTTTTTTTTCCTCAGAGATTCTAAATCCACAAAATACAACCTAAATCGGTAAGTCCATGTGGTTATTCAGTATGACAGTAACCTAAGAGCCATCATATATATTAACACAGTAAAGAAGCATAATGTTTCACTTTGAAGAATGGTATGTCTCTGAAGAGAAATTCACTTACAGAAAGTGGGAAACTCCAAGAAGATCAAGTCAGATACTGCAGTGTGCTTTTACCTATGGAGCTGATGAATCTCATTACTAACAGAGGTGCTTCAAGTGCTTTTGTAAAGACCCTCCACCAGAAATAGTTTTGCAGTGATTTCCAACAACTACATCCCACTTTCTCCCAGCTATGCCAATCAGACTTCACTCCATCTAGAACAAGTGAAAAAAATGTGTTTTATCTTTAAATGCTCATAATCAATATCAGAAGGGCTTAGGTACTATGAAAGGCACATAAACATCTTAAGAGAAATGTATTTTATTTTTTAACTTTAACAGCTTTATCTTTGTTTTCGTTATTTCTCATTTGAGCACATTAGGTACTTTTTTCTTCCTGCTTCTATGTAAATCTCATTTAGGGCCTTTTCCAATGACATAATGTGTTTGGAAAACTTGCTTTTCTTCAGCCATTTTTTTTTTCTTCTCCTGCCTACTACTATGTAAACAAACTAAGCTGTCAGGGTTATGGAACTAAATTATTTAAATCAAGACAAGAGAAAGAATAATGAGGTCCTTAGATTTGGTGCATATGATTTGTTCTCTGAACAAAAAAAAATAATACTTTTATTAAGATCGAGATTTGTGATAATTGAGTTTTTATTTTCAGTGAGAGTCTGCTTTGAGGAAGGAGCCTGCTTTATTCCTTAAGTAAGGATTTAAATAGTCCTTCACTTCTTTCAGAATAAATATTAACACAAAGTCGACTACTTAAATTCTGAGGTCTTCACTCTGTAGACAGAATGTGGGAATTCTGTAGAGTTTATCCTATTCCCTGTAAAAGGAGTTTCACTTTGATGAGAGATTACATTTCTGAATGTTAGTCAGTGTAGATTCATTTCCAAGACAGTCTGAAACAAGCATTTTAACTTGGGGAGATTTGCCATGACTTGACAGTCCCTGTGAACTCAGACAAATGCATCTGCGGTTCAGTTTCTCATATATAAGTGAGAGGAGGGAATGCCATTTCCCTGTCTCACAGTGGTGTCAAGTATGTAAGTAACTTAAAGTCTTCAGAACTGGTCTGTCAGTCATGTTGTAGCAATATGGGCTATGTAAATAAAATAGCTAGGTAGTGAGAATAAAATGATGGAGCACAACACTTCAAAATTTGGGAAATGGGTTCATATTAGGTAATCAACATAACAACACAGTAAATTCTTCTCAGAATTGAGGCTACGAATTCATAGTCTAGTTCTTAATTCGGACTTGAAAATATGCTCACTTAGGCAAAAAATCTGAACTGGAAATGATGCTTGATAATAAGGACAATTTAAAACCTACATTCACTGAACACAACATTTTACCCCATTTGGAATATCAGTTTTCATGGTATTTCCAGCTCATTTTAATTTAATTTGAATTTAACTCTTTAGCCACATGTGCACGCCAGTTTAAATAGTGCTGTTTGGTGAACATTATTTTCACCTTTATTGGACAAAAAGTTTTATAGGATGTTGCCTTCCCCTGGAAATTGAACGCAGTTGGAAATAAATTAACTGGGACACAACCAGGCCTGGAAACTGTAAAATAAAAAACTACTTAGCAGGGAGGTGCACACATCTTAAATACTTCAAAGTAGTTATCTTTTAAGAAGACGGAATGCTTTCTGGGACTACGTCCTATTAAAATAACAGAACTTTAAAGAATTAATGTTATAACTCTGCATGTTTCCATAGATAGAGCAAGTTTCTAACAGTAAGCATTAGATTTTATTGGGATAGAACATTTCTTATTACTGCAACTCCTATAGTCTCCAACCATAATCAATGTTCCACTACAATACATTCTGTGTACTGAGAATGCAACAGATGTTCCTGGCTTCATGGTTTGCAGACTACATACACAGATGACAAGGAAAAGATACTTATAATCACCATCCTTATTTTGTTTGTGAATTGACTTCAAAGGGATTTGGATAAAGTTGTAGATGACTGTCTACATCCATAAGCTGATAAATCAGTACAGGTCTCTTGACTTCTAGAAGTATCTACAGATCACAAACTCCAGAGAAATTTCCAAACAGCAGTAACCACAAATTTCCCTGCCACATTCTTATGAACAAGTTATGTGAAAACTATAAACAACATTAGAGGAATTGTACTGATCAAATATAGCCTATAGGACTGTTCCTCTGAAAGCTTGGAGAAACAGAATCATAGAATGTATTGAGTTGGAAAGGACCTTAAAGATCACATAGTTCCACTCCCCCTGCCATGGTCAGGGACACCTTCCACCAGACCAGGTTGCTCAAAGCCCCGTCCAACCTGGCCTTGAACACTGCCAGGGAGGGGGCAGCCACAGCTTCTCTGGGCAACCTGTGCCAGTGCCTCACCATTCTCACATTTATTAATTTCTTTCTTCTCTCTAGTTTAAATCTACCCTCCTTCAGTTCCTCTCATCCTATCCCTACACTCCCTGACAAAGAGCCCCTCCCCATCTTTCCTGAAGGCCCTCTTTAAGTACTGGAAGGCCTCTATAAGGCCTCAGCAGAGCCTTCTCTTCTTCAGGTTGAACAGCCCCAACTCTCTCAGCCTGTCCTCATAAGGGACATGCTTTAAGACCCTGATCATCTTCATGGGATTGTCCTGATCCATGTGCAGGACCTTGCACTTGGCCTTGTTAAACTTCGTGAGATTTGCATGGGCCCACCTCTCAAGCCTGTCAACGTCCCTCTGGATGGCATCCCTTCCTTCCAGCCTGTTGACTGCATCATACAGCTTAGTGTTGGCAAATTTGCTGACGGTTCACTCAATCCCACTGTGTCACCAACACAGTGACTCCTGAATTGATTATGCCCTGCTGTGTTACCCCTTCAACAGGTGTTGGGGTAGTTGAAGTCCCCCATGAGGACCAGGGCTTCTGGATGTGAGGCTGCTACTCTTTATCTATAGAGAGTCTCATCCTCTTGGTCTTCCTGGTTGGGTGGCTTGTAGCAGACCCCCACTATAACATCTCCCATCCCTGCCCACCCTTTAATCCTGACCCATAAGCTCTCTGACAGCTTCTCATCCATCCCTAGAGAGAGATCCATGCACTCCAGCTGGTTACTGACATAGAGGACTACCTCCCATCCTTGTCTCCCCTGGCTGTCTTTCCTTAGTGTACTGGGTCTGGCTGATCCAGAACTGGTTTTCCCCTACAGCAGCCCTCATGGTGCTGTTTTATGCTGGGAGCTGGCAGGTGTTGATGGCACCCTGGTGTTGTGGCTGCTGCTGAGCAGTGCTTACACAGCACCAAGGATCTTTCCGATATTTCCCCAGTGGGA
>NW_020799091.1:100844947-100886901 GCF_003259725.1 Athene cunicularia | reverse complement strand
CCCCCACCCCCACCCCCTCCGCTTCTTCCTGGGCTCAACTTCACTCCTGATTTCTCTACCTCCTTCCCACCAGTGGCACAGGAGGACAGGGTTTGTGGTCAGTTCATCAACTGTTGTTTCTGCTGCTCCTTCCTCCATAGGGGGAGGGCTCCTCATAGTCTTTCCCTGCTCCAGTGTGGTGTCCCTCCCACAGGAGACAGTCCTCTGTGAACTTCTCCAATGTGAGTCCTTCCCATGGGCTGCAGCTCTTCCCAAACTGCTCCAACATGAGTCCCTCGTGGGGTCACAAGTCCTGCCAGCAAACGTGCTCCATTGTGGGCTCCTGTCTCCACAGGGCCACAGGTCCTACCAGGAGCCTGCTCCAGCACAGGCTTCCTGTGGGGTGACAGCTTACTTCAGGCAACCACCTGCTCTGGTGTTGGGTCCTCCATTGGGCTGCAGATGGGTATCTGCTCCACCGTTACCCTCCACGGGAACAGGGCACAGCTGCCTCACCATGGGCTGCACCACGGGCTGCAGGGGTATCTGCACCTGGAGCAGGTCCTCCTCCTTCACTGACCTTTGTGTCTGCAAAGCTGTCTCTCACATATTCTCACTCCTCTCTCCACTGCTGTTGTTCCACAGAGGTTTTTTTCTCCCCCTTCTTAAATATGTTATCCCAGAAGTACTACCACCATTACTGACGGCCTTGGCTTGGCCTGTCTTGGAGCCGGCTAGCATTGGATCTATCAGACATGCCAGCTTCTCACAGAAGCCACCCCTGTAGCCTCCATGCTACCAAACTCTTGCCACGCAAACCCAATACACACTGTCACCACTTCACGGAAAGATGGCAAATATAGGACTCTTATATTCCTCAAAGAGTAGGTAGGTTAACTATCAGCTTCCTCAGGAAACCACCTTAGATATTCCAGAAAATATACCTATCCTGAAGGTACATTTTCTCATCTCTATAACCCTGAGCAGATCTCAACTCAAGAACATTGCAAACTCTAACACGATCTGGTTAAAAATATTCATGTGACACTACTTAACAGCTGCTGATTTTATTAAATATATCAACAAACTGTTCTCTCAGGTCTTAAAGCCCTCTGGAAAGCCTTTCTAAAGACATATGTGACAGAATGCTTAAGGCTGCAAAACATGAGTAGACCTTTAATATTTACTACTACCCCTGCAAGTATTCATAAAAAAAAAAAAAAAAAAACAAAAAAAAAACCCACATGATTCTTTGGCTCCTGCATTTTCACACTTTCTAAATCCCAAGGTACTTCCTTTGGAAGCACCTGATGGTCTTTGTGGAGAGCTGCAGCTGTTGCCATTATCAAGTTTTTAACTGACATAGGAAAAAGGCAAGGAATTACAAATATGGCCAAAGCTGCATGTTGCTTTAATTCCCTTGAAATGAAATAATGATTAGGTGTAAGTGGCCTTACTAATACTGGGTCACTAAAAACCAAGACAATACTAATGTTTTTTTCTGAGCTCCTGGTGTATTTTGTAAAGCTATGAATGGAGAACATTAAAGATCAGTTTTTGAGAGTCCCCATGGCATGGATCTATGTGGAAATAACTTTTTACACTGGTTTGTTTGTTTGTTTGTTTGTTTAAGACTTTACAGAGTAACTAGAAGTTACAGAAGTTGAAGGGAAAAAAGAGTTATAGAAAATATTTCTCTCAGTAAAACTCCACAGTTTCTGTCTGAGGAAAGTGTAGTTCAGGTAACCAACTCATTTACTTCAGTATGGTATCCACAAAGAATACTCACCTGATATTATTCATGTCTCCTGGAAACCAACTTCATCCCAAAGACTGTCTATAGCAGAAAGAGATACTTACACTTTTCCTTGCAAACATGTTCAAATTAAATAAATAAATAACATGTATATGAAGGTATGACAGGAACATTTTCTTATTTTAGGTAATAAATTGGGATCTGCAGTTCATAAAGGCTCCCAATCAACCTTTTCACATTTTGTAAAACTTCTCTTTCAAAATTAAGTGTTTTTTCAAACATAGATTCATTGTTAAAGTTCTCATACTCAGACACACAAATGTGAGAGAAATTCTGGTTCCACTGAAGTCAAGGAATTCCCAAAAAATGCCATTAATTTCAGGAGGTGAAGGAAATTATTCCTCTTCAGTAAATTCTCCCAAACTAGCCTAACTATAGGATCTCTCAGACCTCAGTGGAAGAGGAAACAACAGTAGTGGAAGTGCTTGGCAGCTACACCACATCATTCAGGGTATGATGCATATGAAAGTGGCTACGGGTTATATTCATTCTGCAGCTTTTATTTCAAGTGCCAATACATTCAGATGAAAAATCCACTTCTAAAGTGGAGTTGGGTTTTTTTTGTACATGAATTCAAAATTTTTTTTATTAAAACAAATCAGGTTAATAAAAAAGTAAATTTAGAAGTTTAGATTCCGAGAAAACAGAGGATGTTTAGATTTATCAAGAAAAAAAAATATATTTCAAAATACACTTGATTTTTCAAATGCATTTCTCATTAACATATGGCTTATATATACTATAAACAAAATGTATGGATTCCAATGCCCTTCAAAAGCAATGACAGCTGTATCATGACCACTTAGAATCCATGAAGTATAAATCAACTTTTCATAAAAGTAACAAATATGGAACTGCTTTGGAAAGGGATATTATATGAAAAGCCCATGATCGTAATCTGCAAACCAGATAAGTCCTGTACGGACTTTAACAAAATTTCTTAGTAAGAAACACAATAAAGGAAAGAAAGGAAAGCTATAGTGGGCACTATTCAACATAAATCATTGTGTTTTGAATAAAAAAAAAAAAAGGTGTTAATAAAAAAGAAGAGTAAATGTGTTAAAAGTAACTTTGAGACAACAGTGTAAAGATCTGTAGATGACTTTGGAAAACTCACTGGGGTTGACTGCCTAAGTAGTGCATAGAAAATGCTGCCTTACCAAGAACATCATCAGTGTACTCACAAAAGACAGCGGAGAGCAGACTGTAGCTTCTATCCTCAATAACTCCTGTGTAGCTACTTTACTTTTTACATGGGTGAAAGTAAACATGGACGTTCATATGTTTATTGTGCCAGGTATCTGGAAAGGATTTTAAGATCAGTTTTTCAATTATTTCCTAGCTAAACAGGCCATTTGTACATGTTGTTTCTGCAGCAATTTTATATGTAGACCTTCAAGCAGGGTGCAATTAAATGATTACCCAGTCTTTCTGATATGTCACTGGCAATGCCCTCAGCAGTACCCACTTATATTCCCTGCTACACTCAATATTTTACATAGCTATATCAAATAGATACATTAATTATAATTAAAAATCTATGGGTTGTTCTGTTCATCAGCTTACTAGAACACCATTAAGAATAATGTTCTTAGAGAGAAAAAAATAAGGATGCCATCTGAAGAATTTGAATAGAAATTCTAGGGACTGAGGGAAAAAGCTATTCTGTGACTTCCTTCAGTCAATATATAACTGACTTAAGTGACTGAGGTAATTAACTTTCAGTAAGTTACTGAAAAGTAACCCTCCATTCTGCCTCAACACTGGAGGCCTGCAGTCAGCGTTACTTCTCTGTTTCAGCATTTCAGTTGGGTGACCCTCACTGTTAGAATTATGTTGTCTTAAGCATGCCTTGGAAGAACAACTAGTTCAGGGGAGTAAAGACAGTGAAAATTAATAAACAAAATCTCCATTGACAGTGCTACTAAAAGAATGGACTAATAGTGCAAATGGCAACAAAATGAGAATGGAAGTGCAGGAGAATTGCAGGGGATAAGAAGAAATAATGCTGTTAACCTTCTCAATCTTCAATGTGCCCATATGATGACAACATTCTTCACTGTTTGATATGGATTTCTAAGGAACTGACTTGGATGTTTATCTCTTGCTCCTTGAAAAACTTACAAGTGTATGAAGTGTCATCTGAAGATTAGCTGAACACAACTCAAACATGTGATGTTCAGTTTCAGATGTCAGCTAGAGTGTAGTTTTTGATTTGAGGCAGAAGCTTGCATGAAGCTTGAAAAAAAAAAATGTAGAAGGAGGTCTGTCTTATTCCAGAGATAAATTTTTTTTTTTCAGGTCAAGATATGTCAATGTCCCTTAAAAACTTGATATATTATTGAATCATTAGTTATCTGCTCATGAGAGTTCATCCAAACTCACTGTCAGAGTATGCAATGTAGGAAGAAAGCCCAATAGACTGAAGCTGCTCATCTGAGCAAAAGCACTTGGGGTTGTCTCTGCTCCACTCTTCACTACTCATTGGGGAAGAGACCTGAGGGCAAAGAAAACCTCTAGGCCCAACCCAGATCATGTCTGAAAGACGGCCACCCTTGGTGCTGGGAGGAGTGGGGGGAAGGAGGGGCAGACCCTCACCACTCTAAGCTGTGGCATGAACTGATGTAGTCTTTCACATAGATGAGGGTTTGGAATGAAAGACTGAAATAGAACAGCAAAGTGTTGTGAAAAGACTTCCATCAGAAATTTATGTATCCGTATCAAAAGAAATTATTGATGCTCCAATTATTTTTAATCATATGACATCTACAGTGCTGTCACTGGGTCATCCAGAATAATGATTTAAACTATCACATTATACTCTCTTGATTGCCACTGATTTTTCCTTAGTTTTCTCTCCTTCTCTATTTATATGTTCTAAGAAATAGCTAACTCAAAGTCTTGCCTTCACCCATCCCCAGTGTTTCTCTGTTACTACAGTAGAAAAAATGAACAGCTGAAAAAAAAAAAAAAAAAAATCCTTTTCCCAACTGGTCACTTTCATATTGTACTCCAGAGGGCACCCATGAATGGATGGCAAAAGTCCATTCAGAGAGTTGCCAAATACCGTTAATCAATACACCAATGTGGCAACATCGAGCTTTGTGACAGGCATGATTTAATCTATTGTTTGGTAATCAACCTCATCTATGGACATTCTGTAGTTCTTGTAAATCCAAGAATTCTTGTTAGTCTTTTGGAACAGCACAATACGAGAATGTCTCAATAATCACAAATTGCTCTTTTCTTCAGTCAAAGAGGTAACCATTAAATGATTATTTGAGAGAACAGATTATGTCAGCTGGCCCTAACAGTGTGTGCTTTGTCTCGTTGAATACTACTTTCCCCCAACCAACCCTCCCAAACCTCTGTGTAATACTCACGCTCGAAGTTGCTTACTAGGAGCAATGGATAATAATGCCATTCATTCACTGTCTGATTCAGATTTAATAATTAGAATGACTTTCCCCCCAATTAAAGGGCAATGTTACTTCCGCTGTTTATTGTTCCTGTGATTTACAACCTAGTACCATGAAATACTCAAAGTTAAAAACCCCAAAATCTCTGGTCAGTATGCAATAGTTACTGGATTACTTCATACTTAACCTTATCTTCTGAATGAAGACAAGATATTCATTAGATGAAGGAAAGAGTGAATCATTTTCTCTGGTTTATAATGTGCACACTCAAAATTTTAAAATATTTTGAATTTATATAGATACAAAATCTGAGGATGAAATTCTCATTTATAACATTTCAGATTGCAAAATAGAAAACTAGAAAATTAGATTCTTTCAAAGACTGAAAAACTAGCTCCCAAAGAAAATGGAAATATCAGTAGAAAATTGTTCAGATAATTCAAATGTAGTTATGCACATGTAAATTAGTAGACCCAATGAAACTGTTCTTATTGGCAGAATGAAATTCTTTCCTCTGTTTTCAATGGCTCAGCTTTTCTTTTTACCTTGCTTATCAATATATTCTATCATGATTCTTTGATTATTCAACATATTATTTTATTTCTCAAATAATTTGTAGACATAAATTGTAATTGCTATCCACCTGTGATGCAAAATAGGGTTAGATAATTGCATGATCTTTCCTTTAAATAGTCTGTATTTTGATACTTAAAAGATCTCTGTAGTTATTCCTACTTCCTATATTGTGACTTGAGGTTTGAGGAGATAAAAACTGTACAATGACAGGAGATAAAGAGACTTTTGCCTGATGGCAACTTGAGATAGTGAGGTGGGCTGCTACAGCTAGGTGTTGGTGACCTTAAGCTAGATAATCAACAGTCGTAGTCTCACTTACAAGGTTGTACTCTCAGTTAAAAAACTTCGCCTTCTGCCTATCAGCTCAGCTTGCTTAGTTTGAGTCCGAAGCTGTATGCTTACAATTTTTCCATAACAGGATCCAAACTATTCTGCAAACAGCTAGTTTAATCTGCTGGTGTTCTCAGTCCAAATGACTGAGCAAAGCCAAAGAGAAAGTCTTTGTCAAACCGAAAAAACCTCCTCCATTTATCAATTTTCAGTCTTGTGCCTCAACCATAAGACAACTTGTCAACTAAAGTAGTAAAGAAAGATGGTCAGGAGGCAGAATAATGCATCCTGTAATTGCACTTTTAGAAATAAGTAATAGTACAAAAATTGTATGGATTTAAACATTGTGTTTTGGATAGTACAAGCTGTACTTAAGCTTAAAAATTACATTTTTTACATTTGAAATTCATCAGCTTGGAAGATTATTTAGATTGATGTTATTACTTGTGTGATTATTTTTTGTATTGCTCTCCACCTTTTCTCCCCTACTTCTTTAGTAAATTTACATCATTATGAAAGAGAATTGGAAACCTCAGCATCTATTCTAATGATAATGTTTAAAGTACTACTATTTTATCATTACTGTACCAAATTGCTCTCTTATCAATAATTTCTGCTCCCTTAAAGCTCGCTCTTTCTGTTTTCTTATAGGTCCAGTTGAGTTTAAGCTGTTTCCTTTTGTGGAACAGCTCCTTTCTTTCACATGGAAATTTATCGCTCACAGGTCTCAAAAGCAGAAGGTCTCAACATCACAGGATTAAGGTTTTTAAATTTTACCTGAGAATCTTTACAAAAGATACAATTTCTCTGAACTTCTGCACTTTTACACTCTAACTCACAATATAGCTTATTTGAACCACATTGCTTATCAATCCTAAGCAGGTTTACAGGACATTTCTGTGAAATCCCCTTGTTAAATCACAATCAGTGGCATGTTTTCTGGGCTGTTTGACAAAATCCTGCAAGTGCTGAAGATTTAAAAGAATGTATGTTTGTTTGTTTGTTTGTTTGTTTCTGAGAAAACCTGTCATTTGCATTTAAAGTGCAGAACAGATGTATGTCCCAAAGCTCAGGTCCCCAGACTCACAC
This sequence comes from Athene cunicularia, assembly GCF_003259725.1. NCBI lineage: Eukaryota > Metazoa > Chordata > Aves > Strigiformes > Strigidae > Athene > Athene cunicularia. The sequence goes on along the minus strand of NW_020799091.1, from coordinate 100,879,692 downwards.
TAGCCATGTCTGGAAGAGGTGGGGCTGGTGCACATTCTCCTGCATGTTGCAGTGTTCCTCTGCAAGTAAGGAGTCACGGTGTTTCCACAGGTTTGCCAGTCCAGACAGTTGAGTACATCTGTGGACTGCAAAGTTTGCTTGTCTTAGTACACTTTAAAATGGAATAATATCTTCAGGGCTTCACAGCTCTGCTGAGCTATCTTTTGCTTAAATTTGGACTATCATAATCAACACTTGTGTTTCTGAAGACTAGAAGTAACTTCAGGGATATTACAAAAAGAAGGGACAAGTATCACAGATGGAAAAATGCCTTACTTTCATACACTGAACCCAGGGGATCAATTCACTGCCTATACATAGGTATTTAACTCTCTCTGAGATGCTCTGGGCTGCCTGAGGCAACCTGGGGCTGCCAGATGCATCCCAGGACCTGCAGAAAATCTGTTATTTGAAGCATCAGCCAAGCTAAAGGCATGAAGTGCCTATATTTGGGAATGAAATCAAGCACACAGTGCTGGTAGACACTCCATCAGTGTCTAATACAGACAGAATAAAAGCCAGGCAAAGGGGCAGAAGAGTCACGAGCTTTCTTTTTTTTTTAAAAATTATTTATTTTTTTTTTCCTAATTATTTTGATCTGTTCTTTCTTTATTAAAATAAACTAAGTCAGTTTTAGTGAGACATACTCTGTGTCGAACAATTGATTAAAATTAATGAATCAAATTAGCTATTTACATCTGTTGTATCAGAATAGAACAATATCCAGAGTCAATGATGATGAGACAATGACAGTACATGATCAAAGCCAATGACATACAGAGGCAGGTACAGAACCTAGGTTTGATAAAAACCAAACTGGTTTTGTTATTAAAAGAATGCTTGCTGCCAGTTTTGACCAGCATGTCACATATTAAGATCTTTCATTACTTTTAAAGCTGCACACAGTTTTAAACTACTATTCTCATTTCGTTAGTGCTTTCCAAAAGCCATATTGCTCATCTATCAGTCTATGGTGTATATAAATATAAATGTTACATATTACCCCCTAAAGGAAACTCACTAATAGCGTAGATTTTCACAGCTTACATATGAAAATTTGGAGAGGGGAAACAAATTCGGTTCCCAGCATTTTATATTGCTGAGATCCACATATACAGCTGAAAGAAAATGAACATTTTATCAATCCCCAGATTAGGTAATTTTGATGTTTGTCAGAATATATCTATCTACATTGGATAGCTACACAATAGGCTGTTTTTGTCCCCAGACAATGTCATGTCTAATAAGACTATGCATCATTTTCATTCCTGAACTTCTATGCCTCCAAGGTATTTTATAGTTGCTGTTATATATTTCCTCTTTCTCTGGCTCAATTTCAAAGTCAATCTAATTGGTGTTTAGAAAACATTAAAAGCCTAATTCTTGTGTTCAGATGGAATTTAATGTGTTTTAATTTGTGTCCATTGCCTCTTGTCCTGTCATGGGACACCTCTGAGAAAGGATTGTCTTTCCTATCTTAATTTTAACCCATCAGGTATTCATACACATAGATAAGATCCACCTCAGCCTTCTCCACTCCGGAATAAACAGTCTCAGATCTCTCAGCCTCTCCCTATAGGACAGAAGTTTCAGTCCCTTAATCATCTTCATGTCCCTTTTCTAGGCTCAATCCAGTACGTACCTGTCTCTTTTAATACTGGGGATCCCAGTGCTGAATTCAGTGCTCCAGATGTGTCTTACCAGTGTGAACAGAGTGGAAGGGTCACCTTCCTCAATCTTTTGGCAAAGCTCTGCCTAACACAGCACACATTGCCACTGTCCTTCTTTTCTGTGAGGGCATATTGCTGTTTCATTGTCAGTATGTTGTTCACCGAGGTCTACCTCTGTACAATTGTTTTCCAGATGGTGAGTCCAGAGCCTGTGTAGGAACATGGGATTATTCTTCCCTAGGGGCAGTCTGGGTACTTCCCTTTGTTGAATTACATGAGATTGTTGTCAGTTCTCAGGCCTGTTGAGGTCCCTCTCAATGGCAGTATACCCAACTGGTGTATCAGTCTCTTCTCTGTTTTACATAATCAACAAAATTGCTGAGGGTGTACTCTGTCCCATCTCCCAGGTCATTAATGAAAATATTAAACAGTATTGGCCACAGTATTGATACCTAGGGTGCACAGCTACTGTTCTCCAACTGGTCTTTGTGACACTGATGACAACCCTCTGGGCCAGGCCATTCAGTCAGTTCTGCGTCCATCAGAACATGCACTTACCTAACCCATATTTTGTCAGCTTGTCTACATATATGGTATCAGAAACAGCATCAAAAACCTTACTAAAGTCAAGGTGAATGACATCCAATGCTCTCTTACCCACCAAGATAGTCAGCTCATTGTAGAAGACTATAAGTTTGGAAAGGCATGATTTCCCTACTGTAAATTCATTCTGACTACTCCAAATCACTTCCTTGTCTTTCATGTATTTGGAAATGGGCTCCAGGATTACTTGTTTCATCACCTTCTTATGGACAGAGTACAGACTGACCAGACTACACTTCCCTGGAACTCCCTTCTGTCCCTTCTTGAAGATAGAGGTAACATTTACATTCTTCGAGTCTTCAGGAACCTCTCCTAATCACCGTGACCTTCTAAGCCTACTGAGACTGGCCTCCTCATGACATCAACCAGGTCTCTCAGCACTTGTGGGTACAACTCATCAGGCCACATGGACTTATATATGTTCATTTGTTTAAGTGTTTTCTAATGCTATCCTCCTTCATCAAGGGCAAGTCTTCCTTGCTCCAGACTGATGGCCTATTGATTTACTTGTAGGTGATCTAACTACCTAGTATTGTTTAATGTCATGGGAATTTTTATTTTTTTTTCCATATTTATGCCTCTGTCAGAGGCAGCTTTTATTCAATAAACAAACAAAGCCCCACCATCTACCATATATGTCTTCATGAAGTACAAACACGGTTGCAGTGTACAAAAGTGTTAGAAAAAGACAGAAAATATATAATTTAGGATATGAAAAATTTCAAGGCCATCGTCATGTGTCTTTTATTCTGTTTTGCGTTACCTGCTTTTAACTTAGCTTCCACAGTTCCTTTAGGTTGAAATCACCTCATTACAAAGACAGACGTTTCAGATTTTGTTAAGATGGCCAATTACCTGCAAATGCATTGTAAAAACCCTCTCGGTGTAAAGTGCTGGATAGAGTTGTTCAAATATCACATTTTCAAGTCAATACACAAAATAACATTAAGATGTAAGCTATTGCAAGATTCTGAAACAGCAATAGATCAAATAAATTTGATCTTCTGCCAGACCATGTTTCCTTTAACATACCATTTATTCAACTAATGTTATCAAATTTCAGCACAGATGCAGAAGCATGAGAAAAACTCCTCAGAGTATTATCATATTAGAATTAAATGGTTAAAAATTACAGTTTCAGAGGAATTTAACATTAATCCAGATGGATTTCCCAGATCGAAAACTACATTCTATCTAGTAAAATAGGAATGAGTTCTATCTCAGATAATTTAATTACAATTATGATGACTTACAATTCCATGGAGCTGTCCATAAGTACAGTATACAACTGTTTTGACATCCATATATATTTTTCTACTCATCTATGGGTTTTTTAACAGTAATATATATGTATATATATATATGAGAAATAACACAATATGTAATGGTATTAATAGTTATAATGAGAGTTATTTAGAATGCCCTCAGTATTACAGCCTGAAGATATTTTAGTGATGAGTCAAACTGTCTCCAGTGTAAATCAGGAACCAAATGGCAGAAGAACTGGCTTTTAAGGACTGGAAAATTTGACATATCTGAAAAGTGCTTCAAGGCCTGAACGGTGTGAACAACATTTAGCTTGCAGCTGTTATGAATCCAGTTGGACTGGCAACACGTTGAGCACTAGTGTTACCACCCTTTTCCCTTCTGATCTAATTTTTTTAACATCTGATGGATATCATTATAATGGGCCCCTCAAGACAGTTCTGTTTTCACTTAATCAAGCAAAAGCAGTCAAATGTTTCTCAGTGGACCCCAGTTATGCATTACCACCTATCTTCATGTTTTTGAGGCATTACTGAAGTTCAGAAATTCCCATCACATTTACATCCCAGAAAGGTTACGCAGAGGGTTGAGTCTAGACTTCTGTGAACTGTTGCAAATAAAAGCTGTAGTTGTAATTGTACATCAAGGAGATCCACCATCTTCTACATCTAATGTGGTAGCAACTCTCTCTGGCTGATAGCAAGGACTGTGGTCTCTCCAGTATGCTTCATTCTACTAATTAAAGTGGACAAAAAGGGCAAGTACATATCCAGCTCTTCTCCCCACCTTCTGATGTAAGAAGCACCATTATGACAAGTGTCATCTCCTTGTCTGTGTGGGCTCAACTCGATGACTCCTCAAGGAGCTCTGAAGAGCCTCAAGATGGCACCTAGAATGGCCAGTAGACACCTTGATATTTGACTCATCCAGGCATCCAGAGACTAGGCTAGCATATGTCTCAGGCCATTGAAATGCAGGCATCAGATAGAAATGTTTGCTCATGCATTTAATCTTGGTTTTAGTTATTACTCAATTTTGAATCTTTACTTGCAACCCTTATATACTATTTGGATAATAATAATAATAATAATAATAATAATAATAATAATAATTATTATTATTATTATTATTATTATTATTATTATTTTAAAGGCAGGCAGGCTAAAGCTTAATAAAAACTGATTTTTCCTCTTCCTATACAATTATATTTCTGAATATATGTCTTGGACTATGTTTCTTATAGTGAATGAGGCAGAATGACAGCTGGTAAAAATGAACTGCTTAGAAAAAGCCCTTATATTATAATCTATGCACAATATAAAGACTGTTACAATGGGTCTTGGATGAGGTTGATGTTTCAGTGTCCAAATTATTATGGTTTGTTAACAATGTTCTTCCAAGTAAGAGTAAGAGATGTTTTTGCTCAGATGCAGCAGAACAAAACAAAATAACAAAATATCATGAGATTAAGAAAAGGTATGTAGATAAATACACATTGTTCAATGGGAATGTCATCATATAATGGACACTAAAAGATACCTTAGGGAAAAAGTACAGTTTTAGATAACCTAAACATAAGACAGTATGGGTTCATCAGAATACAGGCTTAAATTAGTTTTGCTACTTTCACATCTGTGAGTTTTTTAGTGCAGGTGAGGGGGGGTTATTCTGGAAAAAAAAAAAAGAACAATGAAAAACCCCAAACATCCTTAATGGCACTTTTGAACCATAAAAATCAAAGCTTTAAAGAGTATGATGGTGATTATTATGTGATGTGGTTATATAATGACATATATAATGTAAACAATTTTGTAAATTTAAATTAAAATTACTTTTAGGACCAAGGGGACCATACAGGGCAAACTTCATCTGAGAATATAAATTGTCACTTAATACATCTGTGAGATAAGGGTACTCTTTCTCACTTGCTATTTTGCAGAAGCACATCAGGGTTCCTTAGACATTTTTTTTTTTTTTTTTTTTTTAAATGAAATTTCTTAGTGACTGAAAGGGATCTGACATACATTATATTTATTGCAATTTGTCCTGAATTCATGGTGACTATCTGAAATATTCCCGATGCTATAATTTTCTCATAAATATCTTCTTCCATATTCTTAACTGTGACTCACCACAGATACTGAAAGACCGAGTAAGGAGTGCTGAATGAATTGCTCTTTCATTACAGGAACAAAAATAAGTATACAATAGTAGTTTCAAATACATGAATGTTAAGAAAAAAGGATTTCTTTTTAGAGAGAAGTTTCCAGGACATATATTGAATCAGGCTTCTAAATTAAGGACTTTCCTTCAAAAAGGAAATGATCCTTGCGTAACTAAACTGTGATTTAATGAACTATTACTAGCCAGCTCTAATTGTAGGTAAAAAAAAAAAAAAAAAAAATCATATTTTCCTCTGGAAACAAGGAGAAACTTATTAGACTTTCTACTCGTACAAAATGCCTCATAAGGCATCTAGATCTGTGTTAAAACTCCTGAGCATTGGTCTATACCAGAAAAGTAAACTATTGAACAGATTTTGCAGTTGTAACTATTTTTTTACAGCAGAGCTCTAGTGATGTTCTAACAATATGATACCATTCTAAAAAATATTTTATTTACTACATATTCAAAATAAAAGAGGAAGGAAGACAGGGCTACTGCTTCCTCCTCCCCCAAATAGTAACTTTGTCTGAAAATCAAGATCCCCTGGTATTTTTTCCTTTCATCATGACAAATTATACTTTTCTGTGTATAGAGCTTTATTTGCCATAATTTTTATTGCTATATCAAGAAGGGAGATTAACTTTTTAAAAAAAACAAGGAGAGAGAATTTTCAGTCAGCTCCATAGATATAGTTCTTCTTTCTATAAAATAAATTCTAATTTCTCTGGTGGTTTTCCAAAAAAAATTATGTAATTTGTCAAATCACTTTGCTATGGAGATCACTTTGGTTTAAAAACATTTTTTCCCAGACTGTCTGTGTTTCTATTAAATCTTGTCCTAAAACAAGATTTTTCTTTTTTTATATATTCTTTTATCATGCTTATCATTCCAGAACCCAAGAGAAGATATTTCCTTCTGCCAAAGACATTTAGCATTAGAGAACTCAGTCTACAGACCTTTTCTAACATATTTGTTGATGAGTTCAAGTTCTAATGAGTACCTTTTGGTAAGTTATCATTTTATAAATATGCTACTTTTTATACTTAGAAATATTTAGAAAACCATTTAAGATAGGTGTTGTTCTCAAACGAATGAATAATCTCAGACAACAGACAGCTTGAAATCAAGATAGGTCAGTAAAAAAGAATAAAGAAAAGCTACATTGACATTATGTAGAGGAAGCCAGAAACTCATCAGGGCTGGAGCCAAGACATTCTTATGAATAATGTATCTAAACACATTTACAGCCAGTGATAAAATTTGTTCTATGTACTGCAACTGATTCAGCTTTCTATTCCTTAAATGTTTGTCTTGCTAGAAAAATATACAAAAAAGTTATTCCTGGCTGTATAAGGGCTTTTATAGCCATTCAACAACTAAATTTTGAAAGAATACTCTTAATGGACTAATTCTGGAATAAGAAAGACCAGTTTGGCCAAATTGTCAGATAATTTGATAAATTGCAGTTATTAGAGAAAGCAGAGAATACTACATGCATTTGCATTAAATATGTTTCCTCTATATTTGAGGGGAATTATAATGAAACAGTAATTTATTTCAGCATCACTTAAAGAAAGGTCTGAAGTTTTTGATGGGTAGTCCTTCTAAATTCAGCTCAGAATCAATGATGAGAAGCCTAACTTAATGACAACCCCCTCAGCAAATCAAGGACTGTTACTGTCCTAGTTAATTTCTAAATTACCAAATGAAATACAAGTAATTTCAGTTTAGGCAATAATTAAATATTTACAATAAACACAGACACTTTATCATATATATCCACATATCAGAATAAAATCTGAAGGTGTGGTCACTGTCAATGAAAGCTGAATTCAAGCATTTTGACAAAGCTATAAGAAAAAAATTACAAATCTGTTTAGACTCAGAAAACCTGACTGATGTGTTAAAACAAAAATATTGGAAATTTCTATCACCAGAAAATGGATTTTTCTGGTGACACAACATTTCACATTTTAACTGCAATCTGTTGATTCTGAGAAAGCAGACTAAACAAGATCCTATTCACAGTGTAGATCACATTCAGTACAAAAACTGTACAGGAGAATGATTTAGACAGAGGATCTGATAGATCACGTTCAAAGTCATCATAGTAAGATGTAGGAACAAGAGCCTTCTTATTTCAGAGGAAAACTACTGCCAGAAACTTCAGTGCTAAACGATGTCTTAAAATCAGATATTTATGAATTCGCTATATAAGTTCCGTGGCCTGATGTTTCATTTTGCACAATTACAAGACATTTATTTGCTTTTGAAAAAAGTGGTTATGGAAATTTTTGAGAATAGCTTCTGAGGTTTTGTAGAATTGCTTGCATCAATTTGTTGTCCAAAATGTTAAATCAGTGAAGTTGTTTTAAAGATGACTCACATCTTTGGAGAAAATATATAATGGGCCAAATCATCCTTGGTGCAACTCCAGTAAATTTAATGGAGTTACATGAGGGATTGATTTTTGTTAATCTTGGATAAAACTATTCAGCTACATTAAATTTTAGCTCCAAAATAATAAATGGAAAAGGATAAAATTATGGCTTGGATTCTTGGGGCCCACAGGCCCAATTCCTCAGTGACATCATGAGCTCATCTGTACGCTTGGTTCACAGAAATTAAATAAATTGACTTCAACTTATTCCCTTGCATCAAACAGTGCAATGGAACTCTCCACTGCATGTTCTTGTTCTCTCAGTGGTGACCAGCTTTAGAGACTGGTCCCCGCTGTGGGAAGATGATCCAAAACATGTCTGGTTCTTTTGGGAAGGAGAGGGCAGTTATCATCAGAGGGTGACAGAACACCTGTCTGAGACATAGATGTTTCTGAATGCTTATATGTATGCTGTAGAGTGTGATGGTTGCCCATCATCAGCTTGCACAGCGTTAGGAAAAAACTAGTCTTGCTCTGGTGGCAACAGCTTGCTGAGGAACTTCAGCTTTTCACCAGACCAAACACTTTTAAAGTCATGAAAAGTAATTAACTTTTAGCATTAAGGAAGACACTTTGTCCTTTATGCAAAATAAAGCTTTTCCTCCTCAGCCATACTTCCAGAAATCCACTTGATGGACTGAATCACTTCTTAGAGGGTTCTTCCCACAAAGAAGGTCCCAACCTGTATGACAGAGCAGTTTGAAGATGCTCTACAGCAAGAGATTGCCCTGCTGAACACAGTGGCTAGTTGAGGCCCAGCATCACACACCCAATAGGGTCTGGCACCTGGAGAACTGAGTCCAGGGAAACTTCTTTCAAACTCTTGTCAGGTGGCAATTACCCTATGTCCAGAAATGTGAAGATCTGAAGCCTCCCTAACCTCCACTTAATGGTTGCAGACATTCAGTTTACACACTTCAATAGTAACACCTTAAAACAGTATACTTTTTTATTTCTTTTCAATCTACCATGTAGATTGACAGACCAAGACAAAATGATTGCTGTGATATATCTGATAGAAAACAGGTTGAGGGTATAGAAATATAGAAATGAGGGTATTTAATAAAGCAAATCACACTGCAGCCTTTCACACAGACTTTAATCAGCCCATAGCAGGCAGAACTTGAAATATTTACAACAGTCCTTAGCATTTCAGACATCCTCACTGGGTTGCCTCCCTGGCTTAATTTGAGCAGTGATTTTCTTATCCTTTTTTTTCCTCACCATTCACAAGCCCACCCAGGCAGCATATATTTCATCCAGACAGGAAATATTCCATTGTGTGGGCCAGATGACTTGGAAATGATTCACTTGTACCTGAATTCAAAACTTCTGGCGTAGATCTACGGTACTTTTTAGTCTGCAGTCATTCTTGCCTCAGACTTCTGTGTTCAGCTGCTAGAGCAATCCTTGCAAAAGTTCAGTGGCTTCAAACTAACTTGGATCTAAAAGTTTTATCTGGAATTTATGAAAAGGAAACAGAGAAAAAATCTTTTAGGGGGGCAAAACCAAAACTCACAAAAAGGCTACCATGTCATACAGTTGACAACCTGGAAGAGAAACCCCCTAGGCTGTAGGGTGATTTGAAGTCCAGTATCTTAACTCACACCATAATGTGTATATAAGATTACACTATTTTCCTAGCTATCTCTTTCCTGGTTTATTTAGTATTATAGAGTGTGACTGTTCAGCACAAGTGGCGGAAATAAGATAAACACAACCTTCACTTTCGTTATCTATCTTGTTACTAATGTATGCAATGAAGGCACCTGTAAGAAATCTATATCCTGCCTGGATACAAGTAGGAAATTATTTTTCCATTGCATGAAAATATTTGACAACACTCCCTCTCTCCTCTCATCTGATACTATTTTGCATCATGTTAAGAAAAAATCCCTCAGAACTGGAATGTAACAAAAAGATAAAAGCAATGGATAAAAATCTTCTGCACCCCTCAGTGACCTAATGCTTGTAGTATTATATCGTTACCCATGCAGTTCTCCAAGTAGAAGACTCTCAATCTCATATCTCTCTAGGTCATATTGTTGTGTTTTTCTGCATCGGTAGACATATGTATTTAGACATAATATTTTGAACCTAAGAAACTGAGGGAAATTCTACAGTCTTTTGGTACGCTCATACACTAAGAAACAAGATAGCACTGTCTGTACCAAACTTTTTTCGCTCTTATTAATTACCTGAGCTAACTGGTTTATGGACCTCTCTTCAGCAACCTGAGCTGATGTTCCCTACACAAGTACCCTAAATCCTTCCTATTCTTCATTCTAGGTGATTTTGAGCACTTTTTTAACAACTCCAAAAATGTCAGTAAAAGACCACTCACAAAACAAGGTTATCACCTTGCAGGACTGAATACATTACACAGAATGAACTAATCCTTCTACATGGATCATTAAAGTTGCATGAGTTCATACTAAAGATAGCCATCAGGTGGAAGATTAGTACTAGCAAATGGTCCAGAATTACAGAGTACAAATATGGAGCATCACCCTTTATCCCAGTTTTCATTTTCCAATGTTATTTTGCAAAGCAGTTTGAAAGGAGCTGAGGTCAAGATGAAATCGGAGAGCCTGTGATAAACCACAGGGCCAATACATGCTTCTTCACTACTTTCTTGGCTGGTGCTCACCAAGCAAACACACAACATTAAGAAGGACTGCTGAAAGCAGAGGCAATTGCAGGGCTCATGACAAAAATCTTTATATCTAGTGCCATGCAAACTCTGAAAGGCAGAAACAGGATCCTCTCTGCAGAGCTATTACAGGTTCATCAGAGAGGAATGAATGGAAAGAGTGTCTCTAGGGAGGGACAGATAAATGTCTAGGCTCAGGCAGATGAGATGGTTTCCTAAGGATTTGTGGATATACCCAAACTAATTGTATAAACAATCACAACTGTGCTCCTGTGGAATAGCAAACAAAAAAATAGGAGAGTTCCAATCGAAATGTGGGCACATTATACTGGGCTTCAGACAGCTAGTAAGACACCATCTATGTCTCAGGATTTTATGATTCAAAGACATAAGACAGATATGCAGGAGAATGCAGAACAAAAGCAGATGGAGTTAATTAGCTTCACACTCCAAATCCATACTGGCTCAGAAACAGTAATTAGTCTTGAGTCCAAGAATAATGCCAATGCACTCTACTACACTGCCTTTCTTACTTTTTTTTTTTTTTTTTTTAATACTGACAATTGTTTTAATATCAGCTCTTCACCCTAATTTTTGTGCATTTCAGCAAAAAATGCACAATGAAAAAAAAACAACAAACCAAAAACTTAGGTGTCCAAATCCCTCACAGTCTGGAAAACCAAATAATCATTTCCACCTTCAAGGAATATTTTTAAAGTCCTTGTAAGAATACACTGGTTTTGAAAGCATCTGTCATGAAGTACCTGACAATTTTTTAATAGGAAGAAAATACTTAGAAAATGCTAAGATTTTGTATTGTCGGAATGACTGAGAAGAGTTGGGTGCAGATATGGACAAAACAACACAATTGAGAAGCAGAGGGCCATGGGATCTGCCATTTAGAACAGACACCAGATTTACTGTGGGGGAAATAAAAAGCATAAACAACTTTTCCACTGTGTCTTGAAAAAATGGGTGAGGATCAGCAACCTAGCTAACTAAAGTTTTCAAAATAGTTACCAGCATTTTCTAGAAACACACTAAGGTGCCAAAATTGGTCTGACTAACAAGTTCTTCATGGGAAGTTATACTAAATGCAATGTGAATTGTTTGTTTACAGCTGAGACTATGTAGTACTTGAAGTAAAAGCGAGTGGAAAAATATCTCAGATTAACAGCTGCTAGTTACATAGCAAACTTTTCAATATTCTCCTTCCTATGTCATTGCTTCTACATCGGAATTCCTTTGTCCTGATTTTGGAAAATTACCTTCTATCTTTGTTTCCCAGGTCTCTTTACTTTCACTCATTATTGTTGTGGAAGAAAAGTGAAACTTTTGAACTACTCTTTTTGTCTTGCAGATTTGAACTTGTACTTGTTTACTCATAGAGCTTGTTTAGATACAACTAGGTAGAAAAAAGAGGCTGATGTCCTCTTTCAGTAATCGATCTCATTTCTAGCACAGACCAGAACAATGCCTCAGTCTCCTTCTTCTCTTATATTCCACATGCTTCCTCACATAGTCTGTGTATTATTTTACCCCTAACTTTTTATCTATTTCCAATCTTTACACAGTTTGGATTCTTTTACATCATAAATTTGACAAAAAAAAAGGGAAAAAATAGTTTAAATATTAAAACTGAAATGCATTATGGTCACACTTTAAAGTCTCTTCTCTGCATAGATTGATCTATCCACTTTCCATTCCTGCTGTCGCATACAGGAAGAACTGTGCCTCAAAGCTATAGAGCAAGCAGACCAGTGAACTAAGCTCCCCTGACACTTGCCCGCCAGTAGAACTCTAAAGTGTTGTTAAGATTGAAAAGGACAAACTGACTGAGAAATAAATGTGTCACGGGAGTCAGATGATAAAGATGAACAGTTATGAGACAAAACCCAGCAATATTTATTTTTCAAAGATTTTCTCTATGGGACTAAATTGGGTTATAGGGATCTGTATTGAGTTTCTGCCTCATCAGGCAACCTCTGGTGTGCTTTTGATGAGTAAATATGAACTCTGGGTTTCTGCCATGTGATCTGTAGAAGGGAATCTTAATTTTGATGGCCATTATTTCCTGTCAAAAAACCCTCAAACTAACAGAACTCCAGACCTATTATTTAGGATGTGTTCAAAGGGTGATCCCATAAATCTCAAAACAAAAGCTGAAAACACAAGCACTACATGAAGAAATATCAAACAGAAGGGAAGCACTTTCTCAAGGTCACAAAGCCAACAACAGGTGGAGCCAGAATGTGAACGTGGTCATTGTGGCTCCAAACCATTGGTCAACACTGCCCCTAGCCTGAGGATTTAGTGTGCCAGAAAGGAGACTGCACATCCCTGCTGCACAGCTGTCAGTGATTAAGGGTGGTACAGGGAAAGGAGACCCAGGCTTTCACCTCCAGGAGCTGTTATTACAAAATTTCTCCGTGATGGAATCTTCCATTCTTTGACGTGTACAATGGTTGGAAGTCACAGTTTCGCCACACAGTACGGGTCTACTCAAATCCCCGGAAAAGGTCAGAGAGTCTCTTACTCACAAAAGTTCTGGAAAAGGTGTTTCATTGTTTCAGTGTTTGAACCAAATAAAAAATTTCCATTTGGCTAAAATCTGGCTGAATATTATCAAGGGATTATAAATATTATACTTTAAAATTATGTGTCCAGCTGCTACTTGCCAATTATAAATCTAGGTTTTAGTGCTGGCTTTGAAAAATATATTTTCTGGGTGGCTAACATGCCCTCCCAAACTTCTGTCTGTGGAACAAACACAAAGAGGCCGTCGCAAAAGCTTTTGCGATCAGCTATTACATAGACTGAGAATATTCATTTTAGTTCCAAATTTGTGTAGCTAGTAAAGTAAATATGAATCTCATGTATACTTACTTTGTTTTCCTGATTGCAGGAACCAGTCAACCGTAGTGTAGGGGAGGAGATCTACTGTGTCAGTTGGCTGATGTGTAGTAAAAACTAAAACTGTATTTAAGAACACCTTGTATTGACTTAGTTTTCCGTGCAAGATACATGAGAACCGGCAAGAGTGTACCAAAATATCTACTTGCTACATTACAGGTTAAAATCAGTTCATTTTGATGTAATCATTTTGTTCCTCTAAAAAGCTGTTATACTGGTTTATCAATTACAGACTAAAGGTATCTGAATTTACTGTATAAAAATCCACCTAAGTATTTCCTTTTGCATTTGGTTCCTTCTTTGGTTCACTTTTGATGACAGACTGATTGGAAGGAGAAAAACAAATCCAAAGGGTCTTTAAAACAGACTGTTCTGATTATGGATGTGCTTGTGACTGAAGTGCATGTCTGAAATTCAGTTTCTGGTTCAGTTCTTGGCTCTGCTACATAATTCCTCCATAGAATTCTATAGTTCATAGAATTTATCTCAGTTTCTTCATCTGAAAAATGAAGGTAATCTTTGTTTTACTGTGATTTTGTCAGGATAGCTTTACTTATAGTTGTAGGCATCACACACCCCCCTAGATGAAAAGCAGTATCCCTAGTCCCATCACCGTGTGGAATGTTCTTACTCTCAGCAATGTTTATGTTAAATTTTTAAGAAATTCTTCTCAAATTCCTGTAATTCTTGCACTGATTATGGACACCCCATCTAATATGGAAACTGAACCAAACTGCTTGGTTTATGATGTTTAATCAGATAACAGGCAGAAACAACATATTGCAATAAACTAAAACCCGGAATTCTGGCAAATATTTGAAATAACACATGAATTGAGAAAATACAACCATTTGTAACCAGATGGCAAACAAAACCAAGAGAAAGACATCCTGTAATGAATATTACCTCAGCAAAACTGTTATCTTCAGCAGCAGACCAGCTGTGTTGCATATTGCTGCAGGGGACCTCAGGGCTGAGCTCCAACTCTGGGATGAATAATATTGTCCTAGGCTTGGAAATATACTCCTAATAAGTAAAAGTTTCTGTACTCTTAACAGATCTCTTCGTTCTTTTGAAAGCACGTAGACATTTTGAGATTGAGTTTGTACTCAATATCAGCCACTCAGGCCCACTTACTTCACAATGCTAAACAGATTCAAGAATTTTCATTGTGTCCTCAGAAATGAACATCATTTCAGAATAATTAAAATTTAAGGCTAGCAAACAAACAAAGCCATAAGATGAAAGCAGTTCTAAATTAATGTTCCACCAGTGGGATGTTATGAATAGGTAGCAACAAACACGGTACTTCACAGGGATTTTATAGGCAAAGTTTCAGTGAGTGTCAGATTCTGCTGCCTAAATAAGGTCTCCTCAATACATGAAAATTGAAGTACAGTAGGGATTTCAGATTTGAAACTGCTTTGGCCAAAAGCCTCATAATTTCTCTTCTAATTTTATGTATGTACATCAAAATATGTTTTCATAGATATCTTTCTTTGTCCACACATTAAGAAACATTTCAGGGCTGCACGTTCATTGCCTGGCTTTCATTTGTTTAACCACGTTCCACATTTCAGTCCAGCACACCTGCAAGTTAATGGCTGTCTAGAGAGCCAGCCTTTAGACTGATTGGAATTTCATTTAAGACAACAATCCGAGTGCCCTGGCCTTCTCTTGCCTCCAAAATACACATGCTGAGCTTGAAAAAATAGCTGTAAATGTGCTGAAAGGAAATTGTAGAATGCTCTTTCCCCTGCCCCCTTCTCCTCCATGTCCCACTCCTTGGAACTATGGTAAATACCAGCAAAGCAGGCTGGGAAATTCCTCTGAAAATGCTAACACATGAGCCTCAGGTTATACACTAGCACTGGTCATTACCAGACAAGGCCACTGAGAGCTGTACTGGTGTGAGAAAATTCCCAGAGCCCTGGTTTATTGCAATGACTATTGTGAACACCACTTTGTAGTACAGCTTACTCCTGAGATTTGGAAACAAGGGGACCTGTCAGCCCTAAAAATACTTGATGTGTTTTTTGGTATTAAAGGACTTACGTATGGCAAGGGACATCTGATATTTGTCACAAAGTCTGCAGAATATCCAGTCATTTTTTATTATATTTAACATGGTTTACCATTCTCATGTTTCTATTGGACAATATTGTGATACACAAGAAGTTCTGTTCAAAATGTTTATAAGCATCACATGGATGACCTTCACTGTAGTCAGGAAGTTCTCTAAAATTCATAAATCTTGAGTAGAAATCCGCGGTTAGGTTTTTTTATTCAACTGCCAATGATACAATAGTAAGTTATGTTCCTTTTTAAGAAGTACTTCAAGTATTCTTAGGATTAAAGAAATTCAGTTATTGAAGTGTTTCAATATTGAAGTACAAATCTACTTTTCCAAAGATACAGAAAAGACATGTAGAACATCGCTGTGTAGTGTGCAGTCTTAATTTTATACAGTAAACACCAGAGCTGAATATCTGTTCCAGTACTCTCTAATATTTTCTGAATAGTTTAGCTTTCAAAAGCATGAAATTACTCTAAATTTCAGTGTTAAGAAAATGGAGCGGATAACACTGGACTGATCTGCACTGATCTGTAATATTCAGTTTCCCATAATAGTGGCCATTATTGTTTCTATCAAAGCAATAACCACTTCATACCAATTATTTGGCCAAATTTACCCTCAGTTTTAAGCTTTCTACATTAGTTAAGGCTACTTAAGGTATGATTCGGTTCCCATCTTTCAATCAACATGAGTTCTAGACAAGATACAAGAAAGCAAATGCCAGCTGCATTGTTAGATATCCTCTTTCTTAATAACAAAGGTGATTAGACTGCTGTGCAGCTATTAGACAGATAAAGGCAAAAGACAGAACTTCCTTAAGACATTTAAAGTCTTCAGGATTTAATTTCTTCCTGAAT
Source organism: Athene cunicularia (assembly GCF_003259725.1). NCBI lineage: Eukaryota > Metazoa > Chordata > Aves > Strigiformes > Strigidae > Athene > Athene cunicularia. Next base: position 100,863,008 of record NW_020799091.1, on the reverse strand, counting down.
CAGGACAATGCCTCCCCTTCCTTTTCTCCTTTCAGACCTAATCAGAAATACCATCTTTTATTAAAAGCCCATCCAAATAAACAATTTTTATTAGATAATTCAGCTTTGACTTTTGTCTACATGACTGTTGGTTTCTTGCTCATATATAATGCTTTGGCTACTGGAAGCATTTCACAGAGTATTCCATAATTTTTGTTTCTTGTAAAAATGAGGCACATTTAGAAGTTCATATCAGAACTAATTTTAAAACAGGGTTGGAGAGAGCAAGGGTGAAAGGTAATGCATTTTATGTACAAACATATTTTATGGATTATTTGTTCTAGAATGCTGCTAGTACTATGATAAAAATAACTATCCAAGGCACTGCTGATTTCTCTTGATATTAGTATGTAAATATTTTCTCATGTAAATCTAAGCACATGCTGGATAAAGATGACCCACAGAGACAGCAAAAAGAAAGTTTTAATGGTAAATGGGGTAGTGTGGTGTGTGGCATGAGAAAGATGCACAGAAGAAAGGTAGATTTTTTCTCTTAAGTATTTTTACTTTTTTTAAAATCTTAATTAATTTTAACTTTTACTTAGAAAAAAGTAAGGGACTTCATGATTTAGATTGATATTATTTAAAGAAAAACATTTCAAAGCAGAAAAGTCCCTAAACGTATTGCTAAGGAAAAAAAAAAAATTACTATAACTACAAAAGCTTTACAGTTTATTGTTATTTCCAGGAAACATTTCATGTGTATTAACTCTACAGACAAAACCAGAAGGAGTTCATAAACAAACCTACAGGAAAATGCTCCTGGCAGCAGATGAGCACCCCAGAGACTCTACACAGTGTCATCTTTAGGCCCATTGGTTAGGGACTTTTTGTTTTTACTACACTTTACAGTTGACTGTGACACTTAAATAAACCTAATACAGAGAATAAGAAACGGATTTTGTCTTCCACACAACCTGTTCTTCAAGAAACTGAAATACTGTTTCCAAGAATAAACAATGTCATTTTCTGCTTTAGTTATGTGTTCAATTCAGTTGTAAACATCAGCAAAATGCTGGGGCCAATATTGCAGCCATCTCCGACACACACACACACACACTTCACCTTCTGCTTTGATTGCAAGAGTATGCCTGCTTATCAGCGGCTGTCAGGTCTAAAGAGGCTAGTATAGTATTTCACAAAAATGCCCTGATATCAGGCCAGCACAAACTACTCTCTGTTGTTGACAGCAGCAGGCACCATCTGTCATGTAGATATAACACAACATTTGCTTTATATTAACCTTGGAGTCATTAGAGAAGTCTTGGAGAAAGACGCATATATGGTTCCAAAGTCTGAGAGAAAAAGGGATGAGAGTGAACTTGGAGAAACAATTTTCCTTGAAAAGGTGATTAGCCTTGTGCCATTTTCTTTCCCCAGTCAGTGTGTCTCAGTCAAATTTCCCTGATGCCTGCACTTCACCAAATTCTCTCTCTCCACAAGCCTCTTTTTCTATTCTGATAAACACAGTATAAGAAAAAAGGTGGGAAAGAGGAGGGAGAAGTCTTTATGGAAAATGTCTTCTATCATAGATCTAAAAGTATTTAGGGAAGCATTTCCTTTGTTGGTCAAACTTAGGACAATGTTGAGCACTTAGGACAATGTGAGCATTTAGTAATTTTCTTTAGAAATTAGATCTACCTGGAAACCACCATCCAGTAAATCCATAAAAGAAGAGAAAGAAAAACCTAATTTCCCTATTAATGCAAATTTGGTTGCTGGTAGCCAAGAATCCATGAAGTCCAGCCAAAATTTGTCACGTATTTAGAAGATACTTAGAACACTCCATTATCCATAGTCCATAGCATATTTTACCTTTTAGTGTTCTCTACCTGGCTTCTTGTTTTCAAAAGATTTTTAGGACTTGAAATGTCTTTGTGAACACTACTCATCTAACAAATTTAGTTAAAAGAGTAGCTGGTTCAGGCAGAGAAAACAGACACATACTTACACAATCCTTTTTTCTCACAGCTGACCAGGACAATAATGTGCTCCTAAAAAATAATTTTTCCTTTAGAAATTACTTCAATTTTTGTTTGTTTGTTTTTCATAAACTATCTCTAATAGGGTTTTTTGGTTTTTTTTGCCGTATAGTCTGACCATATGCAACTTGCCTTCTTTGCACGTTAACTAAATATTTACATTTTTTTTCCTCAATAACAACCTATTTCAACAGTTATTAGGGGACTTAAAAAAGAAGTAATTTGAGGACCCCTTATCAAAATGTCAGATTTATCATGAAATAATTTTGTGTAGCTCACTGGCTTGTGTAGCTGATGCTGTCTGCTCTCAGCAGATGGTAAAATATGGGAAGTTATACCAAGCTGCAAGCCCCCTGGGTTTTTGGAGTGTTTTATAGGAAACAGTGATTGCAAGCCTCTGTTATGAATTGATCCATGATAGTTGCAGCTCATACAACTTTCTTAAAGATGAGGACTCATCTGACACTAGATAAGGCTTGTATAGGGTTTGTGGGGCTGAGAAGGTCCATGACACCCACCATAATGTGTAAAGTCTATACATTGCTAAAAATCTCCACTTCAAAAGATATAGAAACCTGCATACCCCTATAAAAGATGAGTCACAGAGAAATCAATATTACTACCAAAAAAAATCAATTGCAATTAATTTGTTTAGCAAACGTTCTGAATTTGGCCTTAATCCTGTGGGAAAACTTAGATTAAAACTTTGAAACTAGAATCCATATTGACACAGACCACCTCTCTTTAATTCCCAGGAAAGATGGAGGAAAATATATCCATCATCTTTACAGTAAAAAATTCTGATAGTTAACTTGCACTGAAATACATTAAAACATTTTTAAAAATAACATTAAAAACCGATTTCACAAACAATATAATTGAACAGGAATAGGCACTAAAAATCAGGATCTTAAAAGCTTTTTTTTTCCTTTTTCTAATTCTAAGAGCATTTAAATGCTATTTCCTTAAACCAGAAAAGGCTGTTAAATTGACCATTGATACCTAATTGTTTAAAATTCTGTCAGAAGCAAGTATTTGGATTTGCAACTTTCCAAAAAAAAGTACAGAATAGGATTTTAAAGCTAGCCTGGAGCTAAAAAGAGTCTCACATGGCACTGAATATCCACACATCTCTCTAATGAGACTTTTTTTTACTGCACAATAAATCTTAGTACAGTTTGTATACATACTGCAATTTCAGTATGACTCAAACAGCATTAATCAAGTGTTATGGTAACCTAATTTCAAAGTACAAACTCAGTCAAACATTTCTATCACTCTATTTAATTTCTTACCAAGATTCATCTAACAGGAAGGATTTTAGGATGTCCTGTGCATTTACTTTCCTTATAAAAATGTCAAATCTCAAAGTGTACCTACATACCTGGAATTCTTTACTGTATTTTCTTCTGTGTGCCAGTAGTTGACATCATTTCCACTTTGTTTGAACAGCTGGTCTTCACCCAACTTCAGGAGTTCAGATGTACTATCAAGGCCAAGACCTCACTCTTCATAAAGAAGAAATACAGAGCATAAGGAAATAGGATGTATCACCAAACATCCACGTCCCTTCCCTCAAGGGATAAGCTCGTTAAGTTAAAAGTTCCCTACTGCTTTGTTAATGCAGATTTCATTATATGTCTCAGAATTGGAGGGTGTTATCACAGAGTCATTATTTTCAGTTACTCAAGGATACATGTGTTTATTTTCTGCACGTGATTCTGACTGACTCCATTGCAAATAACAAATGTCCATCATAGCCTCTATCTAGGCCTTATTTCACCATTCAGGTTTCAGTGTGACAGTGAAGAACACAAGGGAGGTTTGGGAGATGTTTTCCAAGGAGGTCGAGAGGCTGAAATTGGATTTTATCAGTCAGCTGCAAGCTCACAAAGAGACCAGGTCAGGAGGGACCACACACAGAACCCTGGAGTGGTAGCAGCAGACAGTTCTATAAGTCCAGACAGAGCAAGACGATGGCTGGGTACAGTTCGGTACAGTGCAGGTGTAAAGGCCACCCAGGAGTCAGAGCCAGAACAGCTACCTACAGTACAGCCTAGGCAAGACTAGGTGCCTAGGCCTCAGTTTAAGTAGAGCTCCTGGGTTATTAGCAGAGAGGCCCTGGGTAGGGGACTCAGGTCAGGCTAGTCAGGGCAACTAAAACCCCCTAGGGCCCTTAGAACCCTGACAGTCGACAATAAAATTTTCATTGTTTCCATGCCTGTTCTATTTCTTTCAGCCTTGAGAGCTCTTTGAGAAGAACACCAGGTAGTGTCAACAGAGGATTTCATCTGAGTTAATCTTTTGGTATTCTTTCTTTTGACTTTTTCAGCTTTTCCAGCCACATTGTTGATTTATTGAATGTTTATTTTCATTTAAGTATAAAATGGTTATAAACCAAAAAACAATCATCCTGTCCACAACTCAATCCTTCTAAAATCCACTTCTCAATATAGTGAGAAAGAAGACCAAAACATTCAGTAAGGAAACTTTCCACAGCTATCAGTCACATCTGTGAATAGAAAAATGCTGTATTCAGTTCTCATAGACCTGAGCCCTAAATCTTCCATTCCTTCAGAAGCCCTGAAGAACCAGCTGTAACATTTTCTGCAAAATTAAGTTTTCTTTGAAATTTATTGGTTTCAGATGCATTTTGTCAAAAGACATCTAAGTTTCTGAAGTTGATTCCTGCCCGATTCAGAGTGAATCAGCAGAGCAGGTCCTAGAAGACAGACTGGGGGTCTACCTGCAGAGGTGTGTCATGTCAGCATATCAGGTTTCCCACGTGCAACACACTCAGGCTCTAGTGTCATTTGAAAGTTTCTAAATGGCAGAACAACAGAACCCTCCTCCTCTGTTCGGGTTCAAAGCACATCCAGTCTACACAGAGTTACATTTGGACTGTTGGTCTATGTCTGCATTCCCAAATAATGGATCTGTAAAGTGAGAGAACTGTTGCTGAGGAGCTGACATCCACACTATGCATGCTTCAGGGGTTTATGGTTTGGATTAGCTCAAATCTAACTGCATGTACTGCATACCTGTCTACATCTGGAATGTACCAGGTGCCCTTTCAACTTGATTTCCTCTAAAAGTCATCCTGCTCATGCACTTGAGACTGCTCCATGACACAATCAAAAGCACATTAAGTGAAGATGATCTGGAGAGTCTCTAAAAGCACACTTGTGATATGAACTAAGTAATGTAGTTGGGTGCAGGAAGATTGCTAATACAGATGGAAGCTGGAAGATACTCCCCCACACCTCCTCCCACTCCTGCCTTGGAAGCAGGGGGGATGATGCCTGTGTAGATAATTGAGCACACAGACACAAATATTATTTTGAACTCAGTTTTTAAATATTGTTTTTAATCTCTATGATCCTGCACAAGATATACCAATCACACACTCTTCAGTAGCCATCCGATGTATGAAAGAAGTGACAGATAGTGTATTACACTTTCATCTTTATAACTTTTCTTATCCAGTGAAATGCAATGTAGTCATAGAAACACAAAACACAACTTCCTTCTACTCCTATGCATTTGAGTGCATCCATGAGAATGATGCTCACAAAGCCTAGATGAAGCTAAGGAAGACATGATGGCATTGTAGGGATTGAATTAAAATAAAAAATCAAGGTATGGATGAAGTATGCAATTAATTTTCAGCTCATAAATTCTGATTTTAAAGTGAAAAAGGTGCACACAGAGGATGTATAAAAATTTAGTGGCTACAGTCCTTCTAGTGTCAAAAACATATATTGACATAAGAACACACACTTCTGTGGAAAAAAATATGAAGCTATTAAATTGTAAGAAGTTAGTAAATCAGCTTTGGTTAAACCCAGCTCCCATTGTGCACCTGCATGTGTATTTCACTATGTTACAAGCCTTCTTTACTATGTCAATCTATGATTTACTGAAAGAAGAAACTTTGAGCAAGGAATGAGTCATGATATTTATTTAAATTTCATTGACCCCTGGTGGGAATGAGGGAAAGGGTGGCACTGGCCATTTCTGTGAATGCAATGTTTTCTCATCCCTTGCCAAGACACTTTATTTTTACTGGGACAGCTTCTGAGTTGGAAACATAAATAACAAAACCAGTATTCCTGTTGGCCACCTTCTCAAGTAAGTGAGGGTTACAGGGGAAGGAAAGAGATTTAATTCAAACTTGACAGTCACTAGGCAACCAAAGAATAAGCAAAGTGACACAGGGCCAAGGTAGTATGAAATAAGGATGTCATATCTCTTTAAATTCTGTATTGATTACTCTGTGTACAAATATATATTTACATATTTATTTGTGTGAATAAAATCCACAAATGTTTATATTGTTTCATGTATGAATGCTTTATATATGCCTTTTAGCATCACAGATTATTTGATTGAAGAGCAGAGCTGAAGACCAAACCTTTGCCTATTCATGTCTTTAATCTATTCCAAACATAGCAATAATCAAGGTGGTTGACTTCCATATCACATTTTTTACCAACTGTACACAACCATACTCAAAGGTGAGCTATGTATGTGCACAGAACTGCTCCCTGAGGTCTGTTGGCTTTATCAACAAACTAGAGAAGTACCATCAAAGCCTTCAAAACTACAGAATGACTCCTATTGTTAAAATTATTCTACTACATTCTTTGATGGTGAAGAAAGCAGCAAAATTGAATGATATATAGTAGGAAATTTGAAAAGTTTATTTTCCTTCAGGGCAATTAGCAAAATATGTTAATTACCTCTAAATATTCCTGCCTAACAAAAAAATCTCATATCTGTTGACTGAGTTATGACATTATGACACATCTGGACTCTTGGTACCATGTACATTTTTCAACTAGCCCTTAGGGCAGCAAAGCAGTTAATCTTTTGATACATGGGCCATAATATTTCAGATCCTGTGCTAGACTGGAAATCAAACTAAATGATCAGAATTCTTGAAAATCCCTGACCTTGAAGCACTGAATCAGCCGCAATGAAAATAATTGGGCAGGATCTTCAGTGTCTGAAGAGCTGCTTGTATTCATCTGGTTAAAGCACCTGTGTCTTTCAGCACACTGAATCCTTTGGTTTTGTCATGTTTCTGTAATGTTTTCACAAGTGATGTTGACAACTTGTCAAGATGAATTACTCTTCTTTGGATACCTTACTACCAAAATGGTACTGCATTATGAACAGCACTTCTACATGTCCATGTGCAGACCCCTGCCCACTTGACAAATGTGTTTTAATAATCTTAACAAGAATGTAGAATTCCTCACAGCTGGTGCTGAGCTGAGATCAGCAGCTAACAGAGCTCAGGTGACAACTGGTCCCCATTCCCTGCATTGGAAGCATCTAGCCTGCTAGGAAGAGAACTTGAGTTGCTTATGACAACTGCCAGTCATAGGCTATTTTGCTGTGCATGCAGGATGTAGCAGCAGGACTATAAAGAATGTTAAAAGGCTTTTCATTTGGTCTAGTTCTTCTGCTCTTTCTTTTCAGATTGTTAAGTTCTTAAAAATGTGTTAAAAAACAATTCTTCCTTTTTCCCTTCTCTGGGTAAGCTGTATGTGAACAAATGGTAGTATAAAATACCATTTCGATCAGCTGATTCTCCAGGACCTTTTAGCCAAAGAAAGACATTCTGCAGCTATAAGAAATAGAATAAAATCAGATCAAAGGCATCCTTGGCACTGAGCAAATATTAGTATTCAGTGGTCTCAGAATATATAATATCCCTATTGTTACTCTAGGTAGGTAAGAAAGAAATTGCCATTCACATCTCTAATATCTAGTTCTGTTTATGAAAAGCTAGCTTGTCTGTCCATCTCTTTTAGTAAATTGTAGATGTTATTAGGCATCTACAGTTCATTTTTCTGTGTGTGTCAAAAGGGTCTCACTGAATCCCTTCAAGATAAAATTTTACTAATATTTTGTTTATACTTTGTGTCATTCTAACAGTCCTTGATAACTTTAATCACAGAATCACAGAATGATAAGGGTTGGAATGGGCCTCTGGAGGTCATCTTGTCCAACCCTCCTGTCAAGCAGGGCCATCTAGATCCAGTTGCCCAGGACTGTGTTTAGGTGTTTTTTGAATATCTCCAAGGAGGGAGACTCCACAACCTGTCTGGACAACCTGTGCCAGTGCTTGGTTACCCTCACAGTAAAAAAGTTTTGATATTCAGATGGAACATTCCATGTTTCAGTTTGTGCCCATTGTGTTTGGTCCTGTCACTGGGCACCACTGAAAAGAATCTGTCTGTGTCTAAGCCTTTGGGCATTTATAGACATTGATAAGATCCCCCTGAGCCTTCTCTTCTCCAGGCTGAGCAGTCCCAGCTCTCTCAGTCTTTCCTCATAGGAGAGATGCTCCAACCCTTCATCATCCTTGTGGACCTTTGTTGAAATCTCTCCAGTATGTCCATGTCTCTTTTGCATGGAGGAGCCCACAACTGGACACAGCACTGCAGATGTGGCCTCATCAGTGCTGAATAAAGGGAAAGGATCACCTCCATCCACCTGCTGGCAATGTTTTGTCTAATGCACCCCAGGATACTATTTGCCTTCTTAGCAGCAAGGGCACATTGCTGGCACAAGTTCAATATGGCTCCCACAAGGATCCCCAGGACCTTTCCTACCAAGCTGCTTTCCTGCTAGGTGGCCCTCAGCATATATTTGTGCATGGGTTTATCCTTCCCCAGGTGTAGGAAAATTATATGAAAACTTATTCCAGAACAGGGTAAGATGTTCTTGCCAAGATAAGAGATGCTACTTCTGTAATGAACTCCTAAGCATTCACTGTTATCTTTTATTCTCATTTGATTATCCATTTCCCAGAAACAGAGAATGGATAAAATTGAATGGGGCTTCTGGAGGTCATCTAGTTGAGCCCCACCCTGTTCAGAGCAGGCTCAACTAGACCAGTGATGTTTTGAATCTCTTCAAGACTCCATAACACTTGAGCAACCTGTTTCTGTGTTTGACCACCCACATAGTAAAAAAGTGTTTCCTTGGGTTCACATGGAATTTCATGTATTTCATTTTCTGCCGAGTGTCCCTCATCCTGCTATAGGACACAATTGAGGACAGCCTGTTTCCATCTTCTTTACTGCCCCCACCAGGTATTTATACACATGGATAAGATCTCCTTGAGCATCCTTTGTTCCTGGATGAACAGTCCCAGCTCTCTCAACCTTTCCCAATAGGAGAGATGTTCCAGTCCCTTCATCAGCCTTGTGGACCTTCATTTGACTCACTCTAGTACATCCCTGTCTCTCTCATACTGGGAAGTCCAGCACTGGACCCAGCACTCCAGATGTGCCTCGGCAGCGCTGAACAGAGTGGAAGGATCACCCCCTTCAACCTACTGGCAACACAATGCCTAATGTAACCCAGGATGCTGTTGGCCCTCTTTGCTGTGAGGATGCATTCCCGGTTCATGTTCAGCATGGTGCTCATCAAGACCTGCAGGTCCTTCTCTACCAAACTACTTTTCAGCTGGTTGGTCCTAAGCCTGTACTGGAGCATGGGGTTGTTCTTTCCCAAGGCCAGGACTGGGAACTTCGTTGAATTTCATGAGATTGCTGTCAGTCCATTTCTCCAGCCTGCCCAAGTCCCTCTGAAATGTGTCACAGTCATCTGTGTGTCATACACGCCTCTCAGCTTTGGGTCATAAGCAAACTTCCTGCGGGTGAGCTGTGAGCTATTGTCCAGATAAGTAATGAAGACATTAAACAGTATTGGACCCAGTATCAACCTTTAGGGTACACATCTAATAATTGGCCTGCAGCTGCGTATTGTGCTGATGATGATAACCCTTTGAGCCTGGCAGATCATCTGGTTTTCAGTTCACTCCCTAGTCCATTTTTCTAGCCCATATTTCATCAATTTGTCAATAAGTATGTTATGGGAGAGAGTGTTGAAAGCCTTGCAGAGGTCAACATAAACAACATCCACTGCTCTCCCCTCATCTACCAACTAGTCATTTCTCTGTAGTGAGCTATCAGGTTGATCGGGCACTATTTCCTCTGCAAAAAATCCATGCTGAATTTCTCATAATGAACCATATCTTAATTAGTAATCAAAGATTCACCACTCTCCTAATTTTGTTTATTCTTCTTCATCATTTCTGCTAGGATACTAAATTCATTACATTTAGAGATTTCCGTGTTCCTCTATGTCCTGCAGGTTTGGGGATTTGGACGTTGGTTGTACCCACTCTGGCCTTAGTCCTGAGCCAGTGACATTATGAGTATTAATACACATAGATTTTATTTCCCTGACCCATCTAAACACAGTTAGTTTTGTCATTCCCTTCTCAAAAGTTCTTTTCAAAGCCCTTTCCACACAACATTTTTTTTTTTTTTTTTTTTTTTTTTTTTAGACATATAACCCAAACTGCTAAGGAAAAGTGCATTGGTTGAGAGTTTATCTCATCCTTGCCTCATGTATTGATATTATGAATCATGTGAGTGATGTCTATAGCTGTTAACTAACGGTTAATCATGCTTTCCTTCAAAATTAAAAATAAAAAGCCAAGATGGACTCTTGCATTGATTATTCAACTTTTTAATAAAAATTGGACTTACAGAAACCACAGCAAAAATACTCTAAAACTGCATGGCATACACATAAAGAATTGGAGGTCATTAATGGTTACTTCATGATCATCTCTGTTCCAGAACAGTTCAAACACAGTCAGAGGAGAGGATAATGTTCTGAAGTTTTCTGTTCTGAATCAGGTCACAGCAACTGCAAGCCAAACTACATTTACTGGGAACACCCTTCCAGACAGGAAGGATCTTGGCTAATGAATGCATCTGGGAGATATGGGTCTAGTAAATTTGGCACATATTTGCTCTATCTTGAAAAAAATGTAACAGTAGGGGTCTGGAAAATTGTAGTTAGTAAAAGTACTCCAGCCAGTCAGTGCTATGCACTTAAGGTTTTATGATTGTTATCATATTTACTTGACTGTATGGAACTGAATCATATGACAAATTCTTCAAATAACATTATTACTTGATAAAGAAACAAAAATTCAGGATTTAGTCACCAAAACAGATCTAGGCCTTGATATTTAGATACAACTGATTCTGCAAAACTGTGTTGCTATAAACAATGTCTTAGGATACAATTTAGAAGCCAACCTGTTGGAAATTATATTAATATAAAAGCACCAGTGTGTTATGCAGAATGAGTATGATATACCTGTTTAGGGACTCAATTAGATACACAACAGAAAAGACAACCTGGACCGATAATTTTCTTCCCACTGCATCGTATGTTAATGCTTCTTGCAGGACATTGTACATCACAGACTTGAATGAGGAAAAAAAAAGCTGAGACATAGTAACAGTTCTCCACTGGGTTTCAAAATTTGATCCTCGCCCCACAGCTTTGTGGTTGTGTTGTACAGAATTATAATACATTGCCAGAGACCATTCCCTTTCTTTTTCCTGCTGAGTTTCCAAAGGTGTTTTTAATTAGAGCCATGGCTAGTAGAGATAAGGAGAAAGTTAAGAAGAAATCTCTGGAATCTCAGTTTGGTCTGATTTTCAAACCATTTAACCATGTCAATCTATAAAATGTTTTTTTGAAAGATAAAAATCACACTGCAAACACATGCTAGAAACACTCTTACTACTTGGTGAAATGTTCAGTGGCAAGAAAATCATGTTTTTTAAGCATCTAAGAAGCAAGAGTCTAGGGAAACGTGCTAAAATGTTCTTGTTAGACTATAGAAAATGAATGCCTCTTTTTCTGGTCATATTAAAAAATCTACTTGCAGGTAATTTGCAAATGATCTGGAAAGAAGCATGGAGAAAGATGCAGATTAAACAGCCAGTGACATATGCTCCAAAACTACTCCATGCCTGAAACAGTCCAGATGAGGAACTAAAATACCAGACAAAGCTAAACCCAAAGAAGGCAGCTGGTGGGCAGAAGAAAACATCTTTGAAAATTTTCAGTCATGGTGCAGACTATAAATGAGGACATATATGCGCCTTTTGTAAATTGTATTCCATAGTTTAAAAATGCTTTTGGATATCTTGTTGATACTAAACTCTTAGTGTCACATATACTATTTTCTAGCCTTTCCTGTTAAAGAACATGCTCTGCTGCACATTGAAAAATGGCTCGTTCTTAGTTACATGCACAGCTAATAATAATCCTCAGGCACAGCACTATTTTCTTCTTTAAGGGTAAATCTCTCCCATACAGTTTGATCTTCCACCAAGGCCAGGTTTCCTATGAACAACACAATGCAGCAGACCTCTGCAGGAGGCAGAGATTCTTCAGTAGCTGATCTGAAACTCCAGAAAGAAATTGCCAATGCCTCTAAAGACCTCTCTGTCTTCTGAAGCAAAAGTCCTGCTAGCGTTCATGGCAGCATAACATAGCTCAGTGTGTTCAGGACTGCTATATCCATTCTGTGCAAACAAACCCTGTGCTTGGACATGTAATTTTTCCTCCTGGAGTAGAAAGAGAAGGGAACTGTTAATTTACATTGCATAATGCATTTCTACAGGGCGTAAAGATGCCATAGTGTTATGGATATTTTAGCAGATTATTCTTTAGATTTTAGTAAGGGCACTTCCTTTTACCATTGAACATCATCATCCAAGACTAAAACCAGTCATCAATTATGTAAAGCAATAGGCAGTATTCTGATTTTTTCTGCTTTTTGTCTTTCATATATAACAATTAAATGGTATATCCTCAACACTGAGGGGAGAAATGTTATCCAAAACTGTCGAGTGGCAACTTTCTTCAGCAAGCCCCCTTGTTTCCTAGCAAGAGAAAAGAGACATCAGACATTGAGTTTGCGTAGTACATGATTACAGAGCTATTTCTGAAAACTGGGATCAGAATATATATATATCACATCTTTCACTTATTGTTTTTACCAGTTTTATTGGTTTTAATGGTATCATATAATCGTATTTCTTTTCCATAACCCTGAACACTTCAAATATGTTCGTCGTTTTATAAGCATAAGAGGCATGTCAGGATTGTATCTGTGTAATTGATAGAATACAAAAATAGCAATAATACACTGTCAAAAGTATTTAAATTTCCATTTTTTTATCTTCTATTTTAAAATCTACAAAATGTTTTTTCAGTGAATACCCAGGTGTGAAGTTGATGCAGCACTTTAAGAGAGACAGGCTGAAGGTAAAGTGGCAGTACATCAGGACCCTGAGTAAAACAGCCCTTAGATATTCTAAGTTTTCTGAGGAATATGCATTGTTTTGCAGAGGACCAGTCAAACCTTCCACAAACTGAAGTCCATGAACACTTTTATTTTAAGCACTTAATATTTTGGCTTAGGCCTTTCTTTGTCCCCAGTAAACAGGACTAAATAGGAATTGCAGCCAATCACCACATATACTAAACAATAATTCTGTTGACTGGTGCTGTGACCACATATATTCTCTGAAAAAGAGTCAATGGGAAATAAAAATAAACCCAGCATCTGGAACCTACTTACCACTTAATATCACAATAGTAGTAGGAATTACAAAAAACCCAGAATCCCTGCAGCTCAATAATTGTGCAGCAGAACTCTGTCTTTCTAAGGAAACATTCATGGAGAGAAAATAAAACCCTAGAACTCACTAAGAAATCAAATTGCTTACTAGTAACCTTCATGCAGGAATCCAGCTAGTTCATAACAGCCAGACAGGGAACAATAGAAAGAAACTAGTTGATTTTGTACTACCTTTTCCAACTTTCTTCCCCCAAAGAAGAAGGAAGATACTGTTAACTGACTGGAACTGGTGAGTCAAGAGGACAGCCATAGATTTGTCCTCAGATAGGCAATACCAAAAGGAAAGATGTTTCAAAAACAAACAAAGAGAGGAAGAGCTTGCTCAGGTGAGCTGACCTCAATATGAGGAAAAGCATTCTTACCCTGCATCCTCACAAAGAGCATCAGTTTCACAGCAATCTTGATAAACTGTATTTCAGACAATTCACAGCATCATTCTCTTTTCCAGGGCAAAGGTCTTATTACATGACTTTTATGGACATAGACACTGTAAGGAAAGGAAGTGGCACATAAATACGTAAATACAGTAAATGAACATGTGAGGACAGAAGATCTTAAGCCCTTGCCCTTATTAACCTACCAGTGTGGTACACACCACCAGGCATGTACAAGTAAAGAAATGGCTGCCCAGATTCTTCCATTCACAATACTATTGCACCTGGTCCTATATACCTCCATACCATACAAAGCTATGGAGGGAAATGGCTCATATTTATAACACACTTCCTTTCTGAGCCTATATCTGTATTTTCACTTTCTACAGTTGATCATGTTTTCCAGTAGTTAATCCTGACACAAAAGCAGAAGCTGTTGCCCTTCATAGTATGCTTGTTTGAAATACCATAAATATTTTCTATTGAAGTAGACCCAAATTCTCAACTGCTCTAAGATAGCTTTAGTTTACATGACAAGCATCACATTACCACATACTTGCATATCCAGCACAAGCAGCTGTCAGTACAGTCTGAACTGAATTTGTATTTGTACTGTTAGGAAACTTTGATTGGAATATGGGAAAAAAAATTTCACAAACGTGAGGGTGAATATGGGTGTGACAGAGAACACAGTAATGATGAGATTGTATCAGTAGGTGCTCTTCTTTTTTTTTTTTTTTCAAAAAAGGAAATCTAGAGAAACTGCTTCTTAACATCATGTTGATAATAGGATTTTTTTTCTGATTTACACAAGCTATCAAAACCAGAAAAAATTAATGCGAACTAAACAGAAAAAGGTCAAAGCTACATCAAAAGTTTAAGACATAGGAGAAAGCTTCATTCTAAAATTTTCCACTTGTCGAAGATATAGAACACCTATATATTGGCTGTACAGTTGTTCTTGTTATTTTTATATCCTTCTTCACTCAAAACAATAAGATTTTATACATAAAATGGGCTGAAATCTGTTGGCTAACATCAAAATCTGAAGCTTGTTTTTCTGTCAAAGTTCAGAATAAAAGTGATGATTCAAGTTTCAAAAATATTATTTTCTAAAAGAATGGACTTTGAGTTCTCCTGGTAAATAATAAAACATCTTCAATTTAAGGATTTTCAAGCATACCTAGACATGATTCATCTTCCTGCATGCAGCACACCTAACTTTTTGCAATCTCTTCTCTTCAGGGAAACAAGAAAATCACATGAATGAGTAAAATTAGGCACATTTTTCAGAGTGCCACTGAAGCATTACAGTTCAATTAAAAATCTTTTAAAAAATTTAATCGTCTGTTGCTTGACACAGAATCATTAGCACAGAAAAATCAAATCCATTCTAGCTAATAGAAACCATAGGAAGCAGCAGCTGGGGTCCAGTACCTAGTTGTCAATTCTGTCATCTATATTATTATTTAATTAACTATAAACCACATGGAATATGGTAATGTGACTGAAATCCTGAAGTTACGCAGAATGTGTGTACAACCAGTGTCATGCATTATATGTATAAAGATGGTATCAATCGCACATGTGAACAGCTGAGACTGTACAAAGCAGCAGACAACTGGCAGGCAGACAAAGATCAAACACAGTGTCATTCAGCCCCCAGCCAGACAAATGTAGGAAGACTGGGATAGTATTTACATAACAGTACACCATGGAGTATTGAATGTGAAGGAGGAGGAGAAGGGAGACAATTACCATGATGAACCCCACAGCAACACTTATATTGCACATATATTCCACTCCCCCATAGAGACCCTGGGGAAGGCCTGAAGGCATTGCAATGTCAGGTCTTGCTCTTTACCCTGAGCTCTAACACTGGGGAGAATTTTAGAGATCCTGGCTGAATCAAAGCAAACAGAAACATACCCAGTTATTTAAACCATGGTGAGAACTCACCCTATTTGTTTTTATGTGATCCAGAACTTGTCCAAGACCAATTTTATGGGGCAGAACTGGTCTTTGCTCTCTTGATCTTCCAGGCAAGGGTGAAGAATGGAGCCAACAAGCCTCAGAAAGCACTTTCTGTAGAAATATGACAGTGGAACTTTCTGCCTATGAAGGGAAATGTGACCTCAGGGCAGTGTGACTATCCTTGATCTTGGGATGGAATCCCTTTTAGCTGGCACAGACCAGGACCTCTCCAACTAGAAGGAGGTGTCCAAGAGGGTGGCTGAAGCCCTGTGCAGCTAAGAGCCCTGCAGCCCAGGCTGGCTCTGTGTGAGGTGCCAGCCTTGGTGGTACCTGCTCCATTTGCCCTTTGTTCAGTAATTTGCTCCAGGAAGGATAGAGCGGGTGCATGAGTTTTCTTTTTTTCAAATACAGTCTTCCTGGAAAGTTCATGGAAGACTTTGTGTCCCTGAGAAATTACAGCCCTGGACTTGCTGTTTTCCACAAGCCCAAAGACATAGCATGGGCACCACACATGGAGGTAACATGCAGAGTCCAGAATATTAAATGTCATTCAGCATTGAAGGAAACATTTTGTCTTTAGGAATATGAAGAAAAAGTTGATAAATAGGACTGGAGTGGGGCCTTTCTAGGCCTGAAGACTGTCCAAAATGAGAAATCCCAGAACTGCTAATGGGTCTCTCACCTGTGTTTTAAAATCTAGTCTGATCCAGTGTGTCCAGACACAAAGACAGTAGCATGGGGCTCATGAGAGAGCATAGGGTATCCCCTCACTAAAATAAATAAATTGTCCCTTCAAATCAACTTGGAAGTGAAGTTCTTCAACTGATAATTGATCACCTCCATTGTTAGAATCTCAACAACATGTTCTTATTTGGTGCAGTTCAACTAAAAAGAGAACCTGTCAAATGATCTACTCTTTTTTTTTTTTTTTTTTTTTTTAAATGGAAAACATTCTTATATATAATACTGATTTCAACTCAGGAAAACTTAGCTAAAACTTTATGTTAGAAATTGTTTTGGTGAAGAAATCTTTGATTTCATGAGACTAAGGGAACTCACTGTAAGACACACAGAGGATCGTTAAACCTTATAATATAACACTGGCTATAATTTTAATAACAGCAATATGTTTTACGTTTCTGCGCATAATCAGCCCATGTTGCTGAGAGCTGAGAGTTGTAAAATTGATAGCAAATTGCCTGAGAGCACAACTACAAACAAGCACCACCTCTCTACTTCATACATCCTGCCCTCACTGATGCAGCTGGATCACAGGGTGGTCAGGGAAGTTTCACCTGATTATTCTAGTTATGAGCTGAGTATTGTGAGTACAGAGCAAGTAAATTCTTGTTACTGGCTTTTTTCCTCTTCACAGAAGATTTCCTCTAGTTCTAGAAAGAAACTAGTATTTCTTCCTTCCTTGAGTTCCAGCACGCTCACATTTCTTACACAACTTTGGTAGGACTCTGCATGCATTGTGCATCAATTCTTGTGTAAGTTCTCACTGCAAGTCCCAGCATCACACAGAAGTAAGAGAATCTGAATAAAGGAAAAAAAAATCATATGTGCATTTGGATTACTCAAAGATGTCAACATATTTGAAGTAAGTTACATATATAAAATGCTTAAAATAGATTATGAATGATACTAACAGTGATCTTGTATTATACAATGTCTTTCAAATGTGTTTAAGAGACTTTTTATTCTTATCTAGCTGTTCACAGAATCACAGAATCATCTAGGTTGGAAAGGACCCTGGAGATCATCTAGTCCAACCTTTCGCCTAGCACAGTTCCCACCTACAGCATATCCTTAAACTCTAAATCGACCGGACTCTTGAACACCTCCAGGGATGGGAACTCCATCCCTGACCTGGGCAGCCCATTCCAACGCCTAACAACCCCTTCTGGAAAGAAAAGCTTCCTAATATCTAGTCTAAACTTTCCCTGGCACAATTTAAGGCCATTACCTCTTGTCCTGTCGGTTTCTACTAGGCAAAAGAAGCTCATCCCCAGCTCTCTGTAACCTACTTTCAGGTAGCTGTAGACAGCAATGAGTTCTCCCCTCAGCCTTCTCTTCTCCAGACTAAACACCCCCAGTTCCCTCAGCCACTCCCCGTACGACCTGTGCTCCAGACCCTGCACCAGCTC
>NW_020799091.1:100769411-100844897 GCF_003259725.1 Athene cunicularia | reverse complement strand
GGACACCACTCGTGACTGGCCACCAACTGGATTTAACTCCGTTCACCACAACTCTTTGGGCTCGGACATCCAGCCACGTTTTACCAAGCAAAGAGTGTGCCCGTCCACGCCACAAGCAGCCAGTTTCACCAGGAGAATAGTGTGAGAAACTGTGTCAATGGCCTTGCTAAAGTCAAGGTAGACAACATCCACAGCCTTTCCCTCATCCAATAAGCAGGTCGTCCTGTCATAGAAGGAGATCAGGTTTGTCAGGCAGGACCTGCCTTTCATAAACCCATGCTGACTGGGCCTGAGCATGTGGTTGTCCCTCACGTATTGCATGATGGTGTTTAGGATGATCTGCTCCATCAGCTTCCCGGGCACTGAAGTCAAGCTGACAGGCCTGTTATTACCCAGATCATCCTTCCCACCATTCTTATAGATGGGTGTCACACTGGCCAATTTCCAATCTGTCAGGACCTCCCCGGTCAGCCAGGACTGCTGGTAAATGATGGAAAGCAGCTTGGCAAGCACCCAGCCAGCTCCTTCAGCACCCTCGGGTGTATCCCGTCTGGTCCCATAGACTTGTGTTTGTCTGTGTGATGCAGCAGGTCACTGACTGTCTCCTGGATTGCAAGGGGGTCGTTCTTCCAGTCTCTGTCTTCTGGCTGTGGAGGCTGGATTTAAACAATACAACTAATCTTGTTATTAAAGACAGAGGCAAAGAAGGCATTAAGCACCTCAACCTTATCCTCATCACAGTTGTTTTAAAGAAAAGAGCTACTGAATTAAGCAATATCTGATGAGGACTGGGTATCCAATACTTTCACACTTTAGAAAGGTTGGAACCTCTCAGTTTGAGATATATATACATGCATACATGCATATACATGAGACATATTAGATCTGATTATACCTAATAATTTACAGTATTCCTACAAATGACAATTCTATTTAAACATCTGAAATAAGGAATAATGCAGTTTTCAAACACGTTTACATACTTTTCTATGATGAAACACACAGCTTCCATTCAAAGACAAGAGCTCCCTCTAGATAATACCTTGGGAAATTTTTCTAGCCTGCATGTTAAGTGAACTTTGAATAAAACATTATAAAGTCAACAGACGTGTCAAGCACCAAAACACAGTTGTTACTCTTCTGAGAAACCTTGGAATATGCCTCTGGGACTTACATTTTGAAAGAATGTATGGTTTGGGCAAAGAAAAAAAAAAAACATACAGCACCTTTAGCATTTTTAAGTGATATTTATTATATCACATTGAGTTATATGGGTCATCTTCCAAAACTAATAGCAATAGCCCAGTAGCTCCTGACTTCTTCCACTCAGATTTTAGCACAGATCAGATGCGATTGGGTCCCTGCCTAAGACTTTCTCTCTTGTTAGCACTGAAATGCTCAGGTTGGAAAACAGTAATCAGTTTGGGGGTCCCAGGTGCTGTCTTGCAAGAAACTTAGAGACCAACAGGAATTAGAAGGTTTACAAGAGGAGTCACAGAATATGACCTGCAAGAGAAAATGGAAGAAATTAGAATTATTTTGTCAAAAGACACAGAAACTGAGAAGAAACAGGACACCAGTTTTTAAAGACTGCTGTGAGGAACTAGATGACAGTCTGTAATTGGGGGATGACAGAGCCAAACTAATAGGTTTGAATTACCTGGGGCAGCAGTTCTGGAGCAATCTTAATTTTTTAATTTGAGTTTACGCATCCAACTATGTCAGTAATTACTTAGATAAAGCTGCTTCTGCCTCAGTTTGTTTTGTGGGAGACTTTAACTTCCCAGACATCTACTGGAAATACAACACAGCAGAGCAGGACCAGTCCTGGAGATTCCTGGAATGTGTGGGAGATAACTGCCTGACACAGCTGGTGAGTGAACTGACAAGAGAAGGTGCACTGCTGGATCTCTTCTTTGTGAACAGAGAAGGACTGGTGGATGATGTGGTGGTTGGAGGCCGACTAGGGCACAGCGATCATGAAATAATAGAGTTCTCTACAATTAGATACTCTAGGAGAGGCGGCAGCAGAACTGCCATCCTGGACTTCCAAAGGGTGGACTTTTTCTTGGTTAGGCAACTGCTTGATAGAATCCTTTGGGAGATGGTCCTGAAGGGCACAGGGGTCCAGGAAGGCTGGGAACTCTTTAAGAAGGAAGCGTTAATATCACAGGAGCAGGCTGTCTCCAGGTGTTTTAAGGGAAGCTGGTGGCAGAGAAGAACACCCTGGCTAAACAGGGAGGTTTGGCTGCAACTCAGGGAGAAAAGGAGAGTTTACAGCCTTTGGAAGAAGGGGCTAGCTACTCAGAGTGATTACAAGGATGCTGTGAAGCTATGCAGGGTGGAAATCAGGAGGTGTAAAGCCCAGCTAGAAATTAATCTGTCTTCAGCAGTCAAAGATAACAAGAAATGTTTTGATAAGTACTTTAACAGCAAAAGAAAGATCAGGGGGAGTCTCCATCCCCTGCTAGACGCAGGAGGAAACATGGTAACAAGTGATGAAGAGAAGGCTGAGGTGCTTAATGCCTTCTTTGCCTCTGTCTTTAATAACAAGATTAGTTGTATTGTTTAAATCCAGCCTCCACAGCCAGAAGACAGAGACTGGAAGAATGACCCCCTGACACAATCCAGGAGGAGACAGTCAGTGACCTGCTGCATCATACAGACACACACAAGTCTATGGGACCAGATGGGATACACCCGAGGGTGCTGAAGGAGCTGGCTGGGTGCTCACCAAGCTGCTTTCCATCATTTACCAGCAGTCCTGGCTGACCAGGGAGGTCCTGACAGATTGGAAATTGGCCAATGTGACACCCATCTATAAAAAGGGTAGGATGGATCATCCAGTAAATTACAGGCCTGTCAACTTGACTTCAGTGCCAGGCAAGCTGATGGAGCAGCTCATCCTAAAAACCATCATGCAACACATGAGGGACAACCAGATGCTCAGGCCCAGGCAGGTCCTGCCTGACAAACCTGATCTCCTTCTATGACAGGACGACCTGCTTATTGGATGAGGGAAAGGCTGTGGATGTTGTCTACCTTGACATTAGTAAGGCCTTTGACACCATTTCCCACAGCATTCTCCTGGCAAAACTGGCTGCTCGATGTTTGGATGGGCACACACTTTGCTTGGTAAAAAACTGTCTGGATGGCTGGGTCCAAGGAGTGGTGGTGAACGGAGTTAAATCCAGTTGGTGGCCAGTCACGAGTGGTGTCCGCCAGGGCTTGGTTTTGGGGCCACTCTTGTTTAACATCTTTATTGATGATCCAGACGAGGGGATCGAGTGCACCCTCAGTCAGTTTGCAGATGACACCCAGTTGGGTGGGAGTGTTGATCTGCTCGAGGGTAGGGAGGCTCTGCAGAGAGACCTGGACAGGCTGGAGCCATGGGCTGAGCCCAACTGGAGGAGTTTCCATAAGGCCAAATGCCGGGGGCTGCCCTTGGGCCACAACAACCCTCAGCAGTGCTACAGGCTTGGGGAGGAGTGGCTGGAGAGCTGCCAGTCAGAGAGGGACCTGGGGGTGCTGATTGACAGCCGGCTGAACAGGAGCCAGCAGTGTGCCCAGGGGGCCAAGAAGGCCAATGGCATCCTGGCTTGTGTCAGCAATAGCGTGGCCAGCAGGGACAGGGAAGGGATCTGACCCCTGGACTCGGCACTGGTGAGGCCGCACCTCGATTCCTGTGTTCAGTTTTGGGCCCCTCACTACAAAAAGGACATTGAATGACTCGAGAGTGTCCAGAGAAGGGCAACGGAGCTGGTGCAGGGTCTGGAGCACAGGTCGTACGGGGAGTGGCTGAGGGAACTGAGGGTGTTTAGTCTGAAGAAGAGGAGGCTGAGGGGAGAACTCATTGCTGTCTACAGCTACCTGAAAGTAGGTTGCAGAGAGCTGGGGATGAGCTTCTTTTGCCTAGTAGAAAGCGACAGGACAAGAGGTAATGGCCTTAAATTGTGCCAGGGAAAGTTTAGACTAGATATTAGGAAGCATTTCTTTCCAGAAGGGGTTGTTAGGTGTTGGAATGGGCTGCCCAGGGAGGCGGTGGAGTCCCCACCCCTGGAGTTTAAGAGTAGAGTTGACATAGCGCTGAGGGATATGGTGTAGTTGGGAACTGTCAGTGTTAGGTTAATGGTTGGACTGGATGATCTTCAAGGTCTTTTCCAACCTAGACGATTCGGTGATTCTGTGAAATTTAAGATGCTTAGGTCTTTTATTTGCATTTAATATCAAGCTACTCTTTTTGGGGGATTGAAGATGCATTTCTTTGGACTGCTACATGTCCTGATTTTTTTTTTTTTTTTTTTTTATTCCTTATTAGTTGCATTTAGTTTGCACAACAGGGAAAATTCCAGTGAATGCTTCAGTGCTGACATATTTTACCAGTAAACAGCAGTTTCCAGAAACCAGTCATGTAATAGTAATATCATATTATAAGATAGTTTAAGGGAATTCTATACAAAGAAGAATTAAAGCATCCATCACCAATATTTTCACAGTGATTTACATGTCTACATCAATGCTGAGTGAATCTCACTGAATTAAAGAAAATTATTTCTCTAGCAAAATTAATTTGTTTCTGATTGCTGGAAAGATTTGGTTTGGTTTTTTTTTTTTTTTTTTCAGTTAAACTGCTTGTAAGCTATGCATCTATTAATCTGACTCCGCAAAATGTATTGCAATCAGAAAATGCAAGTGCTCTTCATTCTCTTGATAGAGTACTTTTGCAGCTCTTTTTATTGATGAGATTTCTGTTCATTTGTATGAATAAAAATTCCCTTTTTCTGAATGCTTTCTAAATAATGAAATTAAGATGTTTTAACATTACTGCCAAGAACTTTGCCCACTACAGCAAGGATTGTTAACATTTTTCCATGTTTACAGCCTTATTTTACAACAGAATGGGTCCGGCAACCCCCCCTCAAATTTAGCTACAGAGGGAAAAGTTAGAACTGTAGATGGTATTTTTGACCCTGTTTATGACCCCCAGTAGACCCTAGCTTGGGAAACAGTTCACTGGGAATGTTCACTGAAAGCACTTAAATGAGGAAGTTAAAAATATAATGTTCAAATGAATGTTCATAGAATTTTGGATATGTTTTTCTAGCTTAAATACAAAGACCTAGCCACCTCTGTCCTGCACATAAGCAAACTGTACACATAAACTAAGCCCTTTAGCTGGTGAGAAAAGCCTTTATTTGCTTAGCCAATAGAAAGGATTGGCAAAAACCCTGAGCACCAATTTATCTTCCTGTTTAATAGACAACGGGAGTGTACTGACATGCATGCCAGCAATTACAATACAAAATATTCATGTGTCTGCCAAAGAATGACGTCAGCTCCAGGCTGTGGTGTTTGGTACATATCAAAATACCCTCACTACTAGAAACAGAGGCATGTATGTGTGAGTTGTATATGAATTCCCAAACTTAATAAGGCCACACACCTTGAAAATAGATCACTTAATGGTCAGCATCAGAGCATATATTTATCTGCAGTAAGATGTTTTATAAAATGTTAAACACAGGTTAAAGTGTGGCCTTTTTATATTTTAAACACCTGGAAAAGATTAATAATCATCTAGTTTTCCATTCTGTAAAAAAAAGGTGCTGTTTCTTTAAGTAAAGAGCTTGAAACAAGTTATATAGAATAGAGAATACTTTTAACAGTCTAACTTTATTAATAGGATACATCTTTCTTGTTATGTACTGAGTTTAGAGGTCAGGAAAATTCCCTCTGTATCAATAACATAGGAAGATTAACAATATGAGGAACAATCAGGACAATCTTTCTGGAGGATTCCCAAGAAACAACAGTAAAGTCAAACTGGGAATTTAAAAATAATGTGGGTATTTTTCCTCTTCCCAAGCAGGATCACAGTTTTCATTTGCTCTTTCCTAAATTTTCTGAGTAAGGATGGCACTTATTAGTCATATCTTATGGCTTCTGAATGGATATCAGATCTAAATACTCAGAGATTTCCCAAATATGCTTTTGATACCATAGGCCCCAAACGATCCTTAATCTTTGGAAATCTTTCGATGCGTTTAAAGGGATTTTTAACCAGGTCTGAAAAGCATATCCAAGTAGTCTTTTTGCAAGGTAATTTCAGTTGCCTTGAAACTGGTTTCACACTATTGTGATGGAGAGATAACAGAATGGGGATGTAGGAATCAGTTCATACAAGAAACAATGGGCTATAGACATAAGACAAACAGTAATCCAAAATGCAACAACGTAGTGGAAATTCATAATTGATTCTGAATAACTTCCTTTTCCTCCCACACATCCAGGAGCTGAGAAAATATTGAAGGAAAGATGAGAAAATTTACATTCATTTCTCTTGAGCATGGAGCCAAACCTTGGGAATTGGCTTTGTCTGTCTGCCCCTTGTCTCCCCCCTCCCAGTGGAAAAAAATTCTGTGACCATCTCTTCTGGAAAACTGGTGAGCATGAATCATTGTGCTGATGAATAATTCCCTTATTAAAACATTTTTTAATTGTTGCCAGCTTTGTGATTCTTTTACTGTCATGCCTCCAGCAATTCCTGTACCTGTGAGAGCAAAGGAAACAACTCCACTGGATCTGCAGATGACTTATACAAGAGTCAGTACTTCAGCTGGGAAAGTAAGTTAGCCCATTTCTGAATGGCTTATGCAGTAACTTAGTACCCCAGCCAGATATCTCTACAATAAAGAGCAATCTCCTCCAAGAAAAAGAAGCAGATTATCCTCCAGTCTGGCACAGACCAGCTTTCATAGAGGCTAAACTCACAAACAGGTGCTACAGGAAAGAATAGACCCTACCTTCCTTCTTCACCTGTGCTGGTTGTGTTTGTACTCCCTGCTGAAATATTGTACAGTGTACTCACCTCCAGGTTGTGTTGTAAGTCACATAAAATAAAAATGTGGTTTTCAAAACAGGATAGTGACACAAATTTTAAAAATAGAACTGGCACTTTTTAAAAGCTCTTGGTTGAGCATCTTTTTCCTAAAAGACTTTGTAGGCAATTACACTGTGGAGCTAAGTATGGAAATACCCACAATAGCGGTTACAGCTGTGCAAGTCCATAAGATTCCGGTTCACACGGAAATCTGCTGACTCTCTTATTGATGAGCTTCATTCACACGCTTTAAGGCAAAACTGAGTAAGCAGTGACCTCTAGGTGAAAAGTCACCTAGGCATGAGCATTGCCATGATGTCCTCTATGCTAATCCTGCAAAAGAGTAGGAATGCTGCTGTTCAAACAAACTAAGGATGGGGAAATCAGTGAAAACACTATATGTTGTTGATCGGCTCCTAATGGTTGAGCGGCCCTTGACCCCAGGGTTTGCATTTGAGATGTGCAGTGATACAGATGATTGGGACATGCTGGAATTGACAACACCTCCTAAAGGAAGTTGAGCTTCTAAAAATTGGTGAAGGTCATGCAGATTTTCCCAAGGAACTTTTGTTCTATCTCAGGAAAAGGAACATCCTTTTCAACCCTGAGAGTCCTTGTTATGCTGTACCTACATCCAACATCTGCTATTCATACAAAATCCCAGAGTGGGGAAAGGCTACACCTATAATAATTAAACCATGCCAGGGCATATTTTTACATGCTGGTAATGTGATCGTGTACTTAATCTTCAAGACCAGTCACTGGCTTTCAGCCTATGGCATCTAGCACTTTCCCAAATGACTTCTGGGCATGGCTTAGGCAGGGCACATGAAGCCAACCCATTTTGAAAGCTCAAAGAGATTAGATATTTCCATTTCAGAAAAGACAAGATGGAATAAAGTATATGAAGCTGAGGTCTGATTAGCCACCTAAGAACTTCTTTACTCCCTTCTGTAATTTCATGTTTAGTTCAAATATGCCCACAATAGTAAATCCAGTAATATCTTCATGTAACAGATGGGAAACTGATAATCTAAAAGTCAGATTATCAGAAAACATTTCAGCACTGAAATAGCCTTGTAAATCTAACAGAATTGCCGAGACTATACAGGAAGCAAACTGATGGAGAAGGTTATAGAACACAGATCTCATGAGTCCTTTACTGGCACCATTCTCACTGGGCCATCCTTCCTTCACTTCAGTGGAACAGCCTATATGCTGTGCAGAAATTTATAATATGCAGACTCTGAGACCACTATAAACAAGTTAAATTAGACAATTCTAGTAAAAATATTGAGGTGTGTTTTTGAGAAAATTTTTTTTGTTTGTTTGCTCATACTAATTTATAAGGGGAATCAGAACACAGGCTATTTAGGCCACTCTCCTAGGAATAACAGTAAAGATATTTGGTTTAGTCCAGCTAAGAGAAATAACAATAATAATTGAAGAAATACTTAGTTCATCTGTTGACATGTAATTAATTACTGTGTACAGCTCAGCAGGAGATAATGTTTGAAATATGGTATCAGCACATACCAGATGTCCTACTTTCATATAAAGGAAAAGAAAAATGCAGGTTTAACAAAGTATAATATCTCTCAGATTGTCTCAGCTCTACAAAAGACAAAGATTAATGATGGATGCCTACAAAAACATGCAATAGACTATTCAGCATTCCTAAACTTTCAGACAATGACAATTTATAGTGAATTAAAGAGACCACATAGAATGTGAGAGGTTTTTTCTTAACTGAACACTAATCTCCTGGTTTTGGAGATCTGGACTGGCATCAAGAAGAGGAATTAACATGGTAATATAAAATTGCTATCAACTGCATTTATATAGGGATCTGTACAAAAGCACACCCCTATGAAATACCTACTCTGAGGAGTGGACTTCTAGAACCGCAAGCTGAGCTTCACTCAGCTTTGAGATCACACAAGGTATTGTATTTTAAGTTTGGTTGCTTCTTCAGCAAGTTAAGAAAGTTGGGAAAGATATTCTTTGTACAAGAATGTATAGAATCAGTACATCTCAGGATTCATTGTTTACAATCCTAGTTCTGCAAGTATCAGGGAAAATGCCTAGGCAAGTCCCAGTATATACTAGAATTTCATGGTAAATTGCTATGGAAACTGCAGAGAGGCAGTGCTGGGACCATGATTACCCATCAAGATTGCTACATCCCAATGAAATGCTTAATCCTACAGTCATCTATCTCTCCTGATAGCTTTAGCGTTGAATCTTAATAGTTTCAGATATCTCAGTATCTCAGCAGAGGTGACAGAGAACACTTGTTGAAAATTGTGCATAACATCAGATATGTAGCAGGCACATTGAACTTTCATTATTTTATAGGTAGATCTGCCAAATTTACCAGGCATGTGGGATTTACTTCTGAACAGCAAAGAAAACTTGAAGAAATTTTAATCCTTTCCAAATGACTGCAAGTGTAAATTCAAAGTGAAAAACCAAGGCCACTTAACACTTCCTTTGATCAAAAGAATCGGTGCCAGACAGTTCAACAAGCACAGATATGCATGTAAACCTCTCCCTTCATGACAAGACTAACATTATCCACAAGGAGACAAAATGCATAAACTCAAACATACAAGTTATTTGTTTCCTAAAACTATACAAAAGGAAAGGCCTGCTCAACCATATAGCACAGTACATGATTTTATGAACGAGACAAAGTGGTTTCTACAGAGATAGGTTAGAGAAGGGAGAAGAAGATATGTTTCTTCATTTGCCCTTTCAATTTCCCCCTCCTGCCCCGGTTTTAATAGTACTACTCTTTCCAGTCTCAGAAGATATGGGCTCTGAGAGTCCCTCTCTCCCTCTTCCCCAATACAGAATTGTAATATGTATTTAAACTGAGAATAAAATTCCTGTGGATTTCAGAAGATGCTTACTCTATTTAAGTTAACAGCTGGTGAATAACATCATGGCTATCACATCCTGATAATAATAACAACTGCTTTATAAAGCGAGAGTCTCACAGTGAAAGTTAAATTTTATAGTTTATTACATGATTAATCCTCTATCATTCTCATCAGATGATCTATCTTCTTTTCTATCAGAGTACATTGTATTTCAGTATCTAAGCCTTTATTATCCAAGTTTCTGCACTGCCCAAAATTTAGTCATATCAGTACAAGACAGTTATGGAATTTTACTTTATATCACTCAAAGCTGAGTTCCCCTAACACTTCTGGTGTTTTAGACCCTCGTTTCACAATTGTAACAGCCTGTGAATGTCCTGGTGGATTACTGATTCTGCTGTTTTGGGGGATAGTTTTGTTGGGATGAACGACTCCTCTAAATTAATATTTAAAATAGCATTGTCTGTTTTTATGATACTCCAACCATTTATGGAGTGTTTAAGCAGTTAATATTAATAGCTCTTTCTTAATTGCATTTTTCAATATTTCCACTGTCTTCCTAGTATAATATTATTTATGATAAGCGATACTTACTTAAACTATAGCCATTAGATAGCTTATAAACATGGACAAAACATTTGTTATTAATCTCACTTGAATTTAAAAAATAAGGGCTTATATAAAATGGCCACTTGTATAATATTAGATGAATCCAGGAACCTCTTCCAAGAACTCTATGGACAAACAGATTTATAAGGTGAAAACTGGAAAGCACAATGCACTTCTTACAGCCAAAATTTCTATCTCAAACCAGATGGATGCAGGAACCACATTCATAAGCCAATAATCTTTTTATTGCCGTAGCTAAGACTTGTGTCTTCCCAAATTATAGTCAAGATCTAGTTTGCTGGGCTACAGAATTGCAATGGTTTTTGGTTCCCTCCCACTTACATCTCATTTTAGATGCCCTTACGGTTCCATCACTGCTATTATATCCAACCATTTGGACTATTACTTTGGTTTCTGCTGTAGCTGTGACTTATTACTCCTGGCTGTAAGCCATGAAGTGATGGAAAATGCAGGGGTGGCAATTTTTGATATTGCTTGCATTGTTGAATAGAGTTCCTGTGGGCCAGATACAGACTTGAGAGCTGATAACAACAATTGGTTTCTTAAAGAAAATGTTATGTTAATATTGCTGTCTTGAAAATTTTCCCTGTTGTCATCCATACAAAGTTTGACCTTTGTATATCTAAATTTATGGATATAATACACTTGTCAGTTTGTACCTTTAGTACACATGAATTCTGACTAACTACTAATTCTAGTTTATTCCATTTTCTTTCAAACTTCCATACAGGTTCAAAGTCTCAAATGTAGATAATTATTATTTCCAGTCTGCTATTTTTATGGCTAAACAGATCTCCCCACTGATCCCATCAATGAACATTAAAACAAAAGACTAAATTTGAAATTTGAATAGTAACTGAATTGGACATTTGAATACTGAAAGAATGGATTAACTGATTCACAGTGTCTTCAAATGTACAGATCAGAAAATCAGAAGCTTATGGTTTCACCCATATCTTTGTATTTATATTAATGGGCATACATATTACACATCCTTGGATGCACCACAACTTTTATTGAAGTTTAAATGACACAGCCTTTCTAAAACATCAGGGCACTAATTCAGCAACATGTTCTTAAAAATCTTGACCTAGATTTCATGTAGATAATTCAGATATTTTTTTTATGTCTATCCATTTTCTTTTGAATAGGTATTGAATTGGTATTAGTAAACTTATTAGCCTCTTTTGATGGCTTTTCAGTTTTCCCTTTCTTTCACAGAAATGCAGAAAGGTTGAGGTTGAAAGGCAGCTCTGGAGGTCACCTTGTCCCACCACCCTGCTTAAGTAGGGTCAGACAGAGCAGGTTGCGCTGGGTTGTGTTGTTTGGTTTTGGATATCTCCATGAATGCAGTCAACACAATCTCTCTGGGCAACCTTTTCCAGTGTTTGTTTGACTTCTCTGCTCCAAGCTGAACACTTTCAGCTCTCACAGCTTCTCCTCTTAAGAAGGAACTCCACTGCCTTAAACATCTTTGTGGCTCTTTGCTAGGCTTGCTTCATTAAGTCCATGTACTGTCCTGGGGAGCCCAGAACTGAACACAGCACTCAAGATGAGTCATACCATACATGACATTTTACTGTAGTCTAAAAAAAAAAAAAAAAAAAAAAAATGTTGACAGTAGTTCCTATTCCTGATAAGGTTATTGCTGCTATTTGTATACCTGTGGAACCAACG
Source organism: Athene cunicularia (assembly GCF_003259725.1). Taxonomy (NCBI): domain Eukaryota; kingdom Metazoa; phylum Chordata; class Aves; order Strigiformes; family Strigidae; genus Athene; species Athene cunicularia. The sequence goes on along the minus strand of NW_020799091.1, from coordinate 100,832,825 downwards.
GTCTTGACTGGATCACTGATGCTCAAAGGGATAATCACAAAAAGAATCTTAATTTAGACAACATACGTCCTTACTCCTTTCTTCATCAGGATCCCAGTGTTCAATTCTCAACTTGCAAGTGTAGGCAAAATATGCTTTATCTATAGAAAAATAGGGTGTAGTCTGGAGAAACTGAATAATATGCTGATGATCAGTCTTGGCTACAGTAATGAATATTTATCATTTTCATTTAATAACTGTGTTTAAAGAATCTTTTTCTTGTTTTTGATGATTTATATCTAAAAAGAATTCAGCTGCTTTAACTTCTTTTATTAATGATGAACAACAATTGTTTGAAATCTTTTTCTACTGCTTCCTGGAGTTTTTCTCTGTTCTGACATTACAGGTACCTTGTTCATACACCTCCAACAAAATTCCCCTTTTCTCAGTGGGAGTTTTCACATGACTAAAATAAATACTGGTGAATCAGAGTTCTTCTCATCAGTCTGTGCAGTTTCTGGTATAGTCAGTCTATATAGGAAAAATTTTAATTATATAGATACTGAAGTATAAGTCATGCCTTTTCAGACTTCATTCTTGCACTTAAGGTGCTTTTACTTTTCAATATATATTGTAACTTAGCTTGATTTCTAAAGGGACAAAAACATTCCATATTGCCATCAAGTCTAGATAATTGGAGGTGTCCACTAAAGACCTCAAATATGAACTCTGTAGAATATTAGAGCTGGTTTTGACAGTGCATGTCTCTCCTACACCTCTTTGAAATCCTCACCTATATACAGTTCCCTCACAGAGTCTGTATGCTAAATCTAGAATTAAAACTCTGGTTTCCTAGCTAACAATATATCTCAGTTTCTTCTCTCTCAGTAACAAGTTCAGGAGAGACATCTTTCCAAAACATAAATACAGGATCAAAACAAGGAAGACCTCTAGCCATCAGGTATTACCACAATTTTATTCTTTTAGCTACTGGCAGATAAAGGACATTATGTAAGGATGTTCGGGTACTTCAGCCTCTCCAGGAGTTATGTTTTGAAAAGTTGCCAGGAAACCAGTCAGAGCAACACTAGCATACAGGTAGGCCTCACATGCTCTCATGCCTATCATAAACATGATTACACAGAGTAAGGGCATATTGGTTTATTATGTTTTTAAAATTAAACATTTATAAAGTTCAGAAAAGCTTTGTTAATTTCTTATGGGAAACAGTTGCTCTTTTGGAGTCTGCATGGCTGTAGAGCTCATTACCTCTTAGTATTAATAAAGGAAGCTCTGCTTTATTTTTTAGTTATGTTTTGCTTTGTTTTGTTTTGACAATAAAAAGATGTGCATCTCCTAATATTAAGCTCTCTGGCCATTATTCAAGGAGGTCCTTAAACATTTACTTTAAGTAGGTACTTACAGGCTTTTTCAAATAGGACACTTTCCTAAATGATTAAACATATGCCAAAATAAATTTAGCCATTTGTAAGCTAGAATAATGTATTTGGTTTAACTTTTCAGTAGAGTGCATGGAATGAATAGAACACTTTTCTTTTTTTGGCACACAAAGACCAACTCAAGTTCCATAGCTAAACACCTGAGGACAGAGATGCTTTGTTTTTTCCATCAAACACTGTTCCCAAGGGATCTTTCTGGACAATCCTCATCTCCTGCTTTGTTACCCCAGCATAGCTACAGTCAAAACTTCCTAGACTGATAGACTTGTTCCCCCAAATATGCATTCTCTCATGCCACTAGGAATTCAAAGCCATGTTAGGCATGGATTTTAGCTGCATACCCCAAACTGTAACTATGAAGTGCGGAGAGGATGATGAAAGAGCTAAATTTTGATAAAGGGGAATGATGATTGTTATTCTCAGTCTTCACATGCTAGTTTTTCCAGATTCCACCAGGGAGCACAGAGTGTCTGCCAGGGCTGATCAGATCCTGTTAGGCTGACACTAGATATCTCTGCAATTCTTTGCTTCTTACTGTTTAGAACTCCTTAATGATTTCAGAGCAGGAATGGAACAGTATGAAGAATTCAATCTCCATATATCTTTTGCAGTCATGGAAATTTTGGTTCTAACGGCTGCTGTGAAGGTGACATTTCATTTGTGATCTGTTTTTTAAACTATAAATTGTCTCAGTAAAATACTTTCAGATCTGCATTGCTTATTCTTGACTGGTTGCAGCCCACAAATGATAGGAATGTATGTGCATCCATGAAACTCTATGCAGTGGTTGTACAGGTAAGCATTGAATCAGTAAGGTCAAGGTCTTATTTCCAACAAAGTGATTTTGTTTGTGTTTTTTCTTTGTTTGTTTGTTTGTTTGTTTGTTTTTAAGAAAAAAAAAAAAGAAGAAGAAAGAAGAGTCTCCTATTAACTTCAGTGGTTTGGTTGGTTGGTTGTGTGAATGAAATAAAAATTAAAAGGATGATGAACAATTATGCCACTCAATATCTAGTTAGCTTTAATCACTGCTCAGATTAAAGGTAGCCTAGCTCAAAGAACCAACGTTATTCTTCAACTATTCATCTACAGAAGTTACTCTTAGCTAGAATTCAGTAATCAACTAATCAAAATGATTATAATTCTATATTTCAAAACATCAACATATATCAGTCTTCAAGTGTTGCATGTATTAATAATTAAGAAGTTAATAACCTGTTATGATTTTCCACTCAAGTTTTTATCACCTTAACAAGACATGATTTTTATCTTCTAATATGATGCAGCACATCATCTTTAAAAATAATAAATTGAAAACAAGATGTAAAAATAAAAGAGGGAACAAAAAAATTCTTTCAGAAGACAATCTCTTGCAAAACCAAACTACAGAAAAATCATACCTGTGAAATTTAAACCTAATTCTTTACTAATTCTTTCATGATATTAACCACATGATTTCTCTTCAGATTATCTTAATTCTCAATACAGATAATTTATTTTGCCAATAGATTAATGAATTTTTATTCTTTAAAATAATTCTCTTTAGGAAGATTTAGTCCATGTTGTGCCTTAACTGCCACTAATAAAGAAAAGCTTAGCAAAAAATTAAAGTTTATTTGTGATATTCTTTCAAAGTATTTACCAGAGCACAATTTCAAGAACTCACAAAAAAACTCCACAAGCTAAAATGAGATTTTGTATAAGGTTTCAATCTTCCCTCACAGCCACCTTCTAGTCTCATTCTCTGTGAGTTTCATATTCATAGGCTCTTCTGAAGAAGACTTGACTTACTTCAAGGCAACAAGAGAAGCAGATGCTGTCCAGATAGCTTTATTTGTTGAACATAAAGACGAGGGAACTGCATGCGTCATTCATAAAATATGTTTAAATTCTCTCACAAGACCTTTTAAATTGCAGTTAATAAATGCTTCAAATTCTGCCCTGCTTCAATAAAAACCTATGGCAGTTCTACACACAAAATGTCTACATGGAAAGTACATGTTTTCATTATTTTGATTCCCACATGATCCATCCATAACTTGTTTTAGAAAAGTATGTGAGAAAAAAAAAACAACAACAAAACAACACCAAAACAACACCACCTATATATTTTTGTATGGACATGTACAGCGTTATCATCCTCTGAGCAGGGTAAAAGTTTTCAAATTTTGCCTAAGTCATACACCCCGAAAAGTCCCCTATTCAGATAGGGAGTCCAAACAACCAGAAAAAGCAGGGATGGCAGGATGAATTGGCTCCCATACTCCCCCCACCCCCCCCATGAGTATCTTGAAATGCAATTAAACTTGTATGATAATACACAGTGTTTTCAACAAAATTCAAACTATTCAGATAGCCAGTGAGCTACATACAAATACTTCAACCAGAATGCCCTATTTTTTGAATGAGTTTTATTATTTCTTGATAGTTTCATGTATTGAGTTCATGCAGTGAAATCCCTTCATTTTATAAGAAGATTTTAGTGGCTGAAGGCATGAGGTAGAGAAGTGGCAGGCAAAACGACACGCTAAAAAAGAGGAGAAGAGAGGTGACGCCTGCTAGCTTTTGTCATTTTCAGGTTCTTTTCATCATGGCACAATAAAATCTCAAAGATTATATATTTTAAGCACTATAAGAATTAGGAAATATCATTAGAGTACAACCTCCACTAAAAGAAATGTTATATTCAGACAAGAAGTCAAAAACCTGAATTCTGTTAAACTGATAACTGTTAAATTCTGTCCTAATAATTTCATATGCAGCAATGAAAGTACTTGTAGTAATATCCATGCCTGGACAGATGAGTTCTACTCCATTTAATAATTTTTGTTTCAATGTTTGTAGTGATACACTGAGATGTATCAAGAACGCATCATAATGTGATCAGGAAGAGTTCTCAAAATACATTAGAAAGGTAGAAACATTCAATAGGAAAATTCCCTTCACTACAACCTTGAATAGCAAAGAAACTGACTTTAGAGCCATGCAGTTTAACCCTGATTTTTATATGCCACAGTCTTTTTACTCTTAGAAACCATCCTCACAACATCTTTGGAAAGCTGCATGAACAGAAAAGACAGATCATATTCTGCGGGAGAGCTGAGCACGCACACGACCAATGTGATCAAGCAATGCCCGTTTATTACAACTAAGAAAGCCCTTTTATAACGTTCTCCTGCACATGTGAGTAACATGCAGGACAAGCCCTCAAGACTGGACAGTTAACTTAGCCCGCGCTTTAAACCTTCTTATGATTGGATAAAAAGTGCCCCATCAGCCTCGCCAGGCTTCCTGCCTTGGGGAACTTCCTCTTCCGTCCCAACCCCTTCCGGGGGTTGTTTGTCTCATCGAGTTTCTCCCCCCTCATTCAGGGTCACATCCTTATCGCCTTCTTGCTCGGCTGAGGCTCTTATCACTCTTGTTCTCATGCAGGATTGCTCACATGGCCATTCTCTCTCAGAAGGCCCTCTAGAATCCCAACAATATTCATGCAATTTCCAAATTCAGCTCTTTGCAACCACGTGTGGCCATTATCTTGAGGGCAGCCTGGGAGGAAGGACTGTGCATTTGGACTCCTGGTGATCCCTAAGAAGAAGGAATGAGCCCTACTCACTAAGCCCCTCATGCAGCAAAGACCATAACTGTTTCCCTAAGACAGCTGTAGAACACAGTTACACTCTGACAATAAGACTACAGATGTATGCCGGATTTAGGAGATGAACTTACTGATCATTAGTGGCTCACCTCACGTGGGAGCAGCACCATCAGGCAAGACTTCCCTGTCCAGGAAAATGTTGAGTTTGTGTTTGCTGGGGAAAGAAGACAGAGCATTAAATACCTGAGGAGAGAGCCACAGTGTGGTATGGAAAAGGAGAACTATATGAGTGCTGTAGGTCACAACATAGACAGCAGATAAAGCAAGGAAACCAATACATGTTAATTGGGAAACTAAGGGACTGTTCAATAACTTTGGAGAAATTCTGATTGCCTTGTTGCTTGAAATTTATTCTTAGGTGCTTAAGTTTCAAGATAACTTATGCTACAATGTACAACTATGCACTAGAAAAGAAAATGAACTGACAATTGCTTCCTTTTCTAACACTGGTATGGACAGTTTTTCCCAGTTCATAACAGCCGTTCATACAGCTTCTCTTCACATCCACTAAACACTGGAATCATCTTCAGCCTTCTCACGGTTTAACTAACACACTATTAATCTTGCTAATGCTGATACTGCAAATAAAAATGCACACGATTATCAGAAATCCTTTTTTTAATGGGCAATTCAGATTGTTTGTATCTCAGACTGGAAGCTCTCAAGAAGGAACTGTATATTATCTTTTTGTATGCTTGTTATTTGTTTCCCCAAGACCCCTTAGATTTAAACATAGACTTTAATAAGTAGCTGCATGCCAAAGAGTCTTCTTGTTTACCACATGGCCCTATAAGATACATCTCTCTACAACTGTGATGTCAGCTCTCCACATAGGTAACATGCATCTTCCCTTTGGATACTTCAGAGAATGTGCTGCAGAAGGTAAAATACCTCTGAAGTAGCCCAAGTATTCCTCAGAAGTTCATGCAGAATCCACTGCTACAAAAATTTGACCCTATCTTTGTTGCCGATGCACCAGGAGCACTGCTGAGCACTAGCTTCCTTCAACATCCTTGTCTTGCTATATTTGTCTATCACAATTTGTATAACTGATTTGAAAACTTTCATGGGACACAGGATTTTCTTGTTTGGGGTTTGTTTTCCCCCCCCTGTACTTGTACAGCATTAACAGAAACTGATAACTAGGGATTAGGGCTTCTAGGCATTTGAGCAATAATATCTACTTCTGGATTACTTTTTTGAAAATCTAATGAAAGTTTAGAGGACATCAATATTAACATTTCCAGACAGCTACTGGCAAGCTTTTTGATGTATGTGCTTTCCACCATGTTAGTTTTCAATCAGGTACCTATGGTCCTTTGAATACTGACTAATCTTTGGGTCATGGTAAGGGCAAAGAGCTGTCAGGTGCTGTGCCCCCTGACTTGAGGGACCTCCATGTCAGAGCTGGAATGGGTCTGACCAGTGCTGTTTAGATGCCACAAAAAATAAAGCATAAGTGGGAAGCAAGACATTCTCTGTATGGGTCTTCAGGAATTTTAGTAACTATGCCACACCAACCACATCTAGTGGGGACTGTACTGGGCTCTAGAAGCTATTTGAAGCTAGATATCAAAAAAATCAGGGGGATCTTACATTGCTTTTCAGTATTGAATGAAATTTACTGCAGAAATGCTAGAGAGCACACAACTTCTTGAAGTGTCCCAAACTTAAAAATATTTGATGCATCAGGTATAAGAGCATTTCGAGGATATATTCCTCAAACTTATAATTGTGTTAATATAGTGTTCAGGTTTGTGGACATGAGATAAACATAAATACTTGTTTAGAATTATTATGACTACAGCCAATAAATAGATTTCATCGTTATGGTTACAAAAATAAATAGCAGCTACAGAAATACAGTTAATTGGAGACAAGGAAGATGGAAACACTTATTTCCCATATTAAACAACATTCTGATGAAAGATTGGCCACTGAACAGATATGAAAAAGCACTGATATAAATTATTTATAGGAGCTGGAAGGAAATGTTAATTCTGCTTCATGAAGTGCTTTAGTAGTCTACATTTAACTGAAAACTACGAAAAATTTCAAAAATATTTGTAAAGGGGAAAGGAGTACCAGCATTGCCAGTTGAAGTTTATTACATTTTAGGGCTTGGATAAGGGCCAGGTAGCAGAAATATTAGTGCTTTTTGTGGATTACCATCCCCAAGGAGGCCAACAAAACCCAAGAGAGAAAGGGGTAGCAAGTTCTGAGGAAAGATGGTCATTGATTTGACTTAAAAGACTGTGGTAGTTCCCTCTTTGTAAGAAAGCTCTGCCTAACCTCTCTCTCTCTTTTAATATCTATTCAGAAAATAACTAGTGTTATTAGCAACACAGTTTTTAATGAAGTAAACCCAAAATAAACTAAACAGAAGAAAAAAAAAAAAGATTAAATGATACAAACCACCTGAAAATATTTACAATGGAAAATTTCTGGCTAGTCTGGTCTTGTGGACCTTTTTTATAGAAACCCACTTGTGGTCTGTGGGACAAAAAACATATGCATGCCCCAGACCTGATCATTAAACACTCTTACGTATGGTGTGGGTGGAGGTTAGGGGAAAAGAGTGAAGTGGAAAGAGAGGCTGCTAGAAGAGATGCTGAAACCTTCTGAAGTGGGGTTTTTTCATCATTTACCTGTGCACAAGTAGGATACAAAATGTGAGTGCTGAGGATGGGTCGTGAGTGCTTTTACTGTCTCTGATCCCTTTCCTTAAACCCAGTTTGATGAAGTAACTGGAACTGTGTGAAGCAAACTTCTTCAGTCATAGGCTTCACAGCTGCTCAGAGACCGAGAGACAACAGTTGCCACAAGACTCCAGCAGGATGCCCAGTGCCCATCCCCACAATACAGGCCAAATGCTATATTTGCAGATTTGATCTTATTTTCCTGAACAGGTTCCAGACTGTATTTTTCTGGAGTTTATGATTTTTGGAATGGCAAAAAGATGATTCATATTGCCAATAGTCAGCATTGGACTGAATTAAAAGATAATTGACAATACTGTGGTGAAAGAGAAATCAACAACTGTATTCTGGGAAATGGCTAATGAACATGCACATCAGAAAAAGAAAAAAGAAGGAAAAAAATAGAGAACTGGGAATTCTGTCAGTCTTATCTTGGAGAAAAATAAAAATGTGGAAGTGGTCAAGACATCATAAAGTTAAGGCTATCTGGAACCATTATAGTCTACATTGGCCTACACTTTCTTGTCAACTGCTTTTTTCCTTCCAGAACGAATGAAAACTCCTCCCCATTCTCAGTCTGCGGGTTTGGACTGACGCCCTCAAAAGGAAATGCTCAGCTTGCGTTGCTGCTCTGAAATCCTAATGGGGGGAGGAAATCTGTTTCTCAATTCTGCTGTGTTAATGAGCTGAGGCTTTCCAGCCAGAAGCCACCCTGATATCAAGCGTAAATTAAAGTAGTCTCAAAACAGCACTGGTTTATACTTGTACCCTGTTTATCTGTTGCATCCTCAGGAAGCTGGAAGCAGCTGGAAAACAGCCCACTAAAACTTTGTCTTGTTCCTGTCACTGCGGGACTCTCCCTCCCCTCTCTTTCTGCTGGGGACCGAGAGTGCATTTAGCCTGAGTTGCTCTCTTGAGTTCAGTGATGAAATTTTTTTCATCTGGGAGTTATTTCAAAATTGTAAATGGTCCCTTTTAGACAGAAGATAAGATAAAGAAACTCCAGTGTCACAGAAAATCAGTTCTAAGGCTCCTTGTAACTGGAAAAAATGCCATCTACCAGCTATCAGGCATCTTCTTGGAAGCTTCCCGAAGTTCCAGACAGAATAAGAGTTGTTCAATATTTTTCTTGAAGTACTAACTTTTGGTTAGAGTTAGGGGAAAGACACACCGAAAATAAGTAAATAAAAAGGAGAACATGGGCAATTTTTTCAGCTACACAGTGTGAGGAAGCAAAAAGAGCAATTCACAAAGTTAATTCCAAAAAACTTAACTCTCCTGAACAGCTTGGTTAGTATTTTGAAGAGGCAAAATGCCACACATCTTGGCTCTTTGATCATTAACACTGTTCATTGTTTCATTAAAGCAGAGTTCAATATTTCTCAAGGAGTTATTAATGCTTGCAGTAAGGAGTGTACAGTAGTTTTAACCACAACAAAGTGAAAAGGACTTTTAGTACATATGGAGGCTTGGAGTTATTTTTTAAGCCACAGAAATGGGAGCAGAGAGGGGATTTCGGTAGCACTTTGGCAGCCTCTGAACACATACCCAGATGAACCATACAGGTTACCCATTTCTGCAAGTATCAGTATTTATTAACTAGGAAATGATTTTCTGAGAGATGATTGGTGATGTACCATTTGAAAATCTAAGCCCAAGGAATTCAGTCAAAAACTGGATATACTTCTGTTTCAGTTAGAAATATTTCTATTCAGCCATGCCACTGTAGTTCCCCACTGGACATCCAGAGAGTAATCCTCCGTTGCAATCACCATGTTGCACTACAATTTACAAACTGAAGCAGTGATTTCCGCTCATTCTTTTAATGTTATTAAAAATAGTAGGGCATTAATACTTTTACATGTATTTTAACAGGGATAAGTAAATACATTAGATATAATTATTTGAATACTGTCTCATAAGCTTACACACGATAGTTCAATCACTCTGAAATGCCCTGCATTATATCAGTTACTTTTTGGTATGGAACTGTGAGTTTTTTTTCATGGATGACAAGTCTTCCTTTAGCAACTTTTTCAGACTGGCTATTTGCTAATCTTTCAGTGAGTTATGCGTGTTCTGGGACTTATCCTTAGCATTTAGTAGCATTAATAAGTTTATTATTATCCACTGCTTTTTTTAGGCATCAAACACAGACATTTTTAGCTTATGTTCTCTTAAACCCCATTTCCCATTCTCTGTTACCTTTTTGAAGTTAAATTCTTAAATTCACAATGCAGGCAATTGAAATGAATGAGCAGTCCTTTTCTGCTCACTTTCCAAACTCAGAACTAGTATTTATGAGTCTCTTTCCAGTCTCTCAAGCAAAAATGGTCTCTGGAGGAGGGCCAGGCTCTCTACAAGGACAAAAGCCAGAAGAGGACTTGGGAATAGCTTTTAATAGCACAAATAACACCTACCTGTAAGGTTCTGAAACATTCTGATGTATTTCTACCCTTACATATCAAAAATTTCTCTCCAAATGGATAGTTAAGAACATGATAATTGAAGCCAGGGAGAGCAATATTTAATTTCATTTCTCAACAGGAGGGGAGCTTGGAACTGGCATATTGTTTAAGAATGAGCAAAGCACAAAATGCTCTTTTGAAAATGAAAACTGTCAAGGAAAGCCAAAAAGTAATAGAGGAATAATAATGTTCACACTGATGCCAATACAACTACAATGGCAATACATTACACACTGCAAGTTGCATTGTAGTCAGGGATACAATGTAATGATGATGTTTATAAATTAAAAAAAAAAAAAAAAAAAAAAAGTTAAATTTCCCCCTTCCAGAATTTCATTTTCTTTATTTCTTTCTCATATAAAATTACAACAGATGACATTTTCTTCATCAGGAAGATTTTTAAAACCCCAAACAAGCAGACGTTAGTTGAAGTACTCCGCATGAGCTAATGCATTTGAAAGTAGTATGTCTAGTATTAACTGCCATTCCCTTTTGGTTTCAGATATAAAGATTTTTGCATTGCACCCCAAAGCAAACTGAGAGCTTGCCTGGACACATAAAGAAGATAAGGAATGACGCGCATATCTATACAGTGTAAGTCAGTGTCAGAGCCAATATTCCACTGAAAAGAAATTGAGATGCTAGTAATAATGTAAAGGTTCACCAGGTTATTGTTATGTTTCTTGTTACCACACAGGCAAGAGATAACATTCCTAAAGGTTTCTTTTATTTTTTTTTCTCATTTTCATAGTCATAGATTATCCACTGCATTCACATAAGAAATTCATTCAGTTTTTTAAATAAATGGTGTGCTCAACGTAATTAACTTGCATGTCTGTGGTGTCCAAATACACAATAGCAAAAAATGTGGCTTTGATTCTAGTTACAGACACAGGATATAGTCTGTCTAGACCATCAAGTAATGTACCTCTAAAGTGAGAGTTTTACACGTGAGATTGCATCTCTGAAATGGAAACTGCTTCAAGAATATTGGCAAGAAAAGGGAAAACTAGATTCCTTTACACTGTCCTATTTATTTTACCCACTTAATCTTCCAGCCAGAGTCCAATGGAAACCTTATAACTAGGATATTTGCAGTCTATTGTATATGCCAGTTTTTCTTGTAAGACATTTAATGATCAGATACCACCTTCTTTCCTTTTACACCCTGGAAAAAAAGTGTATTTTTAATTAGAAATATATAAATAATGTTTAAAACCAATTTCAGTGAAATCAACACAGACCACAGAAATTAAAAGTAATTATGTAATTCAAAGCTTTACATCCAATCCCATTACAAAGTTATTAACTTGCAGATCTAAGTTCGTATGAAATTTCAGATAACAATTCTTCTGCTTTTTCTGTTATCTCTACATAATTTCAGTAATCAAGCATGCACTCAGATATACTGAATCTAGGGCTGGGAGACATCAGAAATCTGACAAAAATCTTAAATTCAAGTACTCATTTTGTTTTCTCCATTTGTACTGCCTTCTCACACAATCTTTTTAAAATTCTGGTCTGCTCCCATACTGGATGCAGTTTCTAGCGCAACCAGTGTCTCTCCCTTTTGCACGAGGGAGACAGGCAATTTAGTGATGTGATTAGAAAGGCAATTTCCAGTAAGTATATTATCTATGATCCCTTCCATTTCTTTTAGCTGCTCACCTGAGTCCTGCTCAGGATCACAAAGTGGTTGGTCTCTGCCTGAAACCCCAACTCAAATCCTCAGAAAGAGCAACCTGCTCAGCACTGCCAGCCCACCTGGACCCCTGAAACCAGTGGGGCTGCTCGGCCAGGATGGAAAACCTACAGGTCCAGAGAGTGCAGCTGATGGCTAAAGGAAGCAAAATACATCAAAAGAATAAGATTTCAGACAATAAGAAACAGTAACCCTCTTAAAATCTTACGTTCCTTGAACATCCTTGTCTTTTATCTGCTATAGCAGGGAAATAATAACAGAGGACTCTCAGGAGATGGGCAGACTTGACACAGTATATGCAAACACTGTGAATTAATTCTGCCCTCACGGATCCTGTGGACTAGATAACAGCCTCTTTGGAGAGGTCTATATGGCTACAGAATTTTTAGCAGGTTTCTGTCTGTAGAGAGTATTAATATTGGTCTAATAATAAACATACTCTGAATGGAAATATCAGCTAGGGTCTGGCCTGCCAATGGCACAAAAAAAAAATCTGAAAGATCTCTCACAGGTTATGTATTTCAAATACCTCTAGATGTAAGGACACTCAGTGTAGCCAAGAATGGACAGGTGAGGAAGGGGATCAGCAGTGACTTAAGTCTCTTTGCTGTGGCCTTTATGGTACCCAAGCAGCAAGGCTGCCTTTCTTTCTTCTTAAGTGAAAGGGAGAGCACCTACCTGTCAAACATATATCTTGCCAGCAGAGTGGAAAAAGAGGAGCAAACTTAAGATAGGAGTGATGAAGAGGGGCCGTCTGTGAGAGAGACATGCAGGGAGGGCAAGTGAGAAGCAGCCAGGCAGAGAACATGTGAGTGCCTGTGTGTGTCCTGGCAACAGAGAGAGAAACAGCAAGTCACTTCACAGAGAAAGCCAAGTCCAGGATCTGCCAAAGATACCGGGAGATTTGTCCAGCCAACAGAGCTGTCAGTCTAAGTGTTCGTATAATCTGACAAAAAAAAAGACTGAAAAGCTTTTCATTTTTTATATTTCCCTAAAACCACTGACCTTCAATACCTTCAGAAAGAGCTAGTAAGATCTGAGGTCCTGCTTTTTGGATACCCACATGAAACCAAAATGACTGATTTTCAGCAGATTCCGTACCTCTAAATATAAGAGAGCATGCACCCAGTGAAGTTGGTACCTTCACTCGATGCAAGATTTTCCAGTTCAGATCTAGGGAAAAAAGGAAAACATAAATATATTTCATGCTTCCTACTGCCAAAAGTAAGATCTTTTGTAAATGTAGACCTATTAAGAAATAGTTTTGACACAGCTGTCAGTTTTATTGTTCTTTAAACATTAATGATTTTAAAAATGTAATTTTTCTTTTCATTCATTTATAGTCACTGTATTTTTCTACTTGTGACAATTCAGTTGATTCAGAACCATGCTTTGCTAAATTTTGTAATAAATCAAACAAAACAGGAGAAGATGAAAGAAATTGAAAGTTATTGAACAAATAGTAATATTTTCATAAAGCAGAAAGAGAAAAATTTCCTTCACCTTCAAGTGATTTACAGAAACTGCTTTCTGGCAAGCCATTTTGGCACAATTCCACCCTTGGATATCATCACTGCTAGCAGACTGGATGTCTACTACAGGTCTTCAGGAGGCCAATGAACTTCCTGTTGACAATTTGGAGCAAACACAACAAAAGTAACAGTCCTTATTTTCTAGTTTTGATGTCCAGAGAAATTAGACTTATATGTCACCTCAAGCAAACAGCCATTAATACATGTTCTCTAAAATAGTACTGTCTTGCTGGGAGCATGTGATTATTTCACTGCTTGGTTACGACCCTAGTCACATTGTTGGAGCAATTGCCAAATCTTTACTTTTACCTAAGAGTCAAAATGTTTACTTTTTCAGCAAATTACAGGTGGTCACTGAGAAAATTTGATAGATTAGGCCTTTGCCAAGTCATTGACAGAACACTGCTAAAAAAGCAGTTTACACTTTGGAAAAGAAAGTGATACTTCTGAACACTTCCCAAGTATTTTTTTAAAGGTCCATTAAAAACATATTTTCAATTAGTCCTGATAGTGCAACTGGAAATAATTGCTGCTCTGATTTTATGTTTATTTGGGGGAGGGGGGAAAGTGTGCGTGCGTGTGTGTGAATGTGTACACATGCACATGTGCATTTTTGCAGAACAGACACCTCTTGATGTATAGCAGGTCAGCACTGGGGTTCTTCTTGTTACCCTAACATATGAACCTCGGCTGATGTGTCTAGCCCTGGCTTCAGGGGTTTGACAGGTTCAAAGAGTTATCCACATCACAGACACTGCCAGTGTCTTCCTTTCACCTCCTATTTTGTTTGAGCCTGGAATTACGGTTTTAAAAAAAATCTTGAGAAGTTCAACAAGAGAGTTCTCACAAAACTAAATTGAGAAGAAGTCACGTAATAAAGGCTGCATACAATATTTCACTAGTCAGGATCTAGCATTATTGAAACAAAGCTATATTAAAACAAATGTTTCCTTGCCATGTTGTGCTAATGTACAGGAAGCAAAAAGTAAAATCTGAGAGTAAGTACAAATAAAGTGCAATGAAACATGTATTTACAAGTACTCAAGATTTAGGCCACCTGTGTAAATGATAGGAAACATCTAATTTCCCATTATATTTGCTTTCTCTTCCCACATTAATTCCCTCTGTATCAAGTGACTAATGGTGACAGCCATTAACAGGTTTCTCTGTGCAAATAAACTTACTTTGTATGTTAATTGTCCTGCTTCCAGGTAAAGGAGAACACAGGATATTTGATGGTGTTAAGTTGCCCATTCAGGAAACATCCTGTAAAGCAAGTTCTTTGAATTTAATATATATTATTGATGTATAAATTGAAAACTACTTAGTTTGTGGATAGGCAGTAAGATTATTTTTTCTCATCTTAATAGAAGGAAAAACATTCACAAGGTACCATCTACAGACTGTGAGACAAGACACATTTTCAGATTTCATTCAGAGAAATCATTGTTCTACAAGAAGACCCGTTGCCTTTTCAGGGACACGACTAAGATTCCTAACTTCAGTCCCACTGTCTCCTTCAAAAGAAGGTTGTGCAGGCACTTCTCTATTATAGAGATCTGCTCTTCACATTCCTGCACTGCTTTCTGTTCTCTCCCTGGGACTTACTCTATGAAGCCAGGAATACAAAATACTTCTTCTTCTACCAAAAAGACCAGCTTCTGACCTCTACTTTACTTTTACCTTCACACTGCACCAGAAACATAAATAGAATAAGAGTTGATTTACAGACAATTAAAGGTTCTCTCTGGGAATAAAAGCTCATATGAAGATAGTGACTTTTTACTAGCAATTAGTGTGTGCTGGACACAGAGCTCAGGGGGCAAAAGGAGGTATGTTCAGGGAATAAAACACTGGAGAGGCTTTCAGCAGTAAACAACCTTCTCTGTGTTACACTACATGGATATGTTTTTAAAAGGCAAAATAAACCCATAAAACTCTAGCTAATCAGAACTACCACAAGAGCCAAAAGAATTCTTACTCATTTTACACTGATGACAGAACAAAAGGACACAACAGAGCAATGACCACCCTGTCCAGGCTTGACACACAGTCTGCCACATGGGGAACAATCTATGTCTTTCAACCAAGTAAAGCCATTCCTTGAAAAGTTCTATTATCCAGAACGCGGAAGAATTAAAAGCGTCTGCTACTGATTTTCAGTCATCCAAATAAAGATCTGCAGATTTATTTTTTTTTTTTATTTATGACTAAACCATGTAGCAAAAGTGTCAAGCTAAAGACAAAGCTTCTATCCCTTGCTTCTACTTCTATTCTCCTTGTAGGTTTTTTCGACCGCGTTTACCATCAGCAGAATGTAATTATATCAGTAAGGAAAAAAAAAAAAAATCACATTCTGAATCTTATGACTGAAAGATAAACACTTTTGCATACAGCAAAAGTGGGGAAAATTTGTCACCTCCAGGCAACCTATGAAGTACAAAATTACTCATGCTGTTTGTGAGCTCTAGTATGAAGAAAGGCCGAAATGGCTGTAAACTTCTATTAATCAAGTAAGACACACTCAAAGACAGATGTTTATGACTCATGCAGCCATGCTGTGTGCCCATTTCCTCTCTCTCAATTAAAAACATGGGAACAATTTATATAATCCTGGGAATATAGTAGAATTTCCATTTTCTTCCCTTTTCTACAAGAATAGCAGTTAAGCTGTGGAAATAAAATAGAGGAACTACAATGGGTAGTTTCCTATTTCCTAAAACTTTTTTTTGTACCAGCTAGAGGAGCATATTGGTACATAATTAAAACATGGGTCCAAAACATGACAGAAGAGACAGTGACTATAGACGTTTCTGTGGACACTATTTTTTTTTATGTCTTACCATAAAACTGGAAGAGAATATACAACAATGCCAGCTAAATCTCCTGATACATTTAGAATCCAAGGGGATAATCTATGCAATTTTGTTTAGTGCTTTCTGACAGATATTGTTAGAACCATCCTCTGAAATCTTTCAGTGTACAAAGTCCACAGAATCTATGGGATTTTAATGTCCATTCAGTATCATGCCTGCTACTGGTAAATTCCTACTTTTCTTCTCTTTGGTCCTCCTTATGTTAAACTTATATATCAGTCTGTATGTATACGTAAATGTTAAGTGTGTGTGCATGTTTGAGTGTGTATAAAAGGCCCTTTTCTTTAATAATTTTTCTTTGAGTTTAACAATGTCTACCGCATGGCTTTCCATACCATATCTGTCTAGTTCATAAACCTTGAATGCATTTATCCTCATGTAACCCTCTGAATCAGAGCAGTTCTGTCAACCTGCATTTTGCAGGGGAAACCAAGGCTGAAATATAACAGACAATCCAGTGAATTTAGGAAGTCTGCAAGAGCAACTGTTTCCGTTCTAGAATACACTATGGTTTTCTGCAGTGTCTTGGTCCCCTAATCACAAAAAGCTATTATCTATCCTCTCACTCTGATAGTGGAGCAATGGGAGGTAGCTGCACATGCACATGCAGAGCACAAGAGCAAGAGCTGGGTGAGCACCAGTACTCCTGGATTAGTGCAACTGTCCTCATTTTCCTAAATGTAGATGTTATCAGTGTCTGTATCTAATGTTGCTTTTGGGCAACTGATGCACAGATAAACTGGATCTGTACCTATCCTGCCTGTTGGTGCCTACACTGTTCCTTTCTAGGAATACAACTCAATAAACAGCCCCATCAATTTGCACCATGCCTGTCTGTCACTCAGCAATTTCTCAAGTGGGAGCATGGCAGGAGAGAGCAATGGCAGGAGAGATATCACTGTTGCCCAGCAGATTACCTAATAAAATCATTCACAATTTGACTCACACCAAAACAAACCATAACCACATGAAAATACACTTTATATACAATGTACTGCTTCTATGTTGTTTCTCTTGCTACTGCATATTCCAGCATGATTTAAGCTCATTCAGGTGACAGACTTTTCTGCTAACATGTACGTTTGGGAGCAAGCCAAATTCAACATGATTCATTCCATGAAGAATCTCAGTGACTTCACCTCACTTTTGTGCTCCTCTGTGTTTATCTTGCAACTGTGGGTGCTATGAGACAAAGGATCTATTTATATTGTTTATAATTGAGAGGGTTATTGAGAAAAGGAGGCAGATGATGAGTTGCTAAGGCAGACATCAGAAATTTCTCTACCCAGTAATCCCCAGGACCATTTTCAGTTTCTTTTTATGAAAAATCCTCAACTACCAGCTGCTAAGAATGCAGAAAAAAAATGTGTGACTTTTCCTTATCTGGAAAAAACTAGTTGTTAGCAACTTATACAATACTCCTTTTCCTGTCTGGGCATGGCAGAACACCATAGATGGGCAGAAGTAAGAAGCCA
Organism: Athene cunicularia; assembly: GCF_003259725.1. Classification (NCBI taxonomy): domain Eukaryota; kingdom Metazoa; phylum Chordata; class Aves; order Strigiformes; family Strigidae; genus Athene; species Athene cunicularia. The sequence continues at coordinate 100,814,982 of NW_020799091.1, read as the reverse complement.
GTCTTTAGATCTATGACAGATTTTTTGCTGTATAACAGACAGCAGCATTTAATAGAAGTTGTCTGAGATTATTTTTTAGAACACTGTGGCAAAGGCAATAACTATGAACTTTCTCTGGCTCACAACTGAGAAGAAATCTATTCCTCTCATGTAAAAATCAAGCTGCACTTTATACAGGTAACATTATATTAACCATGACTTAAAAAATCCATACTCCAATTACTCTGTTGTTTTCCACAGGATTGGGCTAAATGTAGCAGTTATCAACTATTCAGCTACTATTTTGAGCTCTACTCCTGCATTTCTTCCTCTTTGGACAATTTTTTCAGTCTGCTGTAAAAAATCGTTGAATAACAGACTTAGGTCTTTTGTCGTTTCACCTAACAATGGACTTCTAGTATTCTTCCTAAACTGTTCCTCTACCATTATCTTTCAGCCCCTCCTAATGCTTTCTTTCCTTGGTCTATCTACACTGGCCAATCCTAGCCTAGTATGGACAGTTAGAGGAAGACCTGTTGAGCTTGCTGTGGCCATTTCTCAGCTAGAGATTTTTTTGACATGTTCCTTGAATATAGGTCGTAGTCTGCATACCCTAGCGAGCTTTGCTGGGGAGGTCTTATTTAGGCACAGAAGTCATGTGCTTTCCACTTTGCTCAAGAAGTCTGCTGATTGAATAACTTAGTAACCAGAAATCTTGAAGTCTAGTCCCTCCCAGGACATGGAGAAGGGTTAGGGGCAAGCTGCCACAAACTTCTGGAATGGCACTTAATAACCTTGCAAGTATGAGCTTAATTCCATGTATTTGAAATTATTATTTACTGAAGAATGCACAAAATGGGGAACATGCCAAAGCCAAACTCATGTGTCTACACCTTCATTTCTTAACTTTCAGCTGAAGACAATGGCTCTGCTCAAGAATGTGCAGCAGTGTGGGAGACAGGTTAGAGAACAACTGTGGCTAGCCAAAGAAGTAGATTCCCAGTCTGTGGGAAAATGAGAGTTCTTGAAATTGGTTTCAGCCCAAATAGGACAAAAATCTAAAGACAAAATAAATACACAAACCCCAAAATCCTCAAGAGCTGGAAACTCCCTGAATCTTTCAGCAACTTAGTAAAACTGACAAAAATATAAGTTTCATATAACAGCTGGAGAGGTCACCCAAGGATGCTGGTCCTAGGGCAGACTAGTTAATAGGCCACCCATGGCCAAGGCCGTAGAGCTCCCTGCTCCCCCAACTGCAGTAGGGACCTGCCAAACCCAGCTGTAAGGCAACACTTCCTTGATTCCTCAGTAAATTTCCAACAGCAGTAACAACCATGCTTGCAACAGCACGCCCCAGTCTTGGAAAGCAGACATACTCAGTTTTAAAGAGAATAGTAATCGGTGTTTGCCATCACCACAAAGAATAACCATAGCAGTGACTCTGACTGTGCTGCACTAACATTTTATTAAGTTGTGAAACATTTCAGAATTATTATTGCTGTACACTCAGGTTTAATAACTTCCCTTTTTGCAACATTTTGAACCTTTAAAAATTGTGTTTTAACAAACCAGTTAACAAAATCAGATTTTTAATGCTAATGTTGGTGATTCAGACAAAATCTTGTTATTTTACACGGTAAGATCCCATTGAATCCCCATTATGAAGGCTAATGGAAAACCCCATTCGTTTATCGTTTGACGTCAAATCTGGCACAACACAACCTGCAGACATCTGACTCATAGTGTTAGCTGAGACTTGGAAATTTCCAAGGAATCTTTCTTGTATTTAAACCAATATAATTCCCTGAGAAAGAATATAACTGAACACAAATTTGTCGTGAGAAAATTTCTTGTGATCCCATTTGGGAAGGGACTGGCCTTCTCTTAAGGAACTGGTGGGGAATTCCCTTTGAGTTTTTATGGAGAATGAGAATGAACATTGGGGGTTTTTCAGTATGTCTAGTAGGTAACTACCTATAAATGGGAATTAATAACTTGTACTTAAGAACTGTGCTGATTAACTGCAGTTGTTTTCTTTGTTTTTTAAACAGAAAAAGGGAAAAAAAAATCTAGAATTCGTTTATTTCTGATACTTCACTATGGAATAAATTAGTGGATCTAATTTATATGCATATATTCACACATAAAAATTGTATCTAGGTTCATTTGCAGATTTTTCAGTGTGAAAAAGTATTTTGGCTTTAAGCAGCATATTTCTTTCCACAAGTTTTCAGATCCCAATCCACAGCTTGTTGCATTGTAAGAAAATTCCTGCACTAGAGGGAAATATGGTCTCCACTGTCAAAAAACTGAAAATTTGCTTCACCAAAAAATTTTCTGATTTAGACTTTTTCCACACAATGAAATTGCAGTATTACTTGTGTATAAGTAAAGATGGATGAATGTGAAATGAGTAATATAAGCAACACCAATTTATTAACATTATCAGATGGCGTAATTTCTATACCTACAGAAATCACTATTTCAAGTTTAAAGTTACTTAATTATAAAAAGAGTATGAGGGATAGCAATATAAGCAGTCAAAAAAAAAATCCCCCCCAAATAACAAAGGATAACAATATGACAGGTAAAAAGTAATTTTTTAAAAATTTGTAAGTATTCACTGCAGCAAAGACAGTCCTTCTTCAGTAAGTTTTCTTGGTGCATGGTTTTGTAGCAATATAATAGAAGAAAAACTGCCAGAAGTTTGATCTTAGCTTCACTCCAAGTCAAGAGACAACAGTGTCATGATGAGATTTCTGAAAGTATAGGATACCAGGAACACTCTAAACATTGCTTGACTACCCTGTAGCAGGAAAGTAATATGCAATTAAATAGAAGAGGTTACAACTGAGATAGATGTAAGCTTCATTTCACCGATTTCTGTTCCCTCAAGAAACTGAATTATAAAATCTAATTTCTTGCTTTGGAATAGCAAAAAAGCTATGAGACAATGGTATTTCAAGCCAATAGGATTTTTTTTTTTGTTAAATCTCTTCCAGAAAATAAAAAAATAAGATGAAAGGGAACCAAAACTTTTACTTGATGTGTTTCACCAATTTGTACCCATCAAATCGTCAAGTTTAAATCCTTAAATATTTTTTGAAATAACTGCTCATTCTGAAATATCCATGTAACTTAGTTTCAAACACAGCATCTCAGAAAATGCTCAGATGTCATTTTGGTAAAAAACCAAAATTTTGTGAATTTTCAGGGAACTAATAAAACTTCAGAAGAAGTAAACAATATTTCTTTTCCCCAGAGCTGCCAGGAAACCGTGTGATGAAGACTTTGCACAAACCTGTAGCTAATAAAAAAGAGTTTGAAGGGACATAACACTACAGCACACACATTTAGCTATACTTATGACACTCTTAGTCCTTCATCTGACTCTATATAATACCTTTCTGAGCCTAAACCCAAATCCACCTAAATCAGCAAGAGCTACAGACCAGCTGAGAGAGCTGACAAATTAGGCCTACCTTCTCAACCACTGCAACAGCTGGGATTTATTACCCAAATGTAGGTTGAAACACCTGGGAATGAAGAGAAGGACTTTACAGTGTGGAAATTATGATCCTGGGTGCCTCAAAACCAAATGTTTTAACTTCTGCAAAACCACTTTGTCCCCTTCTTTAGGATGTGGCTCTGGTAAGGGCTAAGGACTATTTCAGACTCTTTAATATTTTGAATCACAGGTTTAATTCACTTCATGAATCAACTCTTTAAGCTCATGCAAAAACTTTATCTCACAACTAGATTTTTCTCAGACTGAGGACTGAGAAACTTGCTTGCATGAATTCAAAGGGCAAATAAATATTTATGGTCACTGCCAAGTCATACATAGTTGTCATTAATTTGCCCTGTAAAATATTTTGCTCCCTTATGTTAAACATAATAGTATGATACTTCACCTGAAAGAGGAAATATTCAAAGCATTAAATTGTTACCATATCACATAGTTCTTTTAAATTTTCTTTTTTTAAAACTCATTCATGATGGCTCAGCTGTATTCTGTAACAAACTCTTCATTCTAATCATGACCACAAACATTCAGTAGACAGGAAAATTCTAAATAGATGTTGATTCACTGATGATAATACTTCAAATTGGTTTGCACACCTTTGAGGAAAGGCACAAATTTTAATTATACATCTGTATTAGCTTAAATAGCTTTAAAATTCAGTCTTTGGAAATTATTACAATGGTCTTTAAACTTTGATCCAGATACAGTGTTGTCAAAAAGGTGACTCTTACAATGACTCAGGAAAAAAATATGTACATCCCACTGTGGAAAAAAATACTTAGGTGCTAATTAAATGTGGAAGCCAGAACTGAATAAATCTTGTCTGATGTATATGCCTTTTTCCTTATGTCACCTAAGGGATGTACACTTTTGACTGTACTTTATTCAGTCAAGGCTGAAAGGCTTGACTAACTGGAATTTGCCTAAATAAGGTGCTGTGCATATTCCAGGAAATTTTAGGAAGCCCTTTTTTGTTACTCCACATTGGTAGCTGTCCGGAAAACTGTTGCTTGTTTCCATAAACATGCTTATTTGCCATCTTTTTAGAAGAAAATCCTCTGGAATCAATTCACAAGCAAACAGTATATCCTCCTATTTTATTTACTGCTGAAAAAAAAAAAAATGGCTTCCCAGAAGCCCATTGAAAATTAAAGGCTCATATGGTAAGCCCTTTTTTAAAATGACTGATTTATCAGCTTTGCTGGTTCTGGCAGGGATAGAGTTAATTTTCTTCACAGTAGCTGGTATGAGGCCATGTTATGGATTTGTGCTGAAAACAGTGTTGATAGCACAGGGGTGTTTTAGCTGTTGCTGAGCAGTGCTTACACAGAGTCGAGGCCTTTTCTGCTTCTCACCCCACCCCACCAGCGAGGAGGCTGGGGGTGCACAAGAAGTTGTGAGGGGACACAGTCGGGACAGCTGACCCCAGCTGACCAAAGGGATATCCCATACCGTATGGTGTCATGCTCAGCGTGTAAAGCTGGGGGGAAGAAGAAGGAAGGGGGGGACATTTGAAGTGATAGTGTTTGTCTTCCCAAGTACCCGTTACGTGTGATGGAGCCCTGCTTTCCTGGGGATGGCTGAACACCTGCCTGCTGATGGGAAGGGGTGAATGAATTCCTTGTTTTGATTTGCTTGTGTGCAGCTTTTGTTTTACCAATCAAACCATCTTTATCTCAACCCATGACTTTTATCACTTTTGCCCTTCTGATTCTCTCTCCCATCCCTCCCTGCAGGGGGTTTGAGCAAGCAACTCTGTGGCACTTAGTTGCCAGCTGGGGTTAACCTATGACACACCTCCATGCAGTTAGATCTCACTTTAAGCAAAAAGTAAACCAACTCCTTTCCCTGACACCCCAGAAATGTGCAAAGGCATATGTTTTAATTCTTAGCCCTTTTACATCCTGGCAGTCTTATAGTGTCCCCTTGTTTTATATTATCTAAATTAAAACTAATTATTTGGCATCTTGATTCAACTTTCTTCTCCCTGGCTCTATCACAGACAATTAGCTTAAAGCAAGCTTTGCTGAGTATAGACCTCACAATTTTAAGTTTGCTTTAAATTCATTCATATGCAATGATTCCACTAAGATTTTAACAGCTGAAGTTACATGGTTATGAAGCACAAAAATAAGACAATGTCACACAGAGCTAAATATCAGTTTCAGTGAGTAAATACATTACCCCACAAATCACAGAATCATAGAATGATCTGGATAGGAAGGGACCTTAAAAATCATGTTTCCAACCCCCCTGCCATGGGCAGGGACGCCTTCCACCAGACCAGGTTGCTCCAAGCCCCGTCCAACCTGGCCTTGAACACTGCCAGGGAGGGGGCAGCCACAGCTTCTCTGGGCAACCTGTGCCAGTGTCTCACCACCCTCACATGGAAGAATTTCTTCCTTATATCTGATCCACATCTACCCTCTGTCAGTTTAAAACCATTACCCCTCATCCTATCACTACACTCCCTGATAAATAGTCCCTCCCTTCTTTCCTGTAGCCCCCTTTAAGTACTGAAAGGTGCTATAAGGTCTCCCTGGATCCTTCTCTTCTCCAGGCTGAACAGCCCCAACTCTCTCAGTCTGTCCTCATAAGGGAGGTGCTCCAGGCCCCTGATCATCTTTGTGGCCTCCTCTGGACGTGCAGGTCCATGTTCTTCTTATGTTGAGGCCCCAGAGCTAGACACAGCGCTGCAGGTGGGGTCTCACAAGAGTGGAGCAGAGGGGGACAATCCCCTCCCTCGACCTGCTGGCCACACTGCTCTTGATGCAACCCAGGATATGGTTGGCTTTATGGGTTGAGAGTGCACATTGCTGGCTCATAGCCAGTTTTCCATCCACTAGTACTCCCAAGTCCTTCTCCGCAGGGCTGCCCTCAATCCAGTCTTTGTTTGGGGTTGCCTTGACCCGTGCACAGGATCTTGCACTTGGCCTTGTTGAACTTTATGAGGTTTGCATGAGCCCACCTCTCAAGGCTGTCCAGGTCCCTCTGGATGGCATCCCTTCCCTTCAGCGTGTCAACCACATCATGCAGCTTGGTGTCATTGACAAACTTGTTGAGTGTGCACTCAGTCCCACTGTCCATGTCTAGTCTATCTTGGAAGGTGGCAACAGAAATAGTCCCAATGCATGGGCAGAGTAGAATACAGTTCTGCAGCCATGCTGTGTTCTCCAGGATGGAGAACAGGCTGACAATCAGACCCACAGCTCTCTTAAACACTCTTCCCAGCATACACAAACTATACAGAATTATATAGATTAGACAGAACCTGCTTGCACCCACTTCCATCTCTTCTGCAATTCTAGCTGTCATCCTGTTAAGCACAGTAGTGTTTTACTTCGGTTTTCTAAAGATATTTCCATAGCATAGGACATACTGTGAGAAGAAAAGTGGACAGGAATGTAAAAGTGGTACTTCATAAATAAGGTGTGTAAACATCTGTGTGACATATGTATGTCCACATTCTTCTGGGGGGCCTAATGAAAGAATTACATTCACCTGTTGGGCAGCAGAAATATGCGCACTCTTGGTAAGCATTTAATTAGAATTGCTTCGCAAGACTCCTAACCCCTTGACTGGCATTGCATACCCAGATGCATTATGGAAGAAGACTGCATTCAGAAGCTCTCAATTCTGAGAATCACTGCTAACAAGTCTTCTGACCAAATACTGTCAAATCCTATCTTAATGTGGAGTGAATTAATTATGCCTATGTCACATCCTTTTCTTCTCTCTTCAAGTCCCAGCCATTGAGCCCAGTATTTTATCACAGTCAAACATTCTTTGCATCTCTCCTAACCAAGGTAATCTCAAGGCACCTGTAACAGGTTTATCTGAGCATTTCAATATACTGGATCAGATTGGTGCAACCTAATGACTTTGTGGATCCTTACACAGCACTGACCTGTGCTCTAGGTCTCCAAAAGTCACACAGTTATGTTCTCCTAATCTGAAACATTTCTATTAATTTTCTATTATGTATAACTCCAGAAAAAAACAAAGCACAGAATAATCTAGTTAGTTTATCTACATGGAAGATTGCCAGGAATCAGACTCAACCTTTGAAAAAATCATTTAGTTAAAATAAAGCCCTTTTTTTACAAAGTATCTCTTAAGCCCCAGTACAGCAAGAAAAAAAAAAAAAAAAAAAAAAAAAAAAAAAAAAAAGTGGAAGATTTTTACTTTTTTTTTTTCTGCACTAGATGCTCCTTATTAATACTTACTCTTCATAGACATTCATAATCATTAGTAACCATCAATCCAGAGCTGAATTAATTAAAACAAATGGCACCCTCAGGATAGCCTGAATCCACAACATCTCTCGGTGGACCTTTAATATGAGTAAAGGATGGCAGAAGGAGAGTAGGAGCAAAGAAGAGGAGTGGAAAGCAAAATGAATAAGCACAAGGGCCTTGGATCGGAGGAGAAAACATAAATAAGTCAGAATGATGGTGGTTCAATTAGAAGGAGTTGTTCAGAGGAATGATTAATGACAGCAGTGAGGGAACCAGGGAGAGGAAAAAAAGGCACAAAGAAATGGAGTAAGGATTGTTTTGATATATTGAGAGAAGAGGCTCAGGTAGAAACCAGATTTTATAATGACATTTTGAAGACAAATGTTTACAGCTAAGGATTTTTAAATGAACAGAACTTTTTTCTGTTTTATCATTTGTAATTTTCAAAATTTCTAACAAATGGAGGGAAATCAGTTTCTGAGGATGTCTGCCCCTGGATGGCATGACCTCTGTCTGCCCTCTAATCCACTTCAGGGGTCAGATGTAGCCCAAGGAATTCTGCACCACCAAAGGTACCTATAGCCCCCACAAAGGAAGATGATGTGCTGGTGTTACCATGTGTTTTCAGCTCATGATCTATAAGCACCCACCAGAGGGAAAGCAAAGTGAGGCTTCTACTCCAGTAGAGTATTTCTACAAGACTAGGTAAATCTCACAGACTCCTATGCTGAGCATTTTGGTATTCTAGGTTGAACTGTTGTTGAGTCATAAATGGAGCTAACCTCAGGTTTCTGTGTTACTTCATTCATGATGCTTGTGTGTTTCGTAAACCATGTCTAGATTCAGTATATCAAGAGGTGTTCTACTGGAAAAACCCTGAGGAGATAGAAGCTTAAGTAGTCTTCCCTGCTCTGAATGAGTAACTCTTCTTCCCTGTTTCCTTGCAAATGAAATTCTGTCCTCTCCCAAATTACTCAGAGCAAGCCACATCCTCTCACCAGTATGTGAAGATTTAATGTCACATGTTGTTGTCTTCCTAAAAACATGATGAAACCGCTTAGCATGTTTCAATCCCTGATTCAAATTTAAGCTTGACCACCTCAAATACATTCAGAGATTATGATAAGGCAACCATGAAACCAGATAAATATGTCTTCTGTCTGCCAGTAAATTAGGTATTTCCCAGAAACAAATAGGTTTACTAGACACACAAATGTTTCAACACCATTTCTTCATATAAATGAAATACAGCAGACTGAACATTTGAAAGCAAATCCCCTAACAGAATCCTGTGTTGAAGAATATAAAATAGCATCTACATTACTCTTAACAACTGTCAGATTTATATTAGCAATCTGGGGATTTGTGCCACTGCCTACGTATGGCCATGATGAAAAAATGTCATATCTTATCTGAACTGTGTTAAGAAACAGCCAGGAGTACAATCTCTTCAGTCTCCTGACTATCAAAACAATATCAAGAAATCTTAACATGTACATTTTCCATGTATCAGAATTAACAAATTCATAAATAAAGTTCCAAATTCATACCATACCTGTTAAATGAGATCTTTATGACTGTTGAGGTTTAATATCACGAGCATTGGCGAAGACTACAAATACATTGTGAAGAAGAATTCAGGAGTGGAGCTGAAGAGCCAAGTGATAGGTTCAGCAAAAACGTATGTTGCCTCCTCAAAAACTTGAAGAAAGAAGGCAAAAGAGGAAGAAAGGGAATAACATTAGCTATGATTTAAGTTTTGCATTCATATTAAGACTGATTTTTTTGGGTGCTGCTCTTTTGCTTACTCCTTCCCAGATTAGATGACATCTCAGTATGAATGTGTAAACTAACCTTCACTCTGTCCCACTTGCATTAAAAGTTTCTCTGCTAAATGTGCACCTATACAAACATCTAATGAAATGGATTTTCCCCTCTTTTACATATACATCATAAGGCATAGTCCATACATCAGCACAGAAAAACAAAAACAAACAAAAAAAACCCCAAAAAACACACCACATTTAAAAAATATTAATATCTCCAAGAAATAAATCTTATCGATATACCTGAAGTATTTCAATGTTAGAACATGTTCTTTAACCTCACATGTGTTGTGTCTTACTGCTTCTGCTTGGTGACATTGGCCTGGTGACATGGAAGCATTGCCTTGCCTTGGTCATGAGTGGAGCACGATGGCAACAGGGTTGATCATGGTGAGGCACGGGAAACTGAGTAATGCAACAAGAATGGGGCACGATAAGCCTTGGCGCAGTCTGTGCATCAACAGTGGACAAGACAACAGCACCTGAAACTGATGGACAGGTGTACCATGGTACCACCATGGGCTGATCAGATTGGCAGCCTGTGTCAACATCTGGATGGAAATATGCTGAGCTACTACCCCATCCCAGTGCGCAGACTGGCAGAGCCGAGCACTGGGCTGCTGCCGGCCCCACTGTCCTGTCAGGGTAGGAACCCAAAGATGAAGAAACAGAAGTCTTGGTGACCCTCCCAACCACTCTCTAGTTCTACTGGTTCAAAAATTGTACCTGAGATACTGTAATATACAGGTGATAATATTTTTACTGCCGAGGAAAAATCTTTTCCCAGAACTAACAATGAAGTAACCCGGAAATATTAACTACTACAAACTGTAGTCGCTGGGTTTAGTTGTACAAATCACTGATGTAAATCCTAAGTACACATTAAAAGGTATATATTAGTACACATTTACTCCATGAGTCAAAGTCTATTCTTTTCATAAAGATATTCTTTAGGCCACCAACACACTGTGAGAAAGTTTAGAAAAGTCTGATATAGCAGAATGTACATTGAGACTGAACTCCTTTTAAAATCTTTACTAACATTAGCCAAACACTACATAAAATTCTCTGTGTATATCCAGCAACTTATTTCGACTGCAGAACAACAACAACAACAACAACAACAAAACAAAACAAAAAACCCACCCCCCCAAAAAAACACCCAAAAACCCAAACCAAAATCCAAGATGAGGAGGTTTTGTAAATTGGATTATGAAAGACTGTGAATGACGAAGGATTACAAGGCAATTGGGGAAAAAACTGGCTCCCTTATCTTTTCATTTCCAGAATGGATTTCTCAAAACAAGCCAGTTGTATAGCATTCCTTCTCCCCAGCTTGGGATTTTTTTTTTTTTTTTTTTCCCCAAAGATGAGGGGAAGGTGGTTGGGCAAGCTGGCTGCCTCTGAAACACACTTCCACTATAATTGTTTTTCCACTCTGTTGTTTGCTGGTGGTCAAGACGTAAAAAAGCAGTCATAGCTTTGACTTGTGAATCCAAGTGCCATACCAAAGGACAAAGTGTTTAACATAGCTGTTGAGGGAGTAGACAAGATTTGTGGGCAGATTTTATGGTGCAAATGCTGATATCGATTTTTTTTTAGTAATTTCAAATTTAATACTTTTTTTTTTTTTTTTTTAATTCCAAACACTAAATTTGTTACCCAGCAAAAGTAACTGCTTGAGTGGTTTTAAGCGCCACATCTCGCCTTTGGATAAATACAGAAGGACGGGGGTTTTGCGCGGTCCGTGAGTGCCACCTGGTGACCATTTTCCCTGATGCCGAAGTCAGCGTGTCAAATCACTTTATTCCAGCGCCCTCTCTGAATGCTTTTCAGAACTGGAATTTCAATAAATTTAACCAACACATATTATTAACTGGAAAGTACTCTGTTAATCAGTGCCAGGGAAGAAAACTTATTCCAGGGTTCAAGGTATTAGAATTGCCATAAGAAAAATGATATACATACATTATATTTTTAAGGAAACTTTAGCCTTGTGGACAGTTTATCTTGCTATCTGCTATCATAGAAACGTAAGCGTAATGGCAGTTTTTGTAGTGCAGACATCAAAGAGGTCTTCATGCAACAAGAATGAACAGGAGCCAGCAGTGTGCCCAGGGGGCCAAGAAGGCCAATGGCATCCTGGCTTGTGTCAGCAATAGCGTGGCCAGCAGGGACAGGGAAGGGATCTGACCCCTGGACTCGGCACTGGTGAGGCCGCACCTCGATTCCTGTGTTCAGTTTTGGGCCCCTCACTACAAAAAGGACATTGAATGACTCGAGCGTGTCCAGAGACGGGCAACGGAGCTGGTGCAGGGTCTGGAGCACAGGTCGTACGGGGAGTGGCTGAGGGAACTGGGGGTGTTTAGTCTGGAGAAGAGGAGGCTGAGGGGAGACCTCATCGCCCTCTACAGCTACCTGAAAGGAGGTTGCAGAGACCTGGGGATGAGTCTCTTTAACTTAGTAATAAGCGACAGGACAAGAGGGAATGGCCTCAAATTGCACCATAGATGGTTTAGAGTTGATATTAGGAAGCATTTCTTTCCAGAAGGGGTTGTTAAGCGTTGGAATGGGCTGCCCAGGGAGGTGGTGGAGTCCCCATCCCTGGCAGTGTTTAAGAGTAGAGTCGACATAGTGCTTAGGGATATGGTGTAGTTGGGAACTGTCAATGTTAGGTTAATGGTTGGACCAAATGATCTTCAAGGTCTTTTCCAACCTAGATGATTCTGTGATTCTGTGAAGAGACTCAGCATAAAATTTTACAAGTGTTCTCAGAATAGGACAATAAAACCTCACATGAGCCTGAAAGAATTGCAGGGTTCCTCACTCCTGAGATCCAAACCATGTTTTCTATAATTTTACTTGGAGAAATCTCCACCATCTATGCCAGTATTATTTTGCAGAGGCAGATCAAATTCTGTTATTACTGCTACCACTTCTCTTTACTGTCTGTTTTTGCTGACTGGAGATTACCATCAGACTTACCAGGCTACATCAAAGACTGACTGATGGACTTAACACAGTTTTAAGGTTGTGGGTACTGGCACTATCACAGTGCTTCCATGTGTTCTCTGAGGCACCTTTGCCTCCGGGGATGGAAAGCAGCAGAGGATGTTTACCACTAACCCTCTTTCAGACATACCCACATTCTCCAGCCAGGGACTCCAGGACCAATTTGACAAGGAGACGAAGGTCCTCCAGCCACTACACTGTCCCCTTTTGCATCCCTCCTGCTGCGTCTTCTCTGATGCCAGCAGGACCCCACACTCCTGCTACAGTGGGAGATAGGGGCTAAAGAAGCTAAGGACTATGGGAATGTGCTAAAACCAGCCAAACACACAAGCTACTTCCATCAAGCAGAACACACAGGAAATAAGGACTCAACTGCCTTGTGCGAAACCTTGGAGAAATTAAGGGTCAAGCCTCTCTCCAAATCATGGAATCTGGGGAAGGTGAGATCAGACCTGGATTAATTAGCTGTGTAAAACTTTAGAGCAAAGTTGTTTGTCCTTAGCAGATGTGGCAATACTAGTCTAGTGCAAACTAAATGAATGCTGAGAGCTGAGCAGCACCATAATTAACAACAGGTAATATTATATTACAATAGGTCTAAGATTTAGCTTTAAACAGGCATCTCAAATTCAGATTTCTAGTAATGTTCTGTGCTATTTTCCATTTTCTAATACTTTGTTAATAGCACTCTCTGATTTATTTCAGAACATTAATATAAATGGACAATGTAGCCCAGAAGAAATGGAAAGATTCACTTTTCATCTGGAACAATTTTGCTGCCTTTGCTGAAACCAGTTTTTGTTTTGAGTCTAACACACGTCTATCTACAGGCTAGTTTCAAAAAGTAAATAGTAGCATTTCCTTCCATCTTACAGCTCCTTTTCTTAATCATTTCTCTAAGAACAAATTCAATTCCCTCTCACCTTTCTGTCATTCATCTTGACCTCTAACACCTTTCCCAGGCTCCTCTTGTAAGTAAAAGATGTTGTTGCATGATGTCCATTAGGAAATGCATTTGCTGTTTATTAAATTTAGCAAAGAATTTGAAAGGAATATTTTTCTAGGGTACCCTGCATGATGTCCAAACTCTCAACTCAAGAGCAGGACCATAAACCGCCTATGTAAAAAAATTAAAATTAAATAAAACTGCCTTTGTCTTTCCGCAGGAGCATTTGAAATAGGAGTGTGGCACTAGAGTTTCCTTTCAGAATGCTATAGCATAAGGATTTCATTTTCTTTACTTATGAGAGAGAAGGTGAGAAAGTGTTGGAACTATATGAAGAGGAGAATAAAATTCTCATAAAATAGAAAGAGGCAAAAAGCAGGAAGAAAAGGAAGATCCCATTAAAGTGGTGTGGAGAGGGTAAAAAGTGGCAAGAAAAGGAAGATCCCATTAAAGTGGTGAGGAGAGGGTAAAAAGTGGCAATGACTCAAGTTTCCTTTTTTTTTTTTAAAAAAAAAAAAACACCACAACACAAAAAGCCCGGAACAGCTGAGAGCAGATATGGTGAGAAAGCTGTTAGAAAAACTGTCACACCAAGCAGGGAACACTGTTCAGATCCCAGAGACCCTCCTTGCATATCACAGATACTCATCAGTAAAATTAGGTTTAAAAACTGTGTGTCTTCTCACAGCTTAGAGATGAGGGGGATATGTTTTCGTGCAGCATGATTTAATGTTATTTGAGTTGACCTATTTCCTTCAGTTTCCCTTTTAAGGAAAGCTTGGATTCTGCAGAAAGTGAGTCTACTCAATTCTGCATTCTGCCAGGAACCTGCTTTGTGTCCCTGATCATATATCTCTATTTTTCTTTGACTCTGTTTACCTTTTCATTCATTTTCTTGGCTTTAGTCCAGGCTTCAAAGGGCTGGAAGAGTAACTGATGTCTTCAATACCAAAACTCAGAAATGCAGGGCAGGGAAGGAAAGGGGAAATCAGTCTGGATAACATGAATTTTTATTATTATTATTTACTTTATTATCTTTTTTCCTAACCAATACAAAAAGCTAGGATGAAAAATCATCTCATATGAAAAATTTGACTTGTCATGGGATATTTTGTTCAAGTATTGTAAGAAAAACATAAGAAATGAGCAGCAGCACTGAAGCTGACATTTTCCCCCACACCCAGAGATTTGAGCACTCACATGAAAGTACTAGGTTGAAGCTTTTCTGGTGCCTGAGGACATGCACCTACTCCACAGACTAGAGTCCTTTTTCTCTGCTTTCCACCACTAAAGGATCACATCATAGATTTGGGATTGCTCCAGTAACAAGGAATTTGGAGAACACACACACACACACACACACACACAAGCTTCCAATCAGCGTGGGAAAAGTTTATACCGCCAGTCACTGCCCTGATTCAGAAGAGAGTAGATTTGCAGCTGGGTCTCCCACCTCAAAGGTGTCCATTACACCAGGCTGGAGTGTTTTCTAAGGTGGCTCCCTTCACCCTTGATGATGCTCTTAAATGTCACTTGGACAGAAGGAAAGTCACTCCTCAGCTTAATGGCAAGGACACCCAGCTTTCAGCTGCTGTTT
This sequence comes from Athene cunicularia, assembly GCF_003259725.1. Lineage (NCBI taxonomy): Eukaryota > Metazoa > Chordata > Aves > Strigiformes > Strigidae > Athene > Athene cunicularia. The sequence continues at coordinate 100,799,855 of NW_020799091.1, read as the reverse complement.
TGATATTTTCAGAAAATGGAAACACAATTCACATTGAGGTCACGCTACATAGCCTGGTAATTGGAATGCTTCCTAAGAAAGTGTGGGATAAGACAGAATTTATCCTGATTTCATGTGTTTTAAGTAAAACATTTTCAAACAGCTAAGATACAGTTGTACCAGGACACCTCAGGTACTGAATTTCCTGACTGCACCCACTATGTTAAGGAGTAAGTATGGGAGTCAGAGGACAAGCATTTAGCTCAAGCACTGTTGCTGTCAGGGAGGGTTCATCCATAACACAACATGGGCAAAAGCATCCCGTGACTCTGTAACCTGCCATTCCCCATTGCTGTCTGTTTGGAAACAAGTCTGTAGCCATAATCAAGAGGCCTCATGCTCCCTTTCCACCTCCATGATCCCTTTCGACTGCAAAAGTGTTTCCTTGTACAATCTGACAAGGTACTACCCCATAGTATTAATTGGAAAAAATAACTAAAAGTGAACAGGTAACAAATGCAAATGTGTATTTACAAACCAGTATTTATGACTCACTAATGTAACTCAGAGTTAGCTTCCAAGTCTGGCATAGTAACTCCTTAAAATGTGAGAAAAATCTAACTAATTTTATTTATTTTGTGCAAGACATGCAACAACCTTCACCAAACTATGTGTTTCAGTGACTGAATCAGAAAAACTAAAATAGCAAAAGGTCAACTACCTATAGTCATTTTCAGGCATGAGTGACATTGTTCAGGACAAAACTGTGTGTTATTCACACACTCAACTCTTGCAAAACAGATCTTTCTTTACATGATTGCTGCATGAGGAAGTAATGATGGTGACAATCACTGTATCTAAGAAGACACGCTAATACATAGTGAGCTTAACTTCCTCATTCTCCAGTTATAAATAATTTGTCCAATCATATTCTCTTGCAGCATGGCAGGTCCCTCTGAAACCAGAGGGAGCGGAAAAGCTTTTTCTTGGGTCTTTTTTTCTCCCAAAATTATTACCGCTCTAATACAGAAATCTCTGAAATGCAAGGTCTGCACTCTGTCCTTTGAGACTCAGCAGATGTCTTTAAAACACTTAGTCTATTAAAGCTTATAATGCATGATTAATGATCTGAGGGCTGCTGATCTGAGGTGAAAGACTCAGCAGAATTTACCCAATAGCTTTTGCAGATTTATGTAATGAACATTAGAAACCAGAACCATCAGTGTAATTATTTCACAAAAGCTCAGATGCAGTGCTCAAAAAACCTCCCCAAACCACTAAAAAGAAACTCAAAAAGCAAAGGTGAAGTGCTCTGAAGTTTTGTCTCTTTCTCTAAAGTCCTAGCTTATGTTTGCTCCTTCAATTATTTTTTTTTCCCATGACACTCCAGCAAGAAATTTGTTTATTTGCTTATTTTCATAAGACAATATTAGTTTTACACAACTTTAAGAAGTTTTTACTCGGATCAAAAAGACATGAATTTTCTACAGACTTTTCACTTTAGCCAAGGGCATGAGTTAGTGGCTTTCATCATGGACATTCTCAGTTTAAAAAACAACACTCTGCAGTGCTAATTTGGGTGATGAAAACATAATTTTGTGCAACTGTAATTTCAGAAAAAAAGAATACATCCATTTTGTATTCAATTTCAGATCTGGAAATAAACAAGAGTCATTTAGAGATAAATATGTGCTTCTCAGGGTAAATACCATGCTCAAAATAATATATATACATGGAGATATGCACTGTTTTCCCCAGGGACTCTGAAATTTGTCACAGTAACTTCTCAGATGCAAGCAAACTATGCACAACCTTAGCACTATTGACACTTGATACTGGACTTGAACTTACAATTGGTCTTTAGCTCTCCAAATGAGAAAACATCAGGAGCTGTGTATGAATAAGGAGAGAAAATGGTTCTCTTAAAGTCATTACCATACAAATGATCAATATCTAGAAAAAGAAATACATGCAAAAGAGATTAAATGGACTATCTGAGGTTGGGGGCACAGTCTACAACAACAATCTCTGTTGCACTTTATAGCCCAAAGCTCCAATTTTCTTCAGAATCCATTAACCGCAAAAATCCCCAGCCATCTGAATGAGCAAATAGTGTGATAAAAGGCTAAAAATTAGGTTTTTCTAAAAGAAGAGTAAACCAGAGTTTTTTAAGACAAAGACATGCAACTGCTGTTCTCAAGGCTACATCACTGTTATCTACCTTTTGATGTACCCTATAATGCTATGAACTAGACTAGGTGGGACAGTATGAAAAGTATTCAAGCTCCCTTAATAACAGCACTGAATGCAGCAATCACCAGGAACTTGTAGTTTTTCTCTTTATTCTACCTTTGAAAAAGGTATTACTTTTTTATTATTTACTTTTGCTTATCTGATGAGTGATAAAAGTACTTAGAGTTTTCACTTAGAGCATTATTTTTTGTTCTCCAGTTCACAAAGCAAATAGATATGCAATAAGGCCTCAGTTACGGGGGTGGGGTGGGGAAGATAGAAAGAGAGAGAAGCCTCTTAAACCATCTGAAACCTTATAATAATCTAATTATAATGTGAATATCATAGAATCATAGAACAGTTTGGCTTGGAAGGGGCATTTAAAGCTTATCTAGTCCAACTATCCTGCCATGGGCAAGGACATCTTTCGCTAAATCATGTTGCTCAAACCCTTGTCCCACCTGACCTAAAACCCTTCCAGGAATGGGGCATCTGCAACTTCTCTGGGCAACCTGTTCCAGTGTCTCACCACTCTCATTGTAAAAAACTTCTTTTAATCTACATCTACTCTCTTTCAATTAAAAAATGTTGTCCCTTGTCCAGGACTGGTAAAAAGTCTCCCTCCATCCTGCTTATAAGCCCCCTTTATATATTGAAAGGCTGCAATAAGATCTCCTAGGAGCCTTTTCTTCTCTAGACTGAACAACCACAACTCTCTCAACCTTTTTACATAGGAGACGTGTTCCAGCCTTCTGACCATTTTCATTTTCATCCTCTGGACCTGATCTCACAGGCCCATGTCTTTCCTGTGGTGGCGACACCACTGCTGAACACAGTACTCCAGGTACTCATAAGACTCCAGGGGTCTCATAAGAGCAGATTAGAGGGGGAGAATCATCTCCCTTGCTGGCTACGGTTCTTTTTGTGTAGCCCAGGATATGATTTGCTTTCTGGGCCACAAGCCCACCGTACCTGTTCTTGTCCAATTTTTCATCCAGCAGTATCGCCAAGCCCTTTTGTGCAGGGCTATTTTCAATCCATTCATCCCCTAGTCTGTATTGATATTGGTGTTGCCCATACCCAAGTGCAGGACCTAGAGCATGTCCCTGTTGGACTTCCTGAGGTTCACATGGGCCCATTCCTCAAGACTGACAGAGTCCCTCTGGATGGCATCCCTCTAGTGTATCAACTCAACCACACAGCTTGGTGTCATCCACAAACTTGCTGCAGGTGTACTCAGTCCCACTGTCTATGTCATTGATAGAGATATTAATTAGTATTTGTCCCAGTATGAGCCCTTGAGGGACACCACTTAATACTGGCTTCTGCTTCGACATTGAACTGTCAATTGTAACTCTGAACACAGCCATCCAGCCAATTTCTTATCCATCTAATAGTCCGTCCATCAAACCCCTATCTCTCCGATTTAGCAGTAAGAATGTTGTGGGAAACTATATTGAAGTACATACAGAAGTCCAGGTAGATGGAAATATGTGTATTACTGAGAGGGCTATAATGCCACTGCTTTCCAAATTGAACTGTGCAGTTCCCACTAATTTTATTTACAAAGCCAGTTTTCCCATGTATAGATTAAAAGTTCATGACAATAAGTAAATTGCAAATAAGAATGGAAGTAAGAAACATGTAACAGAGGGAAATGCTTTATATTTCTTTTTTGTGGGAACCTACTCCCCAGGACCATTTGAATGCCCTCCCAGTTCTCTCAGTACAGGTGTTTTTTTGCCAGAGGCCTAAGCAAACCCTGTGCTGACATCTTACAGCCTGTCAACAAAACCATGCATTCAACAAGCCCTGCAGAGAGATTTATTGATCCTGACCATTCTGAATTCTTCCATGAGGTCATGAAATCTGTACAGGAAGGGTTCATAGTCAGAAGAAACTGAAATAATTGAAATGGAATAGGAAACAACTGCAGGGTTCAACTTGGGATAAAGAGGAAAGGGAGAAACATACGATTATGAAAATTCCTTTGGGTTACCTAAGTTTGTCCTGAACAATATTTGAGTTGTCTCAAGTACAACTGGTACAGGACTGGCACCATATGTCTAAATACATAACAGTGAGTTACTTTTATGTAACACCATCACACCACATTGCCATTCAACATCTAAGATTCAAGTTCATACATATTCATTTACAAATCCATCAAATTATATGAACTTTACTCAGCTGTCAAAAACACAAGTATTTATGGACAGACCTTGTCAACTTTACTCCCTCAAGTCCTTTTCTTTTAATGGGATTTTTGATTGAGTAAGCATCCAGGTTCTAAGTGGATGGACAATATTGTCTTTAAAAGCAAATTTGAAAGGAATTAGGAAATAGAAAGTACCCGGTACCCCTGAGTAGTTCTCTTAGCCTTTTGTATTCCAGCAATTATGCAGCCAATCTAATCATCACCTAGTCATGGGACACACAACTTGTCCTTCTTTCGTACAACACCCTTCTTTGCTGGTTTGAACAGCAGCAGTAGATTGCTTGACAAACAGCACAAGGTAAGCCTGTGGTTTTGATTTCTGGCACCAGATAGTTTGGTGCTACCAGGTGCTGGAGGGGAAACGGGCTTCAGGGTTTACAAGCTAATGTTCTGGTCACCTGCAATCATGGTTGTCCTCAACCTTGCTGAACAGGGCACCCTCTGTTAGCAGACACTTACAGAAACCATTGAAAGGCTGTCATATGAACGTTATTATCTTGGCAAAAACAATACATGAAGTTTCCTTTGCCCTCCCCTCCAGCATCTATTCACTCCTGCCCTCCTAACATCTGAGGTCATACTGTGATCCAAACTGCTGAAATAATTCAAAATTGAGGGGAAGGAAAAACGTACATGTGCATACACACCTAACTTGGGGGAAAAAATAAATTGGGGAACAGAAACAGGTTGCATTCTTTTCTCCAGTTCCGATAATTTCAGTGAACTGGTTTGCACTGCGTCCCCACGAACAAGTGAGTGGTAAGCTATGCTGCAGGATCTGACACAAGCAGCCAGGCTTAACCTTGCAGCTGGCAAAAGGTCCGTATAATCACACCCTATATTTATGTCAGGCTATAGTCGTGATCCTTGGAGCACCATGTGCCTGCATGTGGGCCCAGTGATTTGGGGGGCTTCGGGCTTACTTTCAAGCAGGGCTCCCAAGAAGGTATAGAAAGCAGCTACAGGGATACTTTCAGTTAGTTAGGATAACATCAGCAGAATATACCTGGTTTTTCAAATTTACAATGCCAAAATCATGACCAGAAAATCTGAAGAGTCCTGGGTGTAAATGTTATAATATTCTAAGGTACAAACCACTCATATATGTGTGAAAAAATCTTATATGGGCAAAATAAAATATCCCCTGGGGTTCTGATCAGCCACAGAGTCACAGAAATAAAAATAATATTTTGTCAGGAATGTTAAAGTTTTTGAACATTCAGATACGTGTAACATCTTGTTAACTTTCTTCATGGGTGTCTTGCATGTCTGATTTTAACTCCTTAACTTTTTTCTGTCTCAAATCTGTATCACCATAATGTCTAAATCAAATCCAGGCCTGCATAGAAGTGCCAGGATAAAAACAGCGGAGCCAAGTAGCTTCCACGGCCTGGTAAGTATCTAGCTGTGAGGCCTTCTGTTTAGGTCATACCACATTAGGTCTGTGAACTCTTTAAACTTCCATAACCTGAGTGAATTGCAAAACTGTCTTTGACTGGTAAGGCAGAGACTCTTGAGGGCATTTTTCAGAAATGGGATAACAGATCACTCTGGGCAGCAAAATCCTGCTCAACCACCCGAAGAGACTGCCTCTGTTTGCCAAGTTCCAGCTTTTTGGACACTCATCAACAGCTCAGGACATACATAAGCACATATGGTGAGTGTTACAGGAGGTTTTCTTAACCCAGGCTCTCTTTAAGCTAAACAGCACTTGCAAAAGAGATGTAGGCAAAACATGATTGATCACCTGCACACTTTTCTTGCCCTACTTCTCTTGTCACTGCAGGATGTGCTTAAAATCAGCTGCCCTCAAGTATGCCTTTGGCTGAGAGTCTCTCCCCTGCTGTTATTTTCTTCCTCGGTCAAACAGGAATCCCTCAGCAAGGAAACCGTGTCCCTGTGTTGCTCTGCTGTTCCCATTCTCTGATCTCTCCTCTGTGAGGAGGTGAAATGAGTTTTCCCACCTAGGCACTCTGAGCACTGACCTCCCAAGCTGACAACTTGTGTTTGGTCCAGGCAGGGTGGGCAACACCTACATCACTTGCTACACACAAATTACAGTACATATTACAGTTGCAATAGCTGGAAGTCTCAGCTGTAAAGAGGCTGCCAGGGCTCTCACCAGGCTGGGTGTACACATGCCTGAGGGTATCATGACAGGGGTCTGCAGGGTAATTCAGGGCAATACACATTTCACCAACTAGGAGAGCAAGCAGGACAAAAACTTGGCAAATAAGTATCATACTAATTTCCAGCAACTCCAGCAAACTACCTGAAGCATGCCAATTAGACTCTGACTCTCCTATGAGTTAAACATCTCTTGTATCTATTCTTATGTTATAATATGGAGGCATATTTGTTTAATAGACTCTATCAGCCATCCTGCAAGGCATTAAACATAACAGAGTATGAAATTTTGGCTCTAGGAAATATGATGCTAATTTAACATGATGATTGTAAAAAAACATATTATAGAGCAGAAGCTATAGGTAGGAAATTATTCTATCTATGGTACAGAATTGATGTTTTCTATTAAATACTATTAAGAAGAGTCAGATATTGGTATCTGTGCTGCCTGGAATAGCTCTAAGAGGGAGACAGAGACTCTAACTTCACAGTTCTGAGAGGGTGAAGGCAAGGCTACCATCATCACCCTAGATACCTGCCTTGACTCAGATACAGATCTACAACTAGGTCTTTCCCATACTTACCCTCTCTTCCTACATGAAAATTTCCACAGACACAGATTTTGTTTTTAACAGAATTGCATCCAGGTCTTATTAAGACTTTTGTATAACCAAATGCTGCACATTTAATATTCTACAATTATTAAAAAAATTATGGAATTTCATTTTGTTTCATTATCTCTGAGGTTATTCCTTCAATACCTGCCCAAGCTGTGTCCACTAATATTACTTCACTTCATATATATTTGCCTAGGGCAACTATGGTCAAGATGTGTTCAGCATAGACCTGCATATCTGTGAGTATCATTTTCATATTCATAATCTTGTGTGCTAGATCATTGCCCCATGAGAAGCTGTCTAAAGAATAACTATACACCTAAGGAGTTATTATCTGTTTTAGAATGCACTAAGTACATCTGCTGTGCTGGCTACAGCAAGAAAAAAAGACAACAGAGTTGTTAAGTACTTTGTGGATCCCTCTAGGCTGATGGGATCCTTCCTTGGCTGCTGGAGGTGGTGTCAGGGCATCTTTGTGGCACGGGAACGATATAAAATGATCTAATGCTCCAGAAGGCCTGGCCCAAAGCATACAGCAGAAAAGTAGGTCAGAAAGGAAATCTCGCTACTACAAACACGGCAGTGGCAGCAATCCAATGTACCAGGCACAGAGTTTATGTAAGGCAGTGGCTGGGGCTGCTTCACTCCGAGTTTCACAACCAGCAGAAGCCTGGTGCTAATAATGCGTAACTGCTTTGCACAAAAGCAGGAACAATTTTGTGCATAATTTTAGAAGAGCAAACATATCACCAATATCACAGTACTATGTTTGTGTTAATCTAAACATTTGGATAGATTAAAGAATATACAACAAGCCTTTTTTGCCCCTCATGCACAGAGGATACTCTGAAACAGAGGCGGTATCTTTGAAGGCATGATGGAAAATTCAGTCAGTAGTTATTCTTGTGGCTTCCTGGTCTTCGGCTCTATTCCCAGTTATTCCAGCATTTTTATATGCCATCCCACGAGACTAAAAAGACCTTAAAAAGGATGTAATCAGCTCCCTGGCCTCTCTGAAATAGATACAACTAATGGAAAGGGATGTCTCAGCAGTCTTCCCCAGCTCTCACAGAAAGAGCGTATCAGCAGTGTAACCAGAGAAAGTCACACTATTCCTGCATTTTCAGCCATCACTGGCTAATGGCAGAGAGATACAGAAAGCATTAAGTATGTCACAGGAGGTCCCACTCTGTTCACACTTACACTGGGAGTTAGTTGAGACTGAGCCAGATTCCACAACAAAGTATGCAAAAGGGGCTTAAAGCAACCTCAATTTACCTCTATCATCTTCATCTTTACATCAGGGTGTTGTGAAAGAGGAACTGGGATCTTTTTCACACTTACATATAAGATACTTCTGGACTGGTTAAACAAACAGATTGGATTTAGTCATAGCTTCATTCAAGGCACCAACAAATAAAATGGATAATTGTCTTCTCTGCAGTGTGAATATTCAATTGTCAGTAATTCTGCCACTGGCCTTGCTGACAGTGCTTTTATTTTTGTCCTTACTTTTGATATGCTCCAGTTTCCAGAGCCAACACCTGAGCTGATCCCCAAAGGCACCAGCACATGCTTGGCAGTAGCAATACCCAGATGCTAAAATGTATTTTGCAGTAACAGGAGCAGATTGGTAAAAACCAGTTTGCTGGAAATCCTTCCCTTAGATTTAACAGACTGTCTGGAAAGGGCTGATCAAACAAAAAAAGTCTCTTTCTCTAGTAAACATACCATGTAAAACAACACGGGGAACTGTATGGAACTTAAAAAACCCTGTAGTGGATCATGTGCACACTTATTTTGACATGAATAATGGAGAATATTTCATTCTGAATGCTTTGGGTTGTGCATAAACTTACCCTGGGCCAGGAACAACAACAACAGCAGAAAAATCAGCCATGGCCCCTGGTCCCCGGAGCAGCCCATTCCCTGCGTTCAGAGTCTGCTTAGCAGAACGGCACATTTTCTAACTCTCTTAGGCCTGACCTTTAACTTTTAGCCCTCTGCTGAGTGTAAATGACTGTGCAGGCAGCTGGGAGTACTAACAGTAAAATGTTAATATCTTTCATTTATCACAACGGATCATTAAAGTTGATGCCTATAAACACACAAACTATGGGGTAACCAGGTCCATTCTATAGTCATATGCTGGAGTAAACAAATTCCTACTATACTATTTAAAGGTAACTACATTTCATTAAATCTTTTTTGACCACATTTCATTGCTTGAAAAGTCAAGACAATGGCCCCATGGAGCATTGAAGAAGCAACAAACAGAGACTTTTAGAAGCGTTGTGTCCTACCAGGGATTAAAATAAACATTGCAAACTCTTCATGCATGCAAGAATTAGATGAATACCAGAGATGGGAGTTCTAAGCAGTAAGGAAAGAAAGTTTAAAGAAAGCAATGAATCGAAGAACTGTGTAGATTCATCTGAAGGTATTGTAAAATTGGTGTCTGCCTAATGTTGACATGTCTTCAGACAATCAACTTCTGTAACCTCTTTTGATTTTTATTTCTAGGAGCTAAACATAATGGAACACTATACTGGATCCCTTTTTAGATCCTCTCTAAAGTGGAAAGGGGCTTTCATAGACACCTTCCCTTGGGTACACTTTTTTAGAGTGAGATTCTTACTGCTCTTGTACATAATATTTGTTACAAAATAGTAAAGTTTTTAACAACTGGCAGTGCCATATAACTTTGCTGAATATTTATACATTTTTTTTTGTAAACTCATAAATTTAAATACAATGTTTAACAGATTGGACTCCCATTATATTCAGTATGCAAAAGCTCCAACAACAGAGTTGAAATAGTATTTTGTATCTCTGATCAGTACATATGCCAGTTCAGTTCTTATTTATCAGAAACATTTTACACCAATGAATCAAAGAAAAATTTGCCAACACAAGTCTTTTCATAGATCAAAAATCTAGGAATCAGAAACAAAATTAATGTCAAGAGATGACACTATAAATTCTGCCATAACGTGAATTTTAGGAGCTTCTTAGTGCTCATCACATTTGCCAAAGACCTTTTCATTATGTTCACAGAAAATGCCTGAAATATGAGATTTGATAAACAAGAAGTCTCAATAAAGTAAAATAAAAAAAATTTAGTGCTAGCAAGACATTTGACAGGGCAGAGATAAGCAGTAAGTCAGGAAGCAACTGATTTCTCTTTTGACAGAGACCAGGAGACAGGCATCCTTGCCAAAACGTAAAGTCTCAGAAAATAAGCTATCTTTCACACAGTTTCATCAGAGTATTAAAAATGAGTCATCCTTTTCAATGGAAAAGATCAACAGAATCTGAGATGGCCTGAGTCAATAAAATCTATATGGAGGGGAGCATAAAATACCCCCTTTAGAGCTGACACAAAGACTTCTCTCTGAGCTCTAAAAGTCCTCTCATGATGATCAGCAAATGAGTATCTGTGTCATTTTCTGTCTGAAAGTAATTTTTTTCATGGCAATTGCATTACAGTGCACACAGCGTAGGCACTTCATTGCACCACCAAAGGTGGCCTTCGGGGATCTCCACAATGACAGATGTGTCTTTACTGCACCCTTTTATTCCAGTGCTCCAGAAAAGAAATGAAAACTGTATCTCACCTCTGTTAATGTCCAGTTTCTCAACGGGGTATAGCATAGAGATGTGTTTGCACTCACAAAGTATATCTTCATAATCAAAGTCAGTGAACAAATATACATCCTAATGGACTGCTAGACTTTTACAAAGTATTTGAAGTCAGGTAAGACCACTCAAAAGGCTCTGTTCATACATTTCAGAACAAATCCCAGAGAATACTAATTACAGGCTCAATTTCTGCTTCCCTCTCCCTCAATGACACTTCACTTGTGGCATACCACAAAACACATTTCTGCTTCCCATTCTATTCAGAATAAACCATAAAAAAGCTGCAAATTTCGTAAGCCTGCAATACAAATTTAGAGATTTTGAGGTCATGGGGTCCCTGATTTAGCAAGCACTTCTTGCAAAACGCAGACCACAGAAATTCAGCAGTTCTTAATACTGAAAACGTTGAAATATATGTCTCTTTTAGGAAGCTGTTTAATTTAGGTAAGTCAGAGATGGTACTCAACAAGAGAAAAAAAAGAAAAGGATTCCTTTTCCTCTCAGCTAATGAAGTTACACTAGCTGGAAAGAAATTCCACTACAGTTCACTTAACCTCATAGGAATTAACCCATATTTACAATAGTAGAAGGGGAGCAGAGCCTAGGAAGGAACTCTCTGGGCAAATTTTTTGTGTATCACAGTTGCCTTTAATAGCAGTGTGACTAGCCTTAGTCAGTAGTAGAGACAACCAGATTTTACTCATCTGGACATGGAAAGGATGGTAATTTATACTACAGTACTCTACACTGGCATAAGTTATGTTCCTACACACCTGGTTACCACAGATCATCTCATGCAAAGTGACATCATTATGGATTTTAGTACCCTGCTTAGTATTAGCTTCATTACCCACTGTAGCCAAAAATTACCCTGGAATATGATTTTTTTTTCAGGACAGATCTGGTTTTGATGGATATTTGTCTCCAAGATACTTTGAAAATACCTTTATGCTTTTATTTTTCCACTAAAAGGCTGTATTACACATTATTATCTACACCACTGTCTTACATAATAACTCCTTGCTTTGGTAAGATCCAAGTATGGTTTAGATAAAGGTGCACTTTCTCTGCTATGTGTTTAAGGAAAGCTGCCAGTGAAAAACTGAGGTGATATTCTGAGAATAGTATTTCATTCTGTGAGTAGTAGCTGGAGCTTGCACAGTGACACAGCTAGGTAAAACACACAGAGCAAACAGATGAAATACAGGCACATGATTTGGAAAATGTGACTTCTATTTTTCTACAATATCTAAGAGCCTCTGCAATCAGGATTTCCAGGAAAAGGTCATTCTCCAAGATCACTAAAGTCTACTAACATCTTTAATTAAAAAAAAATTTATAAATCAACTTAGTTGTTGTTCTTTGAGTGGCAAGTCTATAGATGGCAAAGGCAGGACAATCTACGGAAAAAATAAAAATTTTTATGTCAAAATACTTCTAGTCTGATCCCCGCCCCCCTCCTCCTCCCCCCAATAGTTAGTATGCCACTAAAAGTAGTTAGTAGCATAGAATGACCCTTCCATTATAGCATCCGAGGGCACCATAGTGATTAATTTTATCCTCTCTAGTGCCTTTGAAGTTGAGATAAATGAGTTGTCCAAGGTCATATAAAAGTCTGTGGTTGATCTGGGAACAAAAGTAAGATTTTTTTGGTGTCTAGACCTCTGCTTTATCTCTGTAATAAACTTTGGTTTATTAAAGCTATTTAGAGGACAGTTGGTTACTTTCAGAGAGAGAAAGCCAAGAGAACAGAGGAAGTAATTTCTTCTTATGAGATGTTTTTAAGGCCAGTTGGCATGCATTTTATTGAGTTCCCAATTATTCTATACTCTGGAAAACACATAGATAAGATTATAAATAGTTTTAATTATTAATATTTATTTATAAAAAGATGGTAAGTCCTTTCTGTACATTGATGAACAGTTTTTCCCCGTAGTTGTCCACTTTACTACAGTGAAATGACCTATTGCCTACTTTGAGAAGAATAGAAGGCATCAGACTGTAACATAAGCACAAAAAGTTGAAAATGTTTTTACTAAATTTCTGTGAACAGATCAATTTTTCTGAGAAGCCAGATTTATACTGCTTTTGCTTTTGAATGTGACACAAACTCTTGAGCCATGTTACTGTCAATTTGTCTCATTTTTTACTTTTATATGTTTTCCATAATTCCAGTACCAGGGAAAAATATAAAATAAATATTTCTTTTCCAAGAGCGATTATAAAAAATAATAAAACTGAATAATAAAACCCCAAACTAATTCATCTAACCATAGAAATTATAGAAAAATATTATCCCTTACATATGTTCGCATTTTCCTATTTTTGACAGTACAACTTCAAAATTTTTAGTCCTTGAAGAAATTCCTAAACATGTTGATGCAAACACAGATTCACCATGAATGTAGGAAGAGTTGCTATGTGAACTATTACAGGACTTTGACCCTCACAAATGGATGGGCCCTGACAGTATCCACCCAAGGGTGTTAAGAGAGCTGGCTAATGTCATTGTGAGGTTGCTTCCCACAATATTTGAGAAGTGGTGGAGATCACAAGGTGTTCCAAAAGACTGGAAGAAGGTTAATATTACCTCCATTTAAAAGAAGGACATAAAGGAGGATCCAGAAAATTATAGACCCATCAGTCTTACTTCTGTCCCTTGGAAGGTTATGGAACAAATCCTCCTGGGGGTTATCAGAAGTCAAAAGAAGCATGTGATTGAAAAAAGCCAGAACAGATTCACCAAGGGCAAATTGTGCGTGAGAAACGTGATTGACTTCTATGACAAAGTAACCTTCTCAACTGATGTGAGGTGAGCGGTGGACATTGTCTACCTGGACTTCTCCAAGGCTCCTCACGGTCTCCTAGAGAAACTGATGTGTTACAGTCTGCACAAGTGTTCTGTGCAGTGGGTGGGGAACTGGCTGACAGGCTGCACCCAAAGGGTGGTATCAAATAGCTCCTTTTCAAACTGGTAAACCTTCACAAGTGGGATCCTTCAGGGATCAGTATGGGGCCCAAGGCTGTTTAGTATCTTCATAAGTGATCTGGATGATGTGATCAAGTGTACCCTGATGAATTTTGTTGATGATACCAAACTGAGTCGCGAAGTGGACATTTTGGGAGGGAGAGCCACTTGTTAGAGATTGAAATGTCAAATGACTGTCTCAAAGCTTGCTTGTGTGCTTAAGGACAAGTTGTAGCCTTTGGATTACAGGAATGTCATCCAAGGAAGCAGGTGTATATCGAATGATGCACTCCCCACTCCCCTGCAGTTGCTTTGTCAAAGTCCTTAGACAAACCTCAAAGGGGGAGACATGGACCGAGCGAAACCAAATGTTTATCAGTGTTTCCATGGTGTAGCCATTTGTGGTTCTGCTGTGTACACCAGACCCCATGTAGGAATTGCTAATGAACTGATGAGAGGTGAGCATTTCTGCCCTGAAGCCAGATGCAACAAAACCTCTTGGACCAGAGAAAAAAACCTAAATGTGGGCAGATATGCTAATCAGCTGGTACAATGAACTTAAAAAGGCAACAGAAAACTTTGCTCTGTGTGCTCCCACCACCAAAGAACTAAAGACTGAGGACCAAAGGGACACCACTGGATCGATCTATGGTGGTGACTCTATTTTTGATGCTTGCTTGATTTCTGTCGTTTCCTTCCATTCCGTCCTGTCATTACCCCTCTTCATTTTTTCATAATAAAAACCTGATTTGGGTGTATGGCATTTGATCTAATTTGCATCTTAATCTTGCTCTTGGGATCATATTGAAACCTCTCTTGACACTGGATCGGGACACCACCCTACAGGAAGAGCTGGACAGGCTGGAAGACTGGTCTAACAAGAACCTGATGAAGTTCAACAAGGACAAGTATAAGGTATTCGGAAAACATAAACCATGATTATAACACAGGCTGGGATCTACCTGACTGGAGAGCAGCTCTGTAGAAGGGGACCTGGGGTGTCCTGGTGGACAACAAGCTCAATATGAGTGAACAGTGTGATGCTGTGGCAAAGCAAGCTAACAGGGTGCTGGGTTCATCAACAAGAGCATCACCAGCAGAGAGAAAGAAGTCATTACCCCACTCTACCCAGTGCTTGTCAGGCCACACCTGGAATACTGTGTTCAGTTTTGGTCCCCCTTATACAAAAAAGATGCAGACAGGCTGGAGAGCATCCAGAGAAGGGCCACAAAGATGATCAAAAGACCAGGAAGCCTGGCACATAAGGGAAGGCTGAGAGAATTGGGTCTGTTCAGATTTGAGGAAAGAAGGTTTAGGGAAGACCTTATCACCATGTTCCAGTATTTAAAGGGTGGCTACAAAGAAGATGGAGACTCCCATTTTACAAGGAGCCACATGGAATGGTGAGGGATAATGAGTACAAGCTACACCTGGGGAGATTCCAATTGGACACTGTCATGGTTTAACACCAGTTGGCAACTAAGCATCACACAGCCTCTCACTCACTTTCCCCTGGAGGCATGGGGGAGAGAATCAGAAGGATAAAAGTGAGAAAACTCTTGGGATGAGATAAAGACAGTTTAATAGGTAAAGCAAAAGCTGCACACTCAAGCCAAGATAAAGGAATTCATTCACCCCTTCCCATCAGCAGGCAGGTGTTCAGCCATCTCCAGGAAAGCAGGGCTCCATCACACGTAACGGGTACTTGGGAAGACAAACACTATCACTTCAAATGTCCCCCCACTTCCTTCTTCTTCCCCCCAGCTTTACATGCTGAGCATGACACCATACGGTATGGGATATCCCTTTGGTCAGCTGGGGTCAGCTGTCCCGACTGTGTCCCCTCACAACTTCTTGTGCACCCCCAGCCTCCTCACCAGTGGGGTGGGGTGAGAAGCAGAAAAGGCCTTGGCTCTGTGCACGCACTGCTCAGCAGTAACCAAAACATCTCTGTGTATCAACACTGTTTCCAGCATAAATCCAAAACCCAGCCCCATACCAGCCACTGAAGAAAATTATCTCTATCCTAGCCAAAACCAGCACAAGGTGACAAGAGGAAAACTTTTCACAATGAAAATAGCCATTAGAATAATCTCCCCAGAGAAGTGTTGGATTCCCTAACATTGGACACTTTGAAGATTCAGCTGGGCAGGGTGAAGGGCCATCCTGTCTAGACCATGCTTTTGTCAAGAAAGTTTGGATCAGACAATCAGACAATTGTGGTCCCTTCTAACCTGGTATTTATGATTCTACGATTTTATTATTTATTTTATTTCTTTTTTTTTTTCCTAGTTATTAAGATTTTAATCTAAAGGCTAATCAGAAGCCAATCAGAAATAGCTCCTTGGCTTTAATGGATTTTATATCAGCCAACATATCTTCTTTTATTTCTAGATATTATAAAATAAAATTTCTATATAAATAGTTCCATATAATACATATAATTGTAGAAGTAGGCTTTCTCAAACTGATATGAAACGTGCTAACAGCAGCTACAGTTAAAGAGAAGGAAAGCTTTCAGAAAAATTTTGAGTGACTCCAGTTACTACTTCTTAAGAAAATATTTTTCATTACATTAGATGTTAGCAAATGAATGAAGTATTCTCTCTTACATGCAAATTTAAAAAAATTATTTCTAAGATAAAAACTACATGTATCATTGAGCTAAAACCAAACCAGGAGGCAGTACTAACTTAAAAGATGTAAATATGATAACAAAGGTTTTATTCTGTAATCTTTATGAGCACACCACAGTAGAGTTGAGAAGGAGATAGTTATCTCACTATTGTTCCAGTAATATTAGAATCTCACTTCTGTTTTCTTTTTGTTTATTAAGATATGTGATTACAATGTATAGGCCACAATTCTGTAATCTTATAGTCATGAATTTTATGTCTTTGAGTAAACTAGGATTTAAGGTTTTAATTGACTAATAATCCACCCTATCAAAGGAAATATTTGCCTTCTAAATTTGGATGTATTAAATAAATTGAATTAAATCCTGAAACAGAATCTAGGTTATCCCTAAATTCATTAAATCAAATGTAATTTATTAATTCTAAATAGATAGCAAAATCTAAGACATTTGTGATATTGGAATTACATTTCTTAATGTCTGTATAATTATCACTTGCTTTGTGAATCTATGATTTGTACAAGTGTATTATGAAGTAAAATGGTTCCCATTTCAAAAATTTTCAGACTTGCATAAATAAAAGTATTAACTGTGCTGTCTTTTTTCTTCTGAAAAAGCTGTGGAAAAAGTATTATAAGAAAACTATGTGTCCTAATCCAGGGATTTACTTTTACTTCACTCTCCAGCCAGAAAAAGTCACATCAGTCAGAAAGGATGAGCATAGTCTGATTTAATTGTTTACAACACTTGGTAATTGCTCTTCTTCTTGACTGCTTTAAACAAATATTGTCACTTGGATTGTCCTCTCTCTTCATCCGTCTTTTCATCACCATAAACAATTGAGACCAATTATTGAGCCAGACTTCTCTATTGTCTATCTCTGCTTCAACCCTAATTACCCAAATGAGACGATATTTAGACACATCACACTACATTTTGCTACCCGTTAAAATAGAGAATAATGTGGCACTTCTATGCTTCTCTTTTCTAAAGCTATTTAAAATAGATTAAAAAATTGTAGGCAAGTCCCCTGCATTATTTCACTCCTGACATGTCACTTCCCATGTCATTTTCCATAGTAAATGATTCTGGTTTGTTTCAGTACTTGTAGTTCCTTTGACAGCAGCAGGTTGACAGCTGATATGAGCTCCAAATATCAAACAATGAGCAGAAAGTATGCTTGAGTTCACCTCAATCATGTCAAAAGTAGAAATAATCAGGAAACTGAAATTAGTATGTTTTCATACTAATATCAGAGCAGATTTTCTGAGAATTTTAGCTCAGATTGTCTTTCTTGAATATTATCATAGAAGTGGATTTTATTTCAGACTCAAGAAGAATGAGATTTATGTGGTTTCCATGTTCATTTATTTACTGTCAACATTTCATTGACATCTATGTTCTTTAAGATACTCTCCATATACACTCTTGGTTTTATTTTTTCATAACTATATGTCTTTTCAGGAAACTTAATCTTTGTCCTAGGAGTGAGCTTTATTTATTTAGTTTTACAAAAATGAAAATATTAATCATATTAGTAGTGGGAATAAAGATTTATGAGATAATATATTGGAGTGCAAAGCATTTTTTAAATCCAGATATCATCTATGTGCACCAGTGTTCCTGCAGTTGGAAAAAAAGGCAGGAATAAAATGGGACATGGAAGAATACATAAATAATAGCCTAAACTCTAGTCAAGGTAACACAGATTAAACAGTTCATTTTTCATACATCAATGCCTTTTTTTTTTTTCCTTCCTGATGAAAAACTCAAATAATTTATCACTTTGCTTCAGTACTTCAAAACATCATCTAATACCATACATCACTACTTCAAGAAAATGTATTTATGAATGCAAATATAAATAATATTTTCAGTAGAACTTCTGAAAATAGATCAGCTCTTGGTCTAAGATAACTACCATAAAAAAAAAAAAATGCAGTAGTGTAGAAGAAAGTTTCAGGGGCAGTAGGTTATTTTATCTGTTAGCTTTACTTCAAATTTTTGAATTATTCTGTTTTCAACAGTTTGGTGATGTACTTCTATGGAACAGTGCTATAAAATTTAATAAGGAAAAAAATCAATTGAGATCCATTAAAACATCAAAGTACTCAAACAAAACTATAGTACCCAATACAAAGCAAAATTCATTCGAATTTTGAAAATCTTCTTACAATTATTTCACATGTATACTGCTGGAAATCAGCTGTCCTTAACAGAGTAGCAGCATCATAGAAAACACAATTTGGCTGTCTTTGTATTTATTTTACTGCAAGTTTTCTGTAACAGAGCTGCAATGGAGCTGTACTTCCTTATGTATTTGGGATTGAGTCATAGTTTGTTCTCCATATGTCAACATAATTGCCTTAGAATTTTCCTTTGTATCAGTGACTTTGGTCAGGTAATTAAAAGCTCAATTAATTAAATAATTATTTCAATAATTATTAATATAAATAAATAGATAAAATAACAATTAATTTTTTAAAAGTGACTTTCATGATTCAAGAAGTGAGTTTGATATTCATATTGTTGTTTTAACGCATCTACATAGTACAGTGTTTTACTTAGGCTAAAAAAGAAAATTGCAAGTGTCAATATTATGCAACATTTTGTACTTTTAATAATGTGCTTTGGGATTGTTACACTTAATTATTTTCTTTAGGATCTTAATATTGAGGCAATACACCTGTCTGGTGTCAAAAATAAGGTCAGGGGTTGAAATATCCATTTTGAAAAAACTAGAATCTGTGGAAAAAAAAAAATTGTCTTGATGATTGAAAATTCTTTAGTTATACAAAAGTTAATGAACAACACTGGCGTGATGTTTAGAAATCATGAAAGTCAGCACATCTTTTACTATTCTGCTCAGGCTTTTCTGTCGGTGATTGCCTCTAATGATCGTTTGGTACTATTTTGTGCTACCTAAATCAGTTTCATGAACTAATGATTCCCTGTCCTACCAACAGTAAAGAAACCTCCTGCTATACGTCCAATTACAAATAAAAATCCCTTTCCTATGCCTAGAAATACTAATAGACAAGAAAGAGTGTTCTTATTATCATCCTATTGGCTTGCCTACTATCCACTGTATTTTTGCTCTCTTAAAGACTGTTAATACTAAAGTTACCTTACATACTATTTTAAAAGTCCTCTGTGTTGCAGTGCATATGTTCAAGTAACTCCCCTACACTGAGACGGAGGGCAGAGTGAAAAAGCATGGTTTTCCAGGAAAGCATTTCAAGGATACCCAAAGGCATGTTTTCAGTGCAATCTGTTGCAAATTGGGAACAATGTAATGGAAAAATAAGGCAATTCATAAGCCCTTTTGAGCTGCAGTAGAGTGAAAGCATGTGAGATAATCTGGTGCTATGAATCTTATGACAAAATGAACTTAAGGTGCTGAGCTTCCCACGGTAACATGCATCCGCTCAGCCTCATTTACTCCTCTCTGTGCCAGTGTTATCATCCCTCACCGTAACTGTAAGAGTTCACACTACAATATCTCAACCATGTAGAAAATATGCACTGGTATTGTTTACCTTGGTCTCACTTGAAAACACTCATCTATATTAACCATATCAAATATGTGTCACCATGTAAAGGGAAGAAAGGTCTATTCCCTTCCTTGCAGCAGTAATTGCTTCAAAGTCACACTCTACCTGGACAATGATAGGATTGAAAGTCCTCATCAACTTTACCAGTAATATTAAAGGCACAGAAAGCACTTGCATAAATATAGACTGACAAACTCTGCAATGAAAAGATTTGGGGGGGGGGTTTGTTTTGTTTTGTTTTGTTTTGTTTTGTTTTGTTTTTTTCTGAAGTATTTTTCCTTATATCTTGATCTCCATCTGCCTGATAAGCAATATGTCCCCTATCGTAATGCAAGATTTCATTCTCTCCTTCTCTTTGGAACATCAAGCTTTCTGCAACAGAAGCATTTAAATTCAGATTCACATGGAACAACCCCAAAATTGGCTAGGAAAGGTTATTCTGAGAGGAATTAGTTAGTAATTTAAAGTTTTTAAACAAGGTACTATCCAGGACTGAAGGTATTGTTTTGAAAGGATGGAAATAAAAAATAAGTACATTTATGTTTCCTGTTTCCAGAATCTTCCTTGGGTTTTTGCCTCATGCTATATTATTGTTGTGACTCATTTCCTACATTGGATATGAAAGAAATAGAAGACATAATGGTTTTCTTACAAAAAGAAACAAATTGCCAACTTCAGCCTTCGTAAGTTTTACTTTAATTTGAATTATATTTACATGGTTCATGACAAGCACAAACACTTTTACATAGTGCAAGATCAAAGTTTCCACTGAACATAAGACAGATTCTGTTTGTGTAGGACCAAACCAAAAAGCTGGATGTTTCCATGGCTCCAACACTGTTGGAACTCATCCCTATTTTGCCAGAGTTTACAATGACATCATAGACACCTTTGATACTTTCACAGGACAGCCCAATCATCTTTTCAAATCTTTCACTTTTACTATCAGTAAGACATTATTGAGACATTTTATTAAAGACATTTTAAAGATTTTTAATTAGAAATTTTAGGTAATTAAGTTTCACAGAGAACTAAGGAAATCTTTATATTCAAAGACTTAATTGACAGACATTCTCATATGCTGCAGAACATGAGGAAGGGGAACAATGTGATAAAACTGTCAAACGTCACTAAGCAGAGGAAAGAAATAAAAACATTTTGATTACCACTGTAAGCAAAAGGATCTGTGCAAGGCCCTGTGCATATCTTGCAGTTATTATTGAAGCAAAGCCTATGGCATTTAGTCTAACTCTTAAAATGGTGAAGATGAACACACTTCGAAGGACAGTAATAAAAAATTCTATTCCTTCAGCTTTTTTATTTTCTCAATTACAATCTGCAAAATAGCTCAGGCCCCTATTCTTCATAGGGGAACTATTTCTCATATATATCAAAATACATAAGCTTGTTTTGGTTAAGAAAGAGAGGAGGGACATTTAGAGAGAAAGTACTGCATGACACTGGAAAATACGCCACATCTGAAATCAGTCTCAATGCAATTTGGAAGAAAAGACCATTACTACCTCAGGCAAAGAACTACTAAAGACACAATACATATCTGAAAGTAATTAAAAAAAAAGAGGTCAGAGAAGTGATCAAATATAAATTTTATTGGAAGGAAAACTGCTGCTGAGATATAAATGCCCTTTTTTAAATGGGAACTTTTTTTAATTTTAGTTGTCATGGTTTCATCTTTCCCTTCCCTAACTTCAATGCAGAGTGTTTTTTCAAGAGATAATGGGAAGGCAAAGCTGATTCCCATGGTTTCGTACTAGCCAGCTCACCACCCTACAGGCATCCCAGCCTGGTTGCCTCTGTTGTTCTTGTCCCAGGGCTGGCAGCAGAAGCCCGAGCAGCACAGGCTAATGCTCACTCCGAGGAAGGGAGAACATGAAGTGTATATCACTCAACAGTGACCCTCAGCTGGAGCATCCTTTGTGGAAGAGGAATGACTTCCTCACCTGGAAGGCTGTTGTGAAACAGACCTTTGTGAAGTGCCGTGTGAACACTGAGTCAAGCACTGCCTTAGGAATTTTCACTAGTGAAAAAACACAAACAGCACCTCATGTAGCCTTTCAAATTATTTTCCTCCTCCAAAAGGTATTGCCTCTGTCTTGCCTTCCTCTCTTCTTCCCCTCCAACCCCCTCTACTCCTCATGCAGGCATTAACCTCTTGCTGAAATAGTGAGACCTGTTTATACCTCTAGCTGGCTGGATTAAGAAAAGTAATAGGACATCAACAGATGAGTCAGGCTGAGAAGTCTTAATATCTCTTCAAATGAAATGAGAGGGGAGGTTCCTGTAGCACCTCCAAGCCTGAGCGAAGAGGAGCATTGGCTTGTCAGAAGACTTCTAAGCTGTTACAGTATGTCCGAGTGCTCTACAGAGGTGACATGCTTGGACATCTTGAGCGCTAGAGTTTCTGCCTACTCATCTGTAAAGAAAAAAACCCAGCAGTCACCTCTCTCATGAGACATTACATGGAAGTTTACCAGGCACTCACAGTAAGGCTACCCACACAAAACAGACAACACAGATGGGCTCTTCGAAATAAATTGTGATGCAGCTGCACAGAAAACAAATACCAAGACAGGGTTGGACCCTCAGTCTGCCCAGTGCACGCAGTGTTTTCTCTTTGCTGCAACAAGCACAAACCTGCCACATTCCAGGCTGCCCTCTGGGGCTGGGACACCGGCCTTTAGGTACATGTCTGGAAGTGGAAGCAGCTGACTTGGTGGTCAGCCTGGTGGGTGGCACAGCTTTGCACCCGCATCAGAACCCTACAGAGCAGAAATTGCCAGTGAATTCAGGTGAAGAGAGAAGATGAACCATGGCCAAGTGCCACCCTGGAGCTCAAAGGGAAAGATGGCTTAACAGAAGGATAATGGGGCCCTCAGGCTTCCCTTCTCTGGTCAGTAGGCGATGGGACCTCTCAGTGCAGGCAGCTTGAGCTGAGTAGCAGGGGATATATGAGCTGAGAATACTCTTTGCTCAGAAAAACAGACTGGAAGAGGGGCCAATACCTCAGGAAATTCCCTCTTGACTGCAGCTAGTATAGTTTCTCTACGTGCTATAATCTGCATATATACTATCTAGATAGCAGTGCCATGTGGACCCTAACATTTCTAGGTGGCAGAGCAGTCAGATAGCATGGAGGGACAGAGCATTGTGCAGGCAAACAGCAGAAGAGCTTCTCCACGAGTGGGAAAATTTAGACAGGAAGACAGAGAAACTGTTGAGGAGCTGCTTGATTTCATGGAAAGCGTGTGTCAAAGCCATTGGGTTTGATTTGGAGCCGTGCACAAACTGTGTACATTGAGCCTATTAAAATACATGACGTTTTTACTATAGCCCCCAGTGTCTTTCCTATTGTTTGACAATTAGTTCTTGTTTTCCTGTCTTTAATTAAACTGTAAGCTGCTTAGGGCACCATTATGACTACTCCTATTTATACAATGTTTGGCACACAGACTTTGAGGCATTGCCAAATGTGGAGAGAAAAAAAGAAACATAAGACAGCAAACTATTATAAAGTAAGATCTAACTTAGAAGTCTATTCTTCTAGACTACATAAACTGTTCAGCTCTGGAAAAGTAAAAGCAGAGAAACTAGGGGAAAAAATCAGTAGAGAAAAAAAAACAAAACAAAAACAAAAACCCCCAAAAACAATGTATACAAATGCCCAGGGAAATGGAATTACAAGCAGGCAAGGGCAGCCCCATTAGAGAGCCCAGCCTTGGATCTGTAAGGCAGCACAATGTATGCAGGTGTTTTATAAAAGTAAAACAAGTAATTACTATGCCTTAGAATAATACAAAAATAAACAGACCCTACGACTCATTTCCCCTGGATTCTTCTAGGAAGCAGGTTGTTCTAGAATTCAAGGAGTCATTCCTGCCCTTCAGGCCATTTTGAATCTTCAGGTAGGGTATGGGACCTAAATCACATACAGATAATTTCACTAACATAAACATCGTATCACATCACTTTCTACAGGAGACACACATCTCAAATCAGCATAAAATTACACAGAGGAGATCAGGATCAACCCATTTTCTGTGTTGTTGCTAGGCTTTTCCTTCAATAGTATCATTCCACTGTCATCCACCCTCAAATAGTGCTAATAAGAAGGTATCTTGTAGCACAAAAATAGGCTTTCACATATTTTTCCTTGACAGATTTTATTAACTGTTTGGATTTTATGGAATTAATTGAATTTGTGTCATGCTGAAACAGACGAAAAAGAACTTTTATCTAGCTGTGTGTTCATTGCAGACAAGGCTCTAGTTTACTACTACAAACTCCGCTTAATTTCTCAACTAGCTTATTTTGTTTACCTTTGGTTATACAAGTCTTGGTTCCACTCCAGCCACATCCGTATCGTGTTCCGTAGTTCTAACCTCTGCACAATCAGCAATTTTATCTTTTTGCTTCTCTTGCAAGAATAGCAAGTGATGATACTGAAAAAAACTGGTGATGTCAGTAACTTTACATGAAAGACCAAAAAATTAAATAATACTTTTGCTTGAGGAAGAAAAAATGTCCCAACTAGGGCCCAAACAGGCCTTTGACACTGAAGGATTAAGATGTTATGCAATATTCCTTTCCCTAAAATTAAGACTTTTCAGCTAAAGAAAAAGAAGACCTTAAAAAAAAAAAAAATAAATCAAAGACTAAAAGGCAAAAAAAGAACGCCCAAAACTCAACATCCACAAGTCTCAACACAGGCAGCTGTATAAGAACATTTTATATGTCTTAACTTCAATTGTTTTGGAATATGTTACTCCCCTTTCCATAGTAGTGACCTCATCACTTACCTTAGCAACTGCTGCTGCACTGACCAGCGAAAAGCATAGAGATTGCAGGGTGAATCTAAGCATTTGATTAGGAGAGTAGAGAAAGATGACATGCTCCAGAAAAGCTTTTTCCTGGACCAGGAATGGATAGTTATGGCAAACAGATGGAAGGAATCAAATCCAAAACACAGTGTGTGACCTCTCTCAGATAGTCTCCTTCTTGTGTTTCGTTTTGGCAAAGCTCAAGTATCCCTGATGCCAACAGAATGTTCCTGAGCTGTGGATCTTGTCAGCAGGCTCCAAGCTGCAGTTCTCCCCCTATCAGGACTTAATGGACAACATAGTCCAGCAGTAAATATTGACTTCAGAGAAACTTATGCAAAAAGTAACATAACACAAAACCAAAACAAGACTATTATTCCAAAGTCAAGGGCACCCATTTTTGCCTTCCAGCTATGTGACAGCTATGGTTTCACATTGGCCAGACCAGACAGCTGTCTCAAGGCTCTTAAAATCCACAGATAGGAAAGAAAATTAACTCTGAATAAGGCTGTGCCCTGTTGTTAATCTTCCTAAACCAAAGGGTGGAAACAGGACTCTATTTCTCTGTTTGACAACAGTGTGACAATATCACAAGTGAAAAATGAAGACTCGGAACGCCACAGAGATTTGCTCACAGATGTATGGGTCAGAAAGGCAGGAACCAAGACAGCCAGCACAGCAACTGGTATCTGAAGGACTCAGTCCTGCGCTTATGAGATGCATTTGGTTATTTAATACCTGTTCTCTAGAAAGGAATCATCACCCTTTAACAGCCTGCTTAAAAATGAAGAATAAAAACTGGGAAAGAAAACACAAGGAAGGGAAAGAAGGCAACAAAATAGCAAAATCTCAGACTGAAGTCACCCTGTGTGGCCTGTCTTCTTTTGTGTGAGTCAGGAAGAGAAACCATCACACAAAAAAATGTCATTGATATTAATAGTCATGAGGAGAGTAACACAAAACATTCACAGTGAAGACATTTGAAATTTATGGTCTTTGAGCGTGCCAGAAACTACCGCCCTTTTTGATCTGCCATCTCCGCTCCACAGGCAAGCATCCCCCAACCTGTTTCAGCAAAAGCAAACCGGGTTGCCTTGAACATTCTGAGCTCTTTGCCAGCCCACACCATTCTGAATGAAATGTCGTTGGGCACGATTGTACTGACAGCTATGCCAGAAGCCCAGAAAGGACTGCAACCTTTGAGAAGGAGAAGAAGTGATAACAACCAGCTTGAGAAGGAAACCTCTTCAGCACGGATGTGTAATGACTCACAGCACATGTGACTGCAACCAGAACTAACTTTTTCCTTTCCAATCCCCTATTCCTGTACAGCTATTTTGTTCTTCTTTTTGGCTGTTCCTACCTGTGCCGGACCTGAATGTTTGTCTGCCTTGGACATACAGCAGGGGCGTGAAGAACTTTTTTTGTTTGTTTGTTTTGCTCTGGAAGCAGAACTCATCTCAAAATATATCAAATCTTGTCTGTCTGTGGTATTTACAGCTTTCTGTCATCTCCAGCCAGAGACCCCTCCTAGTCTGGAGGGTTGTGGCTGAAGTTGCAGTCTTTTCTCTCTGGCTTAGTTCTGGTTTTGTCCAGTGTTAGTCTTATGTCAAATGTATTTGCAGCCACCAAAATAGGAAGCTAAACCCTACCTCTCCTTGCATGCTACTATACTAGAACATCTGCCCTGAAAATAAATGTGTCCCTTCGCTGCTGTGGAGGGCTGTACCAGGTACAATCCCCAGAGCCTGGGCATGGATTATCTCAGGAGATGCCTGCTCTTGG
This sequence comes from Athene cunicularia, assembly GCF_003259725.1. Lineage (NCBI taxonomy): Eukaryota > Metazoa > Chordata > Aves > Strigiformes > Strigidae > Athene > Athene cunicularia. Next base: position 100,773,260 of record NW_020799091.1, on the reverse strand, counting down.
TTCAAAGCCCCCCTCCAGGCTGAGGAGGCAGGTGCCACCAGACTCATGCACTTTCTGCTGCAGCAAGCTGTAGTCAAACCATGACTAACATAGCGGGCTACCTAAGGTGCTTGTTTCTGAATCACTGAAGAGCTCTGTTTGGCTTTCTCCTACTTCTTTATTCAGGGTACGAGTCTGTGGAGGAGCCTTGGACTAGGCACAGAGTAGTTTCTGTTTATTTTAGATCACCCTTCGTGACTTCTGTCTGATCCATGTCCTTTCAGGAGTAGGGTGGTGCTTGAAAATGGGGTGGTCTTAGTCATTCTCTGAGACTTGGGCACTAAGGCCCTCTGAAATCCTCCTTTAGTCACCAAAAATTGCTGTAAGTTTTTCTGTGCTGGGATCTGTTTCTGACTATGTCTTTTTATACTGTGAGAACAATGGGATTCAGATGTGGGGTAAGGCCTGCAGGGACTACTGTAATACAAATAATGCATTAGTACGACATGCCACTTTGAGTGTGAAAACCATAGTATGAAATCCTAAGAGCTGCATTCCTTTGCTGTTCTGGCAAATAAAACTCAATTGCAAATACAGAAAGTTGATGCATGTGCACCTGAAGCAAAATCGTCTCTCAGCCCAAGAGATGTCTACTGGAAACTGCTGTGCAGTGTGTGCCAAGTTGCGGTCTTGAGTGAGCGTGGTGAACTGCCTTTCCCACATACCTCCCTCAGGCAACAAGAGAATCGGATGCCAGGATATTTGCTAGCTTGGCATTACACAAAAGGCCCGTGGGGTGGGTACAATGGAATCTAGGCTGGGCAGGGAGGCAGGACGCAGCAGCATGAGTCTCCAGCAAACAATAGCAACAGCAGGATCAAAACAGCAGGCAGAAAGTATATGCACAATTACCAAAACAAAGTATCTGAAGCTACAAGGACGTTTCATCCTTGGCTGTGTCCCCAAGCAGGATCCCACTGTTGTTAACATAACCACTACTGAATCAGACATGTATTTCACATGGTGCGATGCATATTATCCAGAAAGGAAGGTGAAAACAGAGGGATTAACCTAAGGCAATAAATTCCAGTCAATTCCTCCAGGTTAACAGGGCATTAAACCAGCCAGTGTCCAGACTTAGTTATGTAAGAGGCACAGGCATTAATGCACAGAAGCAACAGAAGAGAAATTCAGGACAGTTAACAGCAACAGAATCTGGTATGGAAGAAAGCAAAGAAATGGAGACAATCACATTTGAATCATAAGTGCCCAAATGAGAAACACTGGAGAAAAAAGTAATCTAATTTGTATGGAAACCTGCCAATTTAATCCTCCCTTTTAGAGGGGAGGAGGAGGGGATAAAAATGGTTTCTGCTCTCTGTTTTAGGATTTCTGCTCTCTGTCTGGATTGAATAGGATATAAACATAAGAGCTTGTTGGAAAATAGCTGAATTGTTTTGGGAAACTTTCAGGAAGAAAAAAATGTACTGAAAAAAGTTCAATTAAAAATATGAACCCCTTCATTTCTCAGTTTGCATGAGAAAAGCATTTCCAGTTTTAAATCTGACTGGTATCTGCTCTGTTTGAGGTCTGATTTTTTCCCCACAATTTTCATATTGGCATGGAGGACAGAGGGAGAGAGAAGAATAAAAATGAAAATATGGCAAGTAAACCCAGGACATTTAGTTTTTGCAAAACTGTGAATAATTTTGTTGGAAAAGAACTGAAGATAGAGGGTACACTGTGCTGGAGGGGAAAGCCCTGACCTGTATTGTTGATCAGAGCTCTAGCAAAGAATCATGGGCATCTCTGTATGCTTATCAGAATTTGTTTTAAACCATTTTACCAACTAGCATAGGTAGTAGCATGCAGAACTGGCTTCATCCTTGGTGATTTAGACTGTGCTGGCATTCAACATTACAACAAAAAGAAGACAAGAAAAGGACCAAGAAAATTTGTCTCATTTGTGTAATTAGACAAAATATTTTGCTAAAATCCTTTCTTCAGCATGATTCTTTGGGCCAGGGTTTTGTGCTGCAGACAGAAAGAAAAGGTTTTATGCGGTTGATAACTTCCCATATTTGGCATAGCTTTTACAGTTTGACCTGTCCTTGCTGCCTTCTCAGGACATTTTCTTGTTGTGGCACATATGCTCCAAAAGTTAGAAAACAGCTAAAACCCCAACCTGAATAAATGGAGCCTGTCCATACTGTGCAGATGACCAATAATTAGTCCTCAAGTACAACATGGAAAGCTTGAATAGGGGATTGAATGATATTTAATTTTGGGGAGGCCTTGCAAATAAAAAGACCTTCAGTGCACATGAAAAATTACTCATGCAGCTACTAAAAAACATTTCCCGCTCCTCACAGTAGAGCAGTTCAGGTCTGCCAGCATGGTACTTCCCAGCTTAATAAGTGATAGACATAGAATAGCTTTCAGTCGACTCACAGAAGAAAATTGTCAAGACCAAGGACAGAACGTGCTATACATTTCAGAAACAGCTGCCTGATTTGATTTTGGTTTTAGGTAGCTAGAGGGGAGATTTCTAAACCCACTCATGTCACTATTAAGGAAGAATCTGGATGGAAGTGAAAGTGAGTTTTACAGTCTTTTTGCAATTCCACATTTATGATTCCTACATGTTATTCTCTCATTATAATTGTAGAAACCAGGACCCTTAAGCAAAATAGCCATGACCTTCCCCAATTTTACTTGGCTTGTGAAGAGATAAAATGCCCATATATAAAACAATGTGGAAACTCCTGACATCAGTTGGTGAATAAGAGCTTCTGATTACAGAGGAACAAAGAAAGAGTCAGTGCATCAGTGTTTGCTCACTTGTGTTTGAACATTTGGACCTAATGTGAAACTATCTTTCAGCAGGGTCTGGTACAACAGAGAACATGACAGGTTCAGCGGCAGCTTGGTGCAATGCTCTGTTGCTGAGACATGCCAGACTGCCAGCGATACTCTTTTCTTTAAGATTATCAGGCACAATAGCAGAATAACAGTTGCTTGTAAAAGCTAATAAGCAACTCCTTAAGGCCTACCTGTCACCTGCTTCCTAAAATGTCCTACAAGGTTTATCTTGTCAAATAACTTTTCAAGTGCTTTAGTGACTGATGGCAAAAAAAACCCAACCCAAAACCAAGTAACCAATCTCAGTCTGTCTTGTGGGGGTTTTGTTTGGTTTTGCTAGATAGAGCATTAAAAAAAAAAAAAAAAAAAAGTAAAAATGTTTTATTAACATTTCTGTGCTATTCCAGATGTCAGCAATTAATTGTCCAAAATCAGCTGAAACATTAAAACCTCTTTCTGATTAAGCTTTGGGGTCAGCACTAAACTTGTTCCTACAGTCTCGAACAACAAGTGAAAAAAGCTCTTACTCAGATCTGATCTGCAGTGTGACTCATCTAATCTTGACATTTTCCCAGCAGCTGGAAGGAAAAGTGAAGCAAAGGCTCATTCTTCAAGAGAGAAACTCAGCACATCGTTTTGCGCAGGCAGATGGCCGGTTCTTTCTAATGATTTTTGTGCTGATGCTGTGCTTGGGTTTACGAGCGCAAGCCGGGCGAGAGGGGCGGGTGGGAGAGGGGGAGAGGAGCTGCTCCCGGTTACAGAGTAAACAGAGGGTAAGCAGAAGCTTGACCACTTTGCCTCTCAGCTGGAGCCAGGCTGATTGCTGAAACCATTAGAGTAGCAGCCCTGGCAGCAGGAGGTTCTTCAGCCTCCAGGCCACCATAAAACAGGAGCTCCTTTTTTCCACAAGAAGAAAAGGCCAGTGTCTCTAAAGCAAGCGCTTTACCACATGGTCATTTTGGTGGAGAGAGAAAGCCTGACGCTGTACCTCGGGGTGGGGGGGGGGAG